>NW_028318030.1:5113750-5438125 GCF_062004578.1 Staurois parvus
CTGTATCTGCCTCATAGACCTACAGGAACTATGGTCATTGTTGTTTTTTTGTTCTGGTTTTTTTAAGTCAGCAGCTACAGATACTGTAGCTGCTGCCATTTAATAAACAGACATATACCATTGCTGTCTTCACCTGGGCCAGTTCTTTGCTGGGCTTACATTCCTGACGTCACCATCTTGGCTATGGGTAGCCAGCTGTGATTTTTTGCTGTTTCACAGCTGGCTCCACACTGTGCATACGCTGAACTTTCAGACTGTTCCTACAGCTTGTGAAGTGCCATAAGGGATTGGTGGCAGGAAGGAGGGAGGTGCTGAACCTTCGCTATTTTTGTCTAGGCAAGAAATACGGACGTGGGCGCGAGTACCTGACGGAAAAAGGTACCTGCTCCCAGCAAAATAAAAGCATTCACTAATAGTGGGGGGAGGAGGAGCAAAACTTTTACTTTCACTTGTAAGTGAAGTTCTGCTTTACCATACTGTTGATCTGAATAAATTTATACACCTCTCTACCCAGCCTCCCGCCCTCCTTCAACCCCTCAACCCTCCCCTCCCCTGACCTCATAGTCGCACTACCCCCCACTATACCTAACGCCCCGCACATCATCACCTCCCCACCACTCCGCTCCTTCAGCCCAACTACCCCCCGAGGAGGTCTCTAAGGTCTTCACTGAAGCCCGCCTCACCACCTGCCCCCTGGACCCTATCCCCTCACAGCTCCTCCAGTCACCCCCTCCCTCCATCATTCGCTCCCTCACCCACATCTTCAATCTCTCCCTCTCCACCGGGACCTTCCCCTCCCCTCTAAAGCACGCACACATCACCCCCATGCTCAAAAAACCCTCCCTTGACCCCACTAACCTTAACAACCTTAGACCCATCTCCTTGTTGCCCTTCACTTCCAAGCTCCTTGAGCGCCTGGTCTACAATCACCTAAGCGCCCACCTCACTGATAACAACCTCCTTGACCCCCTACAGTCTGGCTTCCGCCCCCTGCACTCCACCGAAACCGCCCTACTTAAAATCACCAATGACCTGCTAACTGCCAAAGCCAATGGCCACTATTCTATCCTCCTGCTCCTCGACCTCTTCGCGGCCTTCGACACTGTTGACCACCCTCTCCTCCTTGCCAAACTGCACTTCCTTGGCATCAAGGACGCTGCTCTCTCCTGGTTCGCCTCCTACCTTTCCCAACGCTCCTTCAGCGTCACCTACAAAACTGCCACCTCCCCCTCCCTCCCCCTCTTTGTCAGGGTCCCCCGAGGCTCTGTCCTCGGGCCTCTCCTCTTCTCCATCTATACCTCCTCGATTGGCAAACTTATTCACTCCCACGGCTTCAATTACCACCTTACCTATGCCGACGACACCCAAATTTACCTCTCCACCCCCCACCTCACCCCCTCACTCTCTGCCCGCATCGCCCACCTCCTAAACGATATATCAGACTGGATGTCGCTCCATTTCCTCAAACTTAACCTATCCAAAATCGAGCTCCTGGTCTTCCCCCCACCCCGTGCCCCCCCCCCCATCCTCTCCATCACTACTAACAACGCCACCATCTCTCCCACCCCAAACGCCAAAGTCCTGGGTGTCACCCTGGACTCCCACCTCTCCTTCCTACCCCACATCCAACTGCTATCAAGATCTTGCAGGCTCCACCTCCGCAACATCTCCAAGATACGCACATTCCTCACCCCAGACACCACCAAACAACTCGTACACTCCCTCATCATCTCACGCCTGGACTATTGCAATTCCCTTCTCACTGGCCTACCCAAACGAACGCTATCCCCACTCCAGTCGATCCTAAACTCAGCGGCCAGACTCATCCACCTCACCAAGCGCTCCACATCTGCCTCCCCCCTCTGCCAATCCCTTCATTGGCTCCTGATTGCCCAATGCATCAAGTTCAAGCTGCTAACCCTACCCTACAAGGCCATTCACAATGCCGCCCCGAACTACATAACTGACCTGATACCCAGATACTACCCTACCCATGCCCTCCGCTCCTCACAGGACCTCCTGCTCTCTAGCTCCCTGGTCTCCTCCTCCCACGCCCGATTGCAGGACTTCTCCAGGACTTCCCCCATCCTCTGGAACTCCCTACCCCAATCCATCAGACTGTCACCTACCCTCCTCACCTTCAGGCGCACCCTGAAAACCCTCCTCTTCAGGGAAGCCTACCCCAACCTCACCTAACACCCGACCTCACCTAACAACTAACCTCCTCCACTCCTCCCGCCACTCCATCCCCCACAGCCATCTCCTCCTGTGCCACCTTCCCCTCCCTCCTAGATTGTGAGCTCGAAAGAGCAGGGCCCTCAAACCCCTCGTGTAGTGTATTGTTACTGTCTTGTCTCATGCTATATTCCCCTTGCTACTGTACAGCGCTGAGCATACCCTTTGGCGCTATATAAATACTGTATAATAATAATAATATACTGTACATATTTATCTGAATTTCCCTTTTTGTGGGGAGTTAGATTGCAATATGCAGAGTATAGATCTCTCTGTCCTTCAGTGTAGGAACCCAGACTATACAGTGCTGTATTGGGTCCCTTTCACACGGGGCAGATCCGTCAGCGGATGACAGGTCCGTGTCCGTTCAGTGAACATGGACACAGCCCGGTTGGAAACGGTCTGCCTATCCATTGCCATTCGACTGTCGTCCAATCCAGGGACACATGTCTGTTTACATCCACCGTTCCATAGAGAGCAATGGAGCATCCGTTTTGGGTCCACTTGAAAAACGGACAGGCGGACCCGATCCGTCCTCTTGTGAGAAAGGTGCCTATAGGTTAAGTTCTTAGACCCACTTTCAGCCCTTCCCACTGCACCCTTCAATCTCATTCAGTGTGTTTTTGTATTTGCTTTGGACATCAATGTATACTTATCTTCTAAGTCTTCCTTTAGGGTCCCACGTTGATGCCTATTTTGGGTAATCTAGCACTGTAGACATACCCACATTGGTCAGTCCCGGACAGTTCCCTGGCATAACTGACGGCAGTCTTCCTTCTGAATCCTGATGGGACCAGGGAGCTGGACAGACAGCTGTTGGTAGATTAATGTGAGTTCAGCTCTTACATTTTCCGTAGGTTGGTACAGGCAGGCATTATCAGAAAAAACCAAGTGATAGTCCTATCTGGGCCCACCGCCTTGCCACTCAGCAGTTTAGGTGTCCTCTAACTCTTGAACATCCACTGCCTCTGCCGAGGTCATCCTCACAGCAGGGCAGGTGGTGTGGCAAGTCTGGTTGGAGAGTGGGACTTTAAGTTAACAAGTGGGTGATTGGTTGCTAGGACATGGGGTGGTCTAAGGAACCAATCTCCTACTTTTTAACATGAATAGTCGGGCGGGGGGCGTGTCCAAGATGGCCACCGATGTGGACGCTTGATTCAGAGCTCCGCCGACATCCTCTGCAATCCGCGGCCATCCACCATCCAGGAGAAACAGGGAGCCAGCCGGAGGTCCCGCCGACCCTGTGGGCACATAGTGGAGGGGTGCCAGGTGGATCTGGGCCCCCTCCGTGACGGCGACACATCGCGGCCTAGCACGGCCCCGCGCGGCCTCATGGGACGCCGTGCTGCAGCATAGGCGCATCCAGCGCAGCCAGTGCTGCCTCTATATGGGCGGGTGAGTGAGGTTTGCAGTTGGAGGGGGTGTCAGTGGAGCAGAAAACCCCCCACCCTGATCATCGGGATACACTCTCTGGTCCATTGGGCCCCCCCACCCGGACCCAGACGATCACGGCCTGTGATAAAGGCCTTGCAGGTCCCACATCACATAATAGGCAGCTGCAGTACAAACCCCACAGTGCCTATCATCCACAGTAAGCTGCCACCTGGGAGCTACTGTCAAGGTCCTACCTTTTCCCAGAGACTGTGCGGCTTCATGTATTGGCGTCCATCTTGGGTTTCTGCAGAGCATGGTGGGAGTCTTTTATGCCTTCAGGTCTCTGAGGTCAATCCCCCAGAGGGGTGTGGCTGAGTACATATAAGCCTGTGATCCGCACATGCTCTTTGCACTTGTGTCTTTGTGTCGCTACAGCTCTGTGTATACTCTTGTGACTCTTCTGGTATCTGACTCGGCTTGTGACTAGACCATTCTCTGTGTTTTCCTTTGATCTGATCTTCCGTTGCTGAACCCGGCCCATGACCTGTGATTCTTGTCTACTGTTCTGTACCGTTTTGTCCCGTTGTTGTCGACCCGGCCTGCCTGATAACGCTATTGTCATTCCTACCAGCTACACGCCATTGGCGGTGGCCATTACCGCAGCCGGGGTGTCTCGGGGGCTGCGACCTGGATCCTGGCTGCGTCAAGTCCATCCCCACCATCAGGGGCCCTGGTGAAGGGCAGCCTGGGACTTAGACTCCGTGCCCTGAGGGACTTCGGTCTGTTGGTGGTGGTTGTCGTCAGTCAGTGCGTTACCCTGCCACTAGGCCTGCCTGTCTGTTCCACAGCCCCTGCCCTGACATTACACAAGTGCCATGAATCCTGACGG
Organism: Staurois parvus; assembly: GCF_062004578.1. Lineage (NCBI taxonomy): Eukaryota > Metazoa > Chordata > Amphibia > Anura > Ranidae > Staurois > Staurois parvus. The sequence continues at coordinate 5,118,249 of NW_028318030.1, forward strand.
TGCAGGTACGCCTTCACTTCCAATGTTGGTTGCCAGACTGGATCAACAGGATCTCCTGTTGGATCAGTTCGCTCAGGCATTGCAAACTCTGCTTGCACGCACCGTGCACCTTACTCCTGGTGCTATTAGGCCGGTTGTCACTCCGGTGGTCGCTCCCGCTGCTGTTCCGCTTGTTGCGCCTACCGCCGCGGCTGCTGCGGCGCCCAGAGGGATGACTGGTTCAGCCCCTCTTCCACAGCGCTTTGGGGGTGAGCCGACTCAGTGTCGTGGGTTCCTCAACCAGGTGGGGATTTATTTTGAATTAATACCCCACGTTTTCCGACTAAGAGGTCAAAGGTGGGTTTCCTAATATTGCTACTCTCAGACAAGGCCTTGGCCTGGGCAAATCCCTTATGGGAGAGGCAGATTCACGTGTTTTCCGGTTTTGTCGACGCCTTCCGTAGGGTATTCGACATACCGGCTCGCTCCGCCTCGGCTGCCAAGCTGCTCATGTCTATGCATCAGGGTTCACGGACCGTTGCCGAGTACGCCATAGAGTTTTGTACCCTGGCGGCAGAGGTGGGTTGGAACAATGAGGCTCTGGTGGCTGCGTTTTCTCAGGGTCTTTCTGATGCATTGAAGGACGAGATTGCAGCCAAGGAATTGCCTGTGGAGCTGGAAGCACTAATTTCCTTCCTGATCCTGATTGACACCAGGCTCAGGGAGAGGCCTTCACTCAAGGAATGCCTGCGGAGGCCTTCCAATCGACTGGCACCTGTGTTTTCTGTCCCACCCATTCCTCCCTCTCCTCCCACGCCTCCTGGGGATAGATTGTCTGGTGGTGAGCCCATGCAGCTGGGGTTTGCTCGCCTTTCTGAGGGAGAGCGGGCCGCTCGGCGTCGGGAGGGTCGCTGCCTGTGTCTTGGAAATTCGCTTTAACGAATTTCTCCTTACCTTGAGTACTCGCAGTTGGATGAGCAGAAATCCCCCATAAAGCTGTGCGAATCTCGCTTACCACGACTGCAGGTAAACTACACGATGCCTGCCCATCCAGCTACTTTAGCTTCTGTTGAAATGTGGGGGTGGAGCTCCTTTACCCTAGAATGATCACACGACACTCTAAGGTTGGTGTTGCAATTCACATAAGGGCCGGCTTCAGACTCCGCCTTTGGTTTTATTACAAATACACACATGCCCCCCACATGAATAAAGTCAATCCCTTCCCACCGAACAATGCAATGGGGAGTGCCTATACACAGGATGTACATTCCGATTGGAGCATAGCCTTTCCTATTATCTATCACTGGTCCTCCCCCATGAGCCTTCTGAGGTCAGCAGACTTCCTCCCCTTCCTCCCATGAGCCTCCTGAGGTCAGCAGACTTCCTCCCCTTCCCCCCATGAGCCTTCTGAGGTCAGCAGACTTCCTCCCCTTCCCCCCCATGAGCCATCTGAGGTCATATTTCCCAGCTCCTAGCAGTATGTCCATTCCCTGTACAAGCATCCCCTAGAAATATCAGTCTGTACCTGGATGGGCCCGATACGATCTTTATTAAAACACATCCATCCAAGATACAGTTCAGGTCGGTAATGGGTTGTAAGATATGCATAAGCCTACACGCGGAGTTCGTACCGCTTGCGCATTGCGTTACGAAGTCCATGTGGTACTATGCTGCTGATATGTGGATACAGGCCCACGGTCTACTGCCAGCGGCATTCGCATCGAATGCCATGGTGGTATACACGCCGGTCTATAAGCGCAGATCTGCCATCTCATCCATTACCGAGCTGAGTACTGTAATACATACATTGTACATGCGCATGGCCCAATTGCAGCCTTCAGAGCTTTAATTAAGCCACACGAGAGACATATGAATAACACGAATATATGACACATTTAAAGTTCGACCAACAATACAAAATTTCCATGACACCTGTACTGTGGCCTTGGTGGGCACTTTCGGCAGTCCTCTCCGGTCCGTCCGGGAAACGCTCGCACCTGAGATCCTGTCGGGGACAGATCTTGGGTGGAGTCTCCTCGTCCCTGGTGTTCCGTAAAGATACACCACTGATCACCGTTGTCCTCTCTTAGGTGGAGGGCTCGGTGACGGCCCAGGCATTGGTAGATTCTGGGGCCGGTGGGTTGTTTATGGATAGCTCGTTTGCTGCCCAGCACTCCATTCCCCTGCAGGCTCGAGTTACCCCATTGGTTCTCAAGGCGATAGATGGCAGGCCCCTGCAACCACCGCAGGTTACCCACGAGACTATGCCAGTTGAAGTAGCTATTGGGGCTGTTCACAGGGAGTTGGCCTGTTTTCAGGTAATTTCTTCTCCGCACTATTCAGTGGTTTTGGGGTATCCCTGGCTCCAGACGCACAATCCAACCTTTAATTGGCGAACGGCCGAGATTCTCTCATGGTCTCCACAGTGTGGGGCCGGGTGCATCCGTGGGCCGGTTAAGGTGTTGTGTGCCTCCTCGGACTCTGCGTTGCCCACCGATTATGGGGAGTACCTGGACGTGTTTGATAAGGTACGCGCTGGTGCCTTACCTGCTCATCGTCCTTACGACTGCGCCATATCCTTGCAATCCGGTGCCACTCCTCCGCGTGGCAGGGTGTATCCTCTCTCGGTTGCGGAGAATAAGGCCATGGAGGAGTACGTTGCGGATGCGCTTTCCCGGGGGCACATTCGTAAGTCTACATCCCCAGCAGGAGCGAGCTTTTTCTTTGTAAAGAAGAAGGGTGGTGAATTGAGGCCTTGCATCGATTATAGGGGTCTCAATCGAATCACCACTTAGAATGCCTACCCAATTCCCTTGATTACTGAGTTGTTCGACCGCCTTAAGGGGGCAACAGTCTTTACCAAACTCGACCTTAGGGCGGCGTACAACCTCGTACGGATCAAACAGGGGGATGAGTGGAAGACCGCGTTTAACACCAGAACCGGTCACTATGAATACCTGGTGATGCCCTTCGGGTTGTGTAACGCGCCCGCGGTTTTTCAGGAATTCATAAATAATGTCCTTCGTGACTTGTTGCAGCAGTGCGTGGTAGTTTACTCGGATGACATCCTGGTTTACTCTGCCTCCATGGAGTCCCATATCCAGGATGTCAAGCAGGTGCTGCAACGATTACGTGAGAACAAACTTTTTTGTAAACTCGAGAAGTGCGAATTCCATCGATCCCAAGTTGCCTTTTTGGGCTACATCATTTCTGCGGAGGGATTCTCCATGGACCCTCAGAAGGTTGCGGCGGTTCTGCAGTGGCCTCGTCCCAATGGTCTTCGGCCCATTCAGCGCTTTTTGGGTTTCGCCAACTACTATCGGAAGTTCATCAGGAACTTCTCCACGCTGGCAAAGCCTCTCTCAGACCTAACCAAGAAGGGCAGTAATCCTCACGAGTGGCCATCCGAGGCCATCGTAGCTTTCGAGGCTCTGAAATCCGCCTTCGCTTCGGCTCCGATACTGTCTCATCCCAATCCTGGATTGCCCTTCTTCCTCGAGGTTGATGCATCCGAGACGGGAGTAGGCTCTCTCCTGTCTCAACGTCGGTCGTCCGATGGACCCCTACTTCCCTGTGGGTTCTACTCCAGGAAGCTTTCCTCTGCAGAGTGCAACTACCAGATTGGAGATAGGAAGTTGTTGGCAATCATTCTGGCTCTCAAGGAATGGAGGCACCTGCTCGAGGGCTCCGCTGTTCCGGTCCTCATTCTTACCGATCATAAGAACCTGACTTATCTTTCGGAGGCCAAGAAATTGACACCCCGTCAGGCCAGATGGGACTTGTTCTTGTCGCGGTTCAACTATGTGGTCTCCTATTTGCCTGGTTCCAAGAATGTCAGGGCTGATACATTATCGCGGCAATACTCTGAGTTGTCCAGGGAGGACTCTGAGCCAACCTCGGTCATACCTCCGGATCAGATCCTGGCTGCCATTCGCACCAGTCTGACTTCTCCCCTTGGGGAGCAGATTTTGGCGGCTCAAACTGACACTCCTCCCGAGAGACCGGAGGGTAGATGTTTTGTACCCGAGGGGTTGTGCACCCGTCTGCTGCGTACCTGCCATAACTCCAAAACTGCCGAGCATCCGGGGAGGAACCAGTTGTCTTGGGTCGTCTCTCGTTTATTCTTTTGGCCAACTCTCTGTGCCGATATCGCCTCTTATGTAGCGGCATGTTCGATCTGTGCCCAGAATAAATCTCCACGGCATCTTCCAATGGGTCTTCTGCAACCCATTCCCAATGGGGAGCGTCCTTGGTCACACCTGGGCATGGACTTTATTGTAGACCTCCCTGTGTCTCGGGGTTATACGGTCATTCTCATGGTCGTCGATTGTTTTTCCAAAATGTGCCATTGCATTCCACTCAGGAAATTACCAACAGCGCAAGAACTGGCCACGGTTTTTTCTAGGGAGATTATTCGCCTGCATGGGTTGCCCAAGGTGATTGTCTCGGATTGCGTTCGTGTCCAGGTTCTGGCGCGCCTTCTGCTCCCAGTTGGGCATTAGGCTCTCCTTCTCTTCAGCCTACCACCCGCAGTCCAATGGGGCTGCAGAGCATTCCAACCAGGCCTTGGAACAATTCCTTCGTTGTTATATCTCGGACCATCAGGACAATTGGGCCGATCTCCTGCCTTGGGCAGAGTTTGCCAGGAACTCGGCTGTCAACTCCTCCTCCGGGATGTCTCCCTTCATGGCCAACTATGGGTTCCAACCTGCAGTATTACCTGAGAGGTTCTCACCACAGGACATTCCGGCTGTGGAGAACCATCTTGCTGCCCTGCGTTCTTCATGGGGGCAGATCCAGAGGTCCTTGAGGGACTCGGCACAGCGCCAGAAGTTCCAGGCTGATCGCAGACGGCTGCCCGCTCCTTCATACCAGGTCGGCGATTGGGTGTGGTTATCTACTCGCAACCTCAATCTGCGGGTGCCCTTTTCGCATTCTCCGCAAGGTGAATCCGGTGGCCTATGCTCATGCTCTTCCTCCTGGGATGCGGATCTCCAATGTCTTCCATGTATCCCTGTTGAAGCCTCTGGTCTGCAATCGCTTCACTGCCTCTCTGCCTCGGCCACGGTCATGAGGAGTATGAGGTGAGCCGGATCCTGGACTCTCGATTGGTGCGTGGTCGGGTGCAGTTCCTGGTTCATTGGCGCGGTTATGGTCCCGAGGAACGTTCCTGGGTTCCTTCTGCGGATGTCCATGCCCCTGCCATCCTCCGCGCTTTTCATGCCCGCTTTCCTCTGAAGCCTTTTGTTGAGCCGCGGAGGGGGAGGGGCGCTTGAGGAGGAGGTACTGTCAAGGTCCTACTTTTTCCCAGAGACTGTGCAGCTTCATGTACTAGCGTCCATCTTGGGTTTCTGCAGAGCATGGTGGGAGTCTTTTATGCCTTCAGGTCTCTGAGGTCCATCCCCCAGAGGGGTGTGGCTGAGTACATAAAAGCCTGTGATCCGCACATGCTCTTTGCACTTGTGTCTTTGTGTTGCTACAGCTCTGTGTATACTCTCGTGACTCTTCTGGTATCTGACTCGGCTTGTGACTAGACCATTCTCTGTGTTTTCCTTTGATCTGACCTTCCGTTGCTGAACCCGGCCCATGACCTGTGATTCTTATCTACTGTTCTGTACCGTTTTATCCCGTTGTTGTCGACCCGGCCTGCCTGACTATGCTATTGTCATTTCTACCAGCTACACGCCATTGGCGGTGGCCATTACCGCAGCTGGGGTGTCTCGGGGGCCACGATCTGGTTCCTGGCTGCGTCAAGTCCATCCCCACCATCAGGGGCCCTGGTGAAGGGCAGCCTGGGACTTAGACTCCGCGCCCTGAGGGACTTCGGTCTGTTGGTGGTGGTTGTCGTCAGTCAGTGCGTTACCCTGCCACTAGGCCTGCCTGTCTGTTCCACAGCCCCTGCCCTGACAGCTACAAAGGTGATCATTGCACTCCTCCCAACAGATATTGGGAACTAGCACCCCAGGGAGCTGATGCTTCTCCAGCCTCTGTATTGATCTGCCTTCCTATGTGGTCTGTGGCCTACATTTGTTTCTCGACCTACCTGGAGGTCTTCCTTGCGAGTTTACAATCATTGGTGGGCTCGGCATGAGCCCAAAGACCATGACAGCTTAAAATTTTGGTGTCCTGACACACGGAGGTGGGACTATTCGCTAAGAAATAGGAGAGACACTATTGAAATGGGGAAAACGTAGGAGATCCACCGCCCCAAGGTCCAGATCCCCCCGCAGGCCTAATGATCCTGGCAGTCGCAGTATCCCGGAACTATTCCGATCCCAAACCCCAGACAACACAGAAACATCCTCTGCTGCTTCTTCTCCCCACTCACATCACAGAACACCTCACTCGGAGAACAAGAGCCTAATCTCAAGGCCCGCAGCTTGCAGTTCTGAAGCATCTCCCCTCACGATAGGGGATCTAAAAGCAGTAGCATCAGATATTAAAGAAACCCTCTCTGCAGCAATAGCTGAGTTACATATCGACATGCAGGCAGTGGCTCAAAGGCTTGAAGCAGTGGAGGATAAAGTTATTGTACAAGACCTCGCCATCCATGACACACACAAGCTGGTAGATTCGCATACTATGCACTTACGAGAGCTTGATCGTCACATCGATGACCTAGACAACAGGGGAAGATGACATAATTTAAGGGTACGCGGTGTCCCTGAATCGGTCGAACCAGGCCAACTCACTCAAACACTTAACCATTTTCAATGATCTGTTGGAAAGACCACATGAATCCCCTATTGAGATCGAACGCCTTCATAGGGCTCTCCATGCCAGAGGCAGAGACACTGACCCCCCCAAGAGATCTAATTTGCTGCTTAATCGACTTCCGACTCAAGGAAGAAATACTATGCAGAGCATGAGATCGAAACCGTGTGATATACAATGGGGCGGAAATTAAATTATTTCAAGATCTCTCCCATCTCACCCTGCAGTGTAGAAAGGACTTACGCCCTTTATTGGATCTACTTCACTCCAGGGGTATTGCTTATCGCTGGAGATTCCCCTTTGGGCTCTCAGCAAGACGCAAGGGGCGGTCGTCTCTCTTGAGGTTCCCAGAAGAGGTTGCACCCTTTTGCGAAGCCCTGGATATCCCACTAGTGGATATACCCAACTGGTCCAGCGACCCCCAACGCCCATTACAGACATAATGGAGGCCCAAGCTTCAGATCATCCTGGCGGAGAAAGACGACGCAGACCATCACACCACACCTCATCCCCTCCTGTACGGCGGAGGCTCACCACTGAGGACAGTCTACCAGCCTCACCAGCCCATCGTAAGGCACGTCATCAATGACATGTCCCTCTTTCCCCGTTCATCTACATCTTTCCATCATCTTTATCATAAGCTGAAGCTTATTTCCTCAGTGACCTACTGGAGCATGACTCCCCTTTTAACTCTGGGTCCCATTCCGCCTCTACAGGAAATCCGCTTGTCCACCCTGGCATATGATGTTGGGTATGTCTATCACATCAGATGGTCCTAGCTCTTATGTGCATTATCCATTTGTCTTGCACTTACATAGATTCTAACTATAGCTACTGCAATAATATTGGCCACTACTTTATTGGTTACATGGTACTGGGCCTTACAGAGCCGCAATTCTCAATTTTGCTGCCTTGTATTGTATTGATCAAGTCAATATTGCCCTAAGGTATTATACCGATCATTTTGACGGAGACCAGGAAATATAGTTGTGTGGGAACCAGTGATACAGTCCACTCATTAGCTTTGACGCACACCTGAGTGACTGAATATCAACGCGCTTGGTAATTGCCGCATCTAATCAGAAAACGTTTATGCGACTGTGACCGGGTTCTCACACTACTATGGCCTATTACGGTTGTATTGAATTGCCAATTTGAATCATATTTCACGGTCCATGAATTCCTCCACAATTAGCACCCATTTTATTTAGCTGACTCTAGCTAATGCAACAATCTAAGCCTCTACCTTATTAGCTGCATGGTGTTGAGCCTCACAGAACGGCAATTTACTATCATGCGGGCCTTGCACTGTGTGCATTGCGCCAATACTGGCCTAATGTACTATGTCGATTGCCTTGATTGAGATCGGGAAGCATTTTTGTTTGAGATCCACTGATATAGTCTACTCATTAACATTGCCACACACCTGAATCATTGAATATCACCGCACTGGGAAACTGATGCCTCCAATCAGGGTATCTTTTATGCCACTGAGCCCCGGCGCTCACAATATCAAGGTGTATTAAGGCCATTTTGCTCTGCCAGTTTGAACCATATTTCATGGCACATGGGTTACCCCACAAATAGCCACTCCACCTTCCTTTAATATTTACATTGCGGTTGTGTGACGCTATTATTGTGTAGCAAAACTTTACCCTGATATATGCTTAATCCATAGTGTTTCGACCTGAGCTTCCGACCTATACATGAGCCTATAGGGACCTCCTAGCACTGGTTCGTTTTCTTAAGTGCCTTGGTTTCCCTCCCAGTGTGGTGGCCCGTGGTACAGCGTAGAGTGCCCTGGTTAGGGCCTACATGTACCCTATTCCCGGTTTCTGGCATGTCCAGATGGTTGATTCGGTTTACATTTCTAAATACTTTTGAGTTATATTATCTCGGTTTCAGGGCTAGGTTTCACTTAAAGTTAAAACCATTGGTCTGAACTGACACAGTATATGGAAAACAAAGCTATATTTTTTGTACTGTCTTACTAGATTGCACTGTCTGATTCATGAACAACTGCAGAATGAACTTAACCGCTATTATGAACTGCTTGTATGTAAAATTATGCCACGGCCGGCGGTATTACACCACATTAGTGCCCTTTCAAGACATTAGTATGTACAACCAGACATATAAGGATCCCTTACTGGGGCACATAATACCTCCACACTTTTCCATAAACAGCTTTAGACATGAACAGTCCCAGTTACGCGTCTGAAGAGCCTCACTACTACAGCCACCACAACCCTACATACACCAGCTCTTACCTATACCCCCCAAAGCTGAATAAAACATCTCTCCATATATAAAAAATTATATTGGCTGACACCTACCTACCTCCGTGTGTCATGATGACCTCCCATTGGGTCCCATATTCTACACACTTTTCGCTTGCGAGATACGACCTTCTTGGTATTCTTTCACAATCTTTCATCACAGCAACCATCTCTGGGTCCGATACATTTCCGAATTCCACTGAACATTTGTGCACAACATATTGAATCTTTCATCTACATACAAGATTCTTAACAAAGGACAGTGTAGCTGGTCTACTCTGCCCCCGGAGTTTACTCCATAAGAGAAGTTTTAGGAAACACATTTGTATGACTTGATAACAATACATACCTAACACTTCTCGTCCTCAGTACCTTCTGACTTACTGACTTCTCTTCTCTATCTTTTCTATTTCTTTTTCTAAGTACTCTTCCCCCCCCGCCTTTTTTTTTTTTTTTCTTTTTCTTTCTCGTGCGGCTGTAATAGAGTTCGAGCACTACTTTCTCTCATGAACTACACAATGGCCTCTAGATACATTTCTATACAAACCCATCATACACTCTTGGTGGCATCTCTGAATGCACGAGGCTTAAATATCCCTGAGAAATGCTCCCAACTTCTGACTTACATGAAAAGCCTCCGAGCAGATGTGATCTTCGTGCAGGAAACTCATTTTTGTGCTGATCAAATTCCAAAATTTGCCAATTCTAACTTCCCAAATGCCTTTCACTCCGTCAACACGGAGGTAAAAGCAAAAGGGGTGTCTATTCTAATCTCCAAAACACTCCCGCTCATAATCACTGAATCTCTCGAGGACCCGGAAGGGCGGTTCCTCTTTCTTAAAGGTATCCTTTACAACAAACCACTTACCCTAGCAAACATCTACAGCCCCAATACAGCGCAAGTAAGTTTCTTCCGTAAAATCTCCAAAATACTGGTTACTTTCCAATCGGGCTTCTTGATTCTTGGGGAAGATTTTAATGTAGCGTTGAACCCATTAGAAGACACATCAACAGGTTTCTCATCAATATAGAAAGAATCCCCCTGCGCTCCACAGAACCTTTAACTTAAAGTCAGCTGCTATCACCTTTTCCCTATACCTTTAGGATATGTGCAAATAAAATTTATATGTTTTGTGATGAAGCGCTCAACTTATATAGTGTAAACAAACCCTTTTTTTTTTTTTTTTTCATCAATAATATTGTGAAAAATACAAAATAAGTGCTTAATTCCCGCTTAAATTCTATAAACTATACAAAATCATTTATAAATAACTGGTGAAAATTCACACTCCTATTTATGCCCCCTAGTGTTCAATACACAGTGATTATAACTTCACTCCATGCTGCAAACGTGCTCTTCGTGACACTCTGATGTGACTCCCCTGGATATAGCCAAAATGCCTCCTCACCTTCCACATTCGACCCTTGCGGGTCACAAAGCCTTAAATATATAGTATCTCTGCCAGATTTTCATGCTCTACTGACTCCACTGACTCAATTAAGATCCCCCTCCAAGCAATGAATTCCTCTCAGATCACTTTCCTCACAATATGGACTCATAAACACAGGACGTATATGTAGAAACAAAGACAAACCTTCATAGTGCATACAATGTCTTGATTTTAGCCTAAGCCATAATTATTTTTGGTACAACAATGTTTTCTATAGGCAGATTAAAGGTGTGGCCATGGGAGCCCGTTTCGCTCCGAGTGTAGCGAATTTATTCATGGCCCATTGGGAGCAAGAATCAGTATATAAAAATAAACCTGTTGAACTGGCAATGTATAAAAGATATATAGATGATGTATTCATCATATGGAAAGGGGATGAATTAAAATTAATGAATTTTTTAAATCAGTTAAATAATAACAATAAGAACATTAAGTTTACATGGAAATGTAGCAACCAGTCCATTCAGTTTTTGGACTTGGATATTCAAGTACAAGGAGAAACTATTAGTACTAAAACGCATTTTAAGGATGTTGACAAGAACGGATACATTTCGATAGAGAGTTGTCATTTTCCCTCTTGGTTGCTTCACATCCCCAAGGGCCAATTCATCAGGTTGAGAAGGAATTGTACATATAAAGAAGACTTATGATATTCAGACCATGACATTAGAAAAAAGATTTATATCTAAAGGGTATTTGGCGTCAGATCTTGAGAAAAACAAATTGGAGGTGGCTAATATAGATAGAGAGAGACTCCTTGTAAATAAAGTTAAGAATGGAGATAAAGAGATGGTTGATCAAGTAGCGGTTATTTTGGATTTTATTTTGCAATATAAAAGGATCCAAAATATTTTTAAGAAACACTGGCCAATTTTAAAGATGGATCCCTTACTAGGAAATATACTGCCAGAACAGCCGAAGTTTATTTATAGAAGAGCCCCAACGTTGAGGAATAAAAAAATGAGGAATGTGTTAGATCCACCTAATTTTACAGGTTTTTTTCCTTGTAAAAAATGCAGTGTTTGCAAAGTTACCAAAGGACAGAATCAAAAAAAGAATGCGTTTGTATCTATTAGTAATGGGAGGTCGTTTGAGATCAAAGATTTCATTACGTGTAAAACTGAAGGGGTTGTTTATGTCTTAGAGTGTAGCTGTGGCCTGCAGTATGTGGGACGTACTAAAAGACCCTTGTGGGTTAGATTAAGAGAACACATTAAAAATATACAAAAAGGTAACCCAAAACACAGTGTTTCCAAACATTTTGCCAGCTATCATGGGAAGGATCCCTCGGGATTGAGATTTTGGGGGGTAGAGCGATATAAGAAACATTGGAGAGGGAGCCACAAGGTGAGAACAATAAGTCAGGCTGAGTCGAAATGGATTTTTCTTATGCAAACGCTGACACCTAGAGGCCTAAATATTGAATTTGACCTCAATTGTTTTATTAATGATTTTTAATATTGCTTGGTTATTCATTCTAAATAATCTTTGATGTTTATAATGTATAAATTGGTTTTAAAATATATTTTAAAAGAACAGTATATTTATGATTTTATCTATGTAAACGTGGTATGGGTGATACATAGGAGTTTTACGGATTGGATTATGTTCTATCAAAATTATGTGTAATTAGTATGATAATAATTTTAAAATTAATATTTCTTCATTTTTTCATTAAAATTACTATTTTTATAATTAGAATTATAATAAATTTAAAAATTAATAATTGGGTGGGTTTAATGTATTTTTGTTATAAGGCTTTATGTGGGGGTTGAGATATTTATTTGTAGATATATGTGATTTATATATTTATATACATATATCTAGTAATTCCTGTGTGATCTATATATTTATATACATATATCTAGTAAAGAATATATATTCATTTATTTAAATATAGTTTATGGTTTTTATATTTTTAATCCATTTAATAAAGTATTTTTATAATTGGGAAGTGAGCACAATAAGCTTAGGAGTGGTAGAGCAGATATAATGGGACACCAAGGGAAGTGGTGTTGTTATATGGTTGTCTCATATATATCGGGCTCCAAGAAAATGGAGGCTAATACACGCCCCTTGTAGATTATTTTAAGGGTTTAAAAGGAAGTTCTGTCATCAAATGCGCCATCCTGAAGAAGCCACGTGACCGTGGCGCAACGCGTCGACGCATTTCCGGTTAAGGGGTGACGTACTTCCGGTTCCGGGTTCGGACGCCATTTTGGTACACCTTAGTACACCCATAGCACATGGGAAACTGCTTCTTTCTGCTGGATGACATGTGAGTGTTCATTTGCTTTGGAAATTTTAAGTGCATTAAAACACTGTTGCACTATGGAGGTTTGTCTTTGTTTCTACATATACGTCCTGTGTTTATGAGTCCATATTGTGAGGAAAGTGATCTGAGAGGAATTCATTGCTTGGAGGGGGATCTTAATTGAGTCGGTGGAATCAGTGGAGCATGAAAATCTGGCTGAGATACTATATATTTAAGGCTTTGTGACCCGCAAGGGTCGAATGTGGAAGGTGAGGAGGCATTTTGGCTATATCCAGGGGAGTCACATCAGAGTGTCACGAAGAGCACGTTTGCAGCATGGAGTGAAGTTATAATCACTGTGTATTGAACACTTATTATTTGCACAGTGTGGCATCACAAGTCTTTGGACTATTTATTTGATTTAGTTCATGTAATTGGATACACTTATCACTTTGCACAGATAAAGTGTTATCATTTGTATTAGATTTTTCACGGTCTTTGACCACTAGGAGGCATAAATAGGAGTGTGAATTTTCACCAGTTATTTATAAATGATTTTGTATAGTTTATAGAATTTAAGAGGGAATTAAGCACTTATTTTGTATTTTTCACAATATTATTGATGAGAAAAAAAAAAAAAGGGTTTGTTTACACTATATAAGTTGAGCGCTTCATCACAAAACGTATAAAGGTTTCTCATCAAAACCTTTCAGAGCACTTAAACAAATCAAAACAGAACTGAACGATCTTCTTCTCCATGATACATGGCGTACCCTTCACCCTTCTGACAGAGACTACACTTTTTTCTCGGCACCCCATAAACGCCACTCCAGAATTGTTTATCTTTTTCTATCACAAAAAGACCTACACACCTTAAAATCAGCCTCCATTGAACCAATGATCCTATCTGACCATCATCCGATTATGATGACCTTAAATCTTCCAGACGCCCCATTCCCATCCAAAACTTGGAGACTGGACCTGTCAGGGACCACCGCGACGTATGAGTTTGCACTTGCGTAGGTGTCCAACAAGACATGCAGGCAGGCGGGCACTAGCACCCAGGTGCGCCTGTCACCTATGACGGCTCTGGGCAGGCACTAAGACCCAGGTGCGCCTGTTAGCGCCGGGCGGGCTACTTAAACCAGCCCTGCACAGACACAAGTTGCCTGATGGTCTTCTCCCTGTTCCTGTGTTCCTGCTCTTCCTGTATGCTGATTGCCTTGTTGCTGACCCTGCCTGGACCTGATACCGCTGTCTTCTCCTGCCCTGACCTTTGGCTCGCCCTGACCATCCTCTGCCTGCTCCCTTTGTCTGACCTCCTGTTACCGAACCCAGCTTGTGACCCAATTACGCTTTGTCTACCGATCTGTACCGTCTGCCTCGCTGTTACCTACCCGGCTTGCCTGACCACATCGCACCTCTTCTGGCTCCTACCCGCTACATGCCATTGGCGGTTGCCTTTGCCACGGTTGGTGTCACTCAGGGGTCGCGACCTGGTCCTGGTCTGCTTCAAGTCCATCCCCACCATCAGGGGCTCTGGTGAACCAGCAGACCTGGGCTTAGACTCCGCACCCTGGGGGACTCCGGCCAGTGGGCCACTAGAGGTCGCCATCAGTGTTCGTGACAGAACCATCAGGCCATGACTGAGTCAGGAAGAGGTCCTTCCCCGCTGGACGAAATATGCCAGCATCTGTCGGCACTCACCCAGGCGGTGAAAACCCTGCAAAAGGGGATACACGCAGCTGGAGGGGTGGATCCAGACGCTCACCGGACCAACAGCCACGTCCGCAACCATGGCAGGTCCATCTGCGACCCAGGAATCCACGGAATTCCCTGCCAGAGCAGTACTCACCATTCCTCCACCTGAAACATGGGTACCTACGCCAGAGCATTTTAATGGGGATCGGAAGAAGTTCCGTGCCTTCCGGAACTTCTGCTTGCTGTACTTCGACCTCCAACCCTGAACCTTTTTCTCAGAGTCCGTAAGAGTGGGGTTCATCATCTCGTTATTACAGGAAGAACCCCAAGGCTGGGCCCATCAGTTACTAGAGGATCATTATCCCAGTTTAAGTTCTGTGTCATCCTTTTTCAAGGCTATGGAACTCCTCTACGATGATCCACAGCGAGCCGCCTCTGCTGAGGCGACCCTGCATTCCCTGCAACAATTCAGGCGCTGGAGTGGGGACACGCAGTGGAACGACACAGCACTGCGCCACCAATTCCGTCTGGGCCTGTCCGAACCACTCAAAGATGAGCTGGCCAGAGTTGGCATTCCAGACACCCTGGAGGAATTGATCCACACAGCCATCCAAATCGATCGCAGGCTTCGGGAATGCCGACAAGAAAGGGCCAATCAAGTGGCTAGGCCCACATGGGTGTTACCCCGAGTTCCGCTTCACTGTACTTCACTGTACTTCCCCAATGAGAAATCCAGGTCAGGAAGGGGCTGAAGGTCTAGAACCAATGCAGATCGGTCTAATGCGGCCCTCTCAGTCTCTATACTGTGGAGCAGCTGGTCATATAGTCCGTACATGCCCTGAAAAGATGAGTAAATGTCGTCTGTTGCATGTGCTGTATCTCCTGCCTGTCTAAACAACTTAACTCATCTAGCTGTGCCTGTCTCGTTCCAACTTCCCGGACAAGTCGTATCAGCGACAGCCATAATTGATTCAGGGGCCTGTAGCTGCTTTGTCGATCTTGGTTTTGCAGTGCAGCAACGGATTCCATTGCAGACCAAGGAGCAAGGCCTGAATATCTTTTTGGCAGATGGGTCTCAGATAAAGTCCGGGTTGGTAAACCAAGAGACCCCTCCAATCCACACTACAATAGCTGGGCACCACCAGGAGTTCATTCGTTTGGATGCCATCGCGTAACCCCTATTTCCAGTAATCTTAGAACTTCCCTGGCTGCGAGCCCACGACCCTCACATTGATTGGAAGACTAGTGCAATTCAGTTTAGGTCTTCCTACTGCCAAAAATACTGTTGCCTCAAGACGCCCGGAGTCACCCAGTCCCTATGCTGTGTGACCACGGACAAAGAATTGATCCAAATAATTCCACCGGCTTACCACTCCTATCTTGGTGTGTTCAGCCCACGAGGAGCAGACATCCTTCCCCCACATTGGGCATATGACTGCCCAATAGACCTCCTCCCAGGATCAGAGATTCCTTTGGCTGGATTTTCCCTCTGTCGGAACGAGAGTTGGGGGCTCTGAAGGATTACATTGAGGAGAGTCTCAAGAAGGGGTTTATCCACCCGTCCACGTCGCCGGCAGGAGCCGGGATCTTCTTTGTAGAGAAGAAAGATCACTCGCTGAGGCCCTGTGTAGATTACCGGGAATTAAACAAGGTTACTGTGAAGAATCGTTATCCTCTTCCTCTGGTTCCCGAGTTGTTTCAAAGGTTAAAGGCGGCTTCTATTTTTAGTAAGTTGGATCTTCGAGGTGCCTACAATTTGGTTCGTATTCATGAGGGAGATGAGTGGAAGACGGCCTTTCGTACCCGATTTGGGCACTTTGAGTACCTGGTGATGCCTTTCGGATTGTGCAATGCCCCAGCAACTTTCCAACACTTTGTAAATGACATCTTCAAGGACTATTTGGATATCTTCGTGATCGTAGAGGTAGACGCATCAGAATACGCAGTAGGGGCTATCCTGTCACAGAGAAGCGGCATCAAAGACCTCATGCATCCAATAGCCTTCTTCTCCCAGAAACTCTCCCACGCAGAAAAGAATTACAATATTGGGGATCGAGAACTTCTAGCAATCAAAACCACACTAGAAGAATGGAGGTATCTGCTGGAGGGAGCCCGGCATCCAGTTTTGATTTACACCGATCACAAGAACTTGGAGTACCTAAGAACGGCCAAGCGCCTCAGACCACGGCAAGCCCTATGGGCGCTGTTTTTCTCAAGGTTCTCCTTCCACATAACTTATCGGCCAGGCTCCAAAAACACGAAACCCGATGCTCTGTCACGAATGTTTGAAGACCCAAAAGAAATTCCGAAGCCTGATACTATTTTGCCTGCAGGAAACTTCCTGCTACTACAGTCCGAGCTCCTGTCCAAGCTACAAGCCGCATCTATGGGGGCCCCCAACCCATCTGGAATCCCAGTACAAAGTCGAGAAGGGTTGTTATGGAAAGGAGAACAGATTGTGGTCCCTGAGGGAGCTCGAACTCTAGTCTTGGGCTACTGCCATGACCATCCACAGGCAGGGCATTTCGGAATCAGCAAGACTTTGGAACTGACCCAGCGCATGTTTTAGTGGCCAAGTATGGTCAAAGACTGTGAAACATATGTCAAGTTCTGCACCATTTGCAACAGGAGCAAACCTACACGGAGTAAAGCCTGGGGGCTACTCCGACCTTTACCGGTACTTGACAGACCATGGAGGATGGTGTCCATGGATTTCATTGTGGAGCTGCCACCTTCGCAAGGCCACACAGCAATATTTGTGGTGGTTGACCGCTTATCTAAAATGGCCCACTTTCTGCCACTCAGAAATATACCATCAACATCTGAGACTGCACAGCTTTTCATCAAAGAAGTGGTAAGATTGCATGGGGTACCTAGAAATATCGTATCTGATCGTGGAGTTCAGTTCACGTCAAAATTCTGGAGAGCCTTGTGTGAAATGCTGGAAATCAAGTTATCATTTTCCTCGGCATATCATCCACAGACGAATGGGCAGACGGAGCAGACCAATCAGACGTTGGAGCAATACCTCAGGTGTTATACATCCTTCCTCCAAGATGACTGGTTGGCACTCCTACCTCTAGCTGAGTTTGCCTACAATAATGTAAAGCACTTCGCCACGAAACAATCACCATTTTATGCCAATTATGGGTTCCATCCCACTTTCCTTCCGGATTTAACTCCGGAAACCCCAGTACCAGCAGCGCAAGATATTGTAAAATTATTTTCCTCTAACCGCAAATTACTACAGGAAGCAGTAACTAAGGCCCAGGAGGATAACAAAAGAGCATTTGATAGGAGGAGAAAGGGAGAATCGGCTATACGCCCGGGAAACCAAGTCTGGTTAGCTACTACCAACTTGAAGATGGCTTGCCCTTCAAAAAAGCTGGCACCTAAATTTATAGGCCCTTTTTCGGTAAAACGGCAAATCAATGAGGTGGCTTTTGAATTAGCTTTGCCTGAGTCCTTTTGAATACATCCAGTATTCCATGTATTCTTGTTGAAACCAGAAATTCCAGATCCCTTCCCAGAACGTAAGTCAAGACCTCCGGTAGCCTTGGACATTAATGGAGAGGAGGAATGTGAAGTGGAGGCAATTTTGGATTGCAGAAGGAGGGGATGCCGGGTACAATACTTAATTAAATGGAAGGGCTATGGCTTGGAGGAAAATTCGTGGGAACCTGCGCAAAATATCCACGCTCCCAGATTAATCCAGCAGTATCACCGTAACCACCCACAAAGGAGAGGTCAGTTGGGCATCCGGAGGCTGCCCGTAGGGGGGGCAATGTCAGGGACCACCGCGACGCATGAGTCTGCACATGCATAGGTGTCCCACAAGACATGCAGGCAGGCGGGCACTAGGACCCAGGTGCACCTGTCACCTATGACGGCGCTGGGCAGGCACTAGGACCCAGGCGCGCCTGTCAGCGCCGGGCGGGCTACTTAAACCATCCCTGCACAGACACAAGTTGCCTGATTGTCTTCTCCCTGTTCCTGTGTTCCTGCTCTTCCTGTATGCTGATTGCCTTGTTGCTGACCATGCCTGGACCTGATACCGCTGTCTTCTCTTGCCCTGACCTTTGGCTCGCCCTGACCATCCTCTGCTTGCTCCCTTTGTCTGATTACCTGTTACCGAACCCGGCTTGTGACCCAGTTACGCTTTGTCTACCGATCTGTACCGTCTGCCTCGCTGTTACCTACCCAGCTTGCCTGACCACGTCACACCTCTTCACATCTGGCTCCTACCCGCTACACACCATTGGCGGTTGCCTTTACCACGGTTAGTGTCACTCAGGGGTCGCGACCTGGTCCTGGTCTGCTTCAAGTCCATCCCCACCATCAGAGGCTCTGGTGAACCAGCAGGCCCGGGCTTAGACTCCGTGCCCTGGGGGACTCCGGCCAGTGGGCCACTAGAGGTCGCCATCAGTGTTCGTGACAGGACCCCTTTCTCCTTACTGATTCTTCCGTTATTCGCCAAATTCGTGAATCTCTGACCAACTACTTCAAGGAAAATTCATCTTCGGATACGACTCCTCTAATACAATGGGAAGCACACAAATGTGTGATACGTGGGCTGCTGTTATCTATCACTGCCTCACAAAAGCGTCTAGCACAGGCATCTCTTACATCATTACTTCAAAAAAATACGCAAACTTGAAGCCTCACATAAACGCTCCGCGGCCATACCCACCACGACC
Source organism: Staurois parvus (assembly GCF_062004578.1). Taxonomy (NCBI): domain Eukaryota; kingdom Metazoa; phylum Chordata; class Amphibia; order Anura; family Ranidae; genus Staurois; species Staurois parvus. The sequence goes on from NW_028318030.1 coordinate 5,137,324, forward strand.
GACCTTGAACAGGCACGTAAACAACTCAGAGATATAGTGGAAAAGAAAACCAAACGCAATTTTCTTATCTCAAAAACTTTTTTATGAGCACGGAAATAAGAGCGGTAAGTTTTTAGCCAGAGCCTTGCAATCCAAAAAAGCGGCGCATACCATTCATCAACTTAATTCCAAACAGGGCCACTTGCTCAGAACTTCTGGGGACATCGCTGCAGAATTTGAGAGGTACTATTCTACTCTTTACAATCTGCCCCAGCCACCAAAACTGACGGGACGCAAGACCACGTCAGACCATTATCCAGACTTTTCTAACCCAATACCTCCCTAAACCCATACCCCAATCACAAGCTAAAGAATTAGACAGAGCTTTAACATTGATGGAACTACAACAGGCCATTTTACAATTGAAACCAGGCAAAAGCCCGGGCCCAGATGGTCTTCTAACCATATATTACAAATCCTTCCTTGATGTTCTAGCACATCCATTCCTAAAAGCCTTTAATTCGCTAGATACCCCAGGGCAATCCATGCGGCATCTCTCTGAAGCACATATGACGCTTATACCGAAAGAAAACAAAGATCTGACATCTCCAGCAAATTACCGTCCAATCTCCTTACTGAATGTTGATCTAAAGATCCTTGCGAAAATATTGGCCAATCGCCTATTACGCATTATAGACCCCGTTATCTCCACTGACCAAGTGGGGTTCGTACCTGGTAGAGAGGCCAGAGACAATACAACCAGGGCCATAAATATACATCATTGGTTGACACAAAAAAGAAACCTGGCTTCTTCTTATCCTTGGATGCGGAGAAGGCCTTGGACCGACTGGCCTGGGACTACATGGAGGCTGTCCTGACGGGTCTTGGGCTTCCTCCACATCTTTTGACCTTTATTATGTCTTTGTATGCAATGCCAATGGCCAAAGTGAGAGTAAATGGCCTCCTTTCAGATGCTTTCTCAATCAGCAATGGGACCAGACAGGGTTGTCCATTATCCCCCCTACTATTCATTCTCACATTGGAACCTTTTTTGAACTGCATTAAACAGAATGAAAGTATTAAAGGGATTTTGATCAATGATAAAGTTCACAAAGTAGCAGCCTTTGCTTCGACATCTTGCTTTTCTTGACAGAACCACATATTACGTTACCTAATCTACATGTTTTCAAATTATTTCAATACTTTGCCAACTTTAAAATAAACTTCACTAAATCCCAGGCCCTAAATGTTTCCCTGAAACAGGATGCGATCAAACAAGCATCAACTAATTTTCCCTTTGTATGGTAATCCGAGGCCATCTCTTACTTAGGAATTCAATTGCCGACCCACCTTACAGAGCTCTATACTAAAAACTTTGTGCCCCTGCCAAGTAACATCACCAAAGATCTTCAGACATGGGACAAACCGTTTTTCTCTTGGTTTGGTAGAGCTGCTATCCTTAAGATGAATGTACTCCCTAGACTACTATACCTACTGCAAACAATCCCAATTAAATTACCCAATTTCTTTTTTAAATCTTACAAAACACTGTGTACCTCATTTCTATGGGGTACCAAACGCCCCAGAATTAGTTTCGACCAACTCACTATGCCTAAGAATAGCGGAGGTATTGGACTACCTGACATCACACGATACTACAAAGCTTGTCACTTGGCAAGAATAGTTGATTGGTCGACAAATGGCAACCGTAAGGCTTGGGTTACCTTAGAAGCAGCCTTTTCAGAGATCCCGCTAGCAGCCGCTCCTTGGCTGAAAAACACCCACACCCCACCTGAGCACATCTTCTCATGGGCCCAACTCTATCATGTTACTATCAGATGACTCGGAAAAACGGTTTCTCTTCCACTCCTGGCCCACTCACTCCGATTAAAATGAACCCAGACTTTCCACCGGGTATGTCGAGTCCCTTCCTAGCCGGATATAGCTCCACAGACAATTTGAGAGTACATCACCTTTTTAAAGATAAGACACTCTTATCCAGAGACCTCATTCTAAACAAATGGCCATCTCTGACCCTGACGTCGTGGATGTACAGACTCCACCACTTTATACATAGCGTGTCACATCTAAAAGACTACACCAGACCACTTACCCCATTTGAAAAACTATGCATTAAAGATTCTCCCCAGAGGCATGTTGTATCCCAGCTATACACATACCTCGAAAACACGGTTGATCTCCAGTCCCGGAAAGCTTGCAGGGCCTGGAGCTCCGACCTGCAACTCCAACTATCACTAGAAGACTGGGATCACATTTATGAACATATACACAAAGGTTCCATCTGCGTCTCCACACAGGAAAACAACTTTAAACTGTACTCCAGATGGTACAGAGTACCTTCCCTGCTTCACAAATTCAATCCTAATGTCTCAGATTCATGTTGGAGATGTCACCAGGAGATAGGGACACTCTTACATGTATGCTGGGACTGCTCTTTGCTACAACCCTTCTGGAGAAAAGTTCAAACCATAATCACACAAGTGACTACGTACGCTCTAGACCTCTATCCCGCACAATTCTTGCTCCACCGCTTCTCACTCCCTTTTAAGACGTACCATAAATCGTTGGCCCTGTATATGGTAAATGCAGCAAAACAGTGTATCCCAGTACATTGGCGCTCCACACATGTCCCTACTATTCGAGAATGGTTTACCAGAATCAACAAAATTGAGGAAATGGAGGAACTGATTTCTGTGGCGCAGGAACGCCCCGAGAGATTCAGGAAAACATGGGGATGTTGGAGTCACTTCAGAACCACCACTACCTATCACACAACACTACATGACCAATCTAGACCCCAGACTGAATGGTTATACATAATGATGTTTCAGAGAATACCCAGTTCATTAAGGAGATTTTAGATTTACAATTAGATGGGTTGAAAACTTGTTGCATAATGGGCGTCTGAGTTTTTGACCCATATCTTGCCCTGTTGATTGTCCATATGCATATTATCTGCTAAACTAAATGATGACTTTACCGGCTCGGCTCCTACATAAGAATATGATCCATTAACCGCACTTGTCTGTCCTTCCATTGCTTCTTTTCCTTCCCCCAAATTCATCTTTGGGGGAGGGAGCGGAGGAGGGAGAAGTAAAGGAATCATTTATTATTATTATTGTTTTGGTTTTTTTGGTTTTTCCCCTCCTCCACCCCCCCCCCCTCCAATTACACCTCTTCACATTCCTTTCTCTACCCGTTCTATTTTCTCAGGCTTATCTTAATTCTTCCTTTAGTAAATACTCACATCATCCACATTTCCTCAACAGAATATAGCAGTTACTTCCTTACAGACGCAAATACTTCTAGGTAACACACATTTTCTAATCCGGATACACAACACAGAACACTCAACCTCTTCAAAGCTACCCTTACCTGACACTTCGTACCCCCTCATCATAAAAGCTCATTATTACATGGGTCAGTTCCCTTTACTATCTACATTACCTCGTCTAGTAAACTCTTCATATCTGCAGATATGTAATATACACCTGTCTTACTGCATTGTTACACTATGATTGCATTGTAAGCTACATGTCTGACCCGTCTGCGATATGGGACGCCGTTTATTGTGCCTGTTCTCGGACTGCGATCCGTAGTTGTTATTGATTTGCTATGCCTTATTCTTTAATAAAATATTTTTGGAGAAAAAACATGAATAGTGGGGCAGCTCCTGCACTCATGCTACACCTATCATGTTTCTGACCTTCTGCCCTGCTGGGAAGGTGGAAGGACTATGATTGGAAGGGTGGACTTTGATGATTTAAAGCAGGGGTCTCCAAACTGGATGTAGCCCTTTGCTAGCCTTTATCCGGCCCTTGGGGCACTATTCCTCCTGATAATATATTAAGCAGTATTCCTCCCACTGACACCAACAATGGGGCACTATTTCTTCCACTGATAAAACTTATAGTATGTGGTACTATTCCTCCCATTAATACCAATAATGGGGAACTACTCTTCCTCCTACTGACCACCATCGCTGAGGCCATGTTTATTCTTACTGATGCTGGGATCGGAACATTTTCTACCCCCACTGTCCACACTCCAGCCCTCTTAAAGTCTGAAGGACCATAAACCAGCCCTTTTGTTTGAAAAGTTTGGAGACCCCTGATTTAAAGCAATAATATTTAATTTTTGTTCTTCAAATCTGATATGATTTAAGCCAAGAGGGTGACTGAACATGTTTATTGTAGAATCATGTACTGTATAAAATGTTTGCTGTGTAACGTAGTAATGTATCATTTTAATTTCCTTTAAAGGGAATGTTAACATAACTATACCAAACTACAACGCTGCTGCTTATGACTTCATACGTGCTTTCCGCAAAGGAGATCTTGGCAGGGTGATATTGGATTGATAAAGCACAAGAGGACTTGAGCTTGCCAGAATATGCATTGTGGCACACATCACTTGGCTGTGAGGTGACTTTACATAAGAACTGTCATTGGTGATGCTGAATTTTATAAATTCCAGTCAGTCCTTGATATGACTGTTGTGTTGCCTTGCCCTTTTTGTATGCCTTCAGGAATTGCTCAGATTAGCAAGGATTACAATAGTGTGAAATTTACAGCCTCAGGATAGGCTATGTTTGAATGTAAGGGTGCAGTATGTGAACACCAGTTTGGTATTTAGAAAAGATTGAGCCTTAAACTGTTTTTAAGTCTTTTTGTATAAAAGTGCAATGAATGAAAACAATGAGTACACTTTTCATTTGTTTATATGTGATCTAAATAAAACTGCTTTTTGATTGCAGAGCACTTCCATTTGTCTCACTGTTTGCATCCAATTGAATATGCACTGATTATCTGTGGATCATGGGTCCTGGACCCAGACTATTTGCATCCAGAATCAACCATCCACAAGTAATCTCTGAATGTTCTATTAAATGCAAGTAGCCACAGTTGGCTGCAGGCCTTGCTTTGTATAGGGTTTCCTGCCTCCAGCAGTTGGTGGGGAACCCTGCTGAGTCCCCTGTAGGAAATTGTAGCTGGCCCCATGCACACATGTGAATGAGGCTTTAATTGCAAACTTTTTTAATTTCCATGGATGTTAATTGCTCAGCTTGCACCTTCACACTGTTAATATTATTTTGTTACATTTTAACAATATAAATTGTAAACAATGTAAAGAATTAAATAAAGTGTGCCTTTTTCTGTTGCTGTGTATTTGTATATGTTAGTGGCTTTGAAAAAAGAACATCCATTGATTCTTTTCCAAGTGGACAAGATGGATAGTATAATTTAAAGCTAAACGGGCAGATATAAATACATCTGTAAGTGCCCTTTCACACTGCCGCAGTGTGTTTTTCCTGCACTAGGGGTGCAGGGCTGTAGATAATTTTTGTTTCTGGGGTGGGGGATTCAGCTTGAGGCTGAACTGTTTTTTTACCACCCCCTAACAGCTCCCTTTTAAGCTGCAAAGGCAGCAGATGTGGGTTCTTAAACTCAGTGAGCAGTAGCACCCACCAAAAGCTACCCATTTACCACACAGTTGTTGTACAGCAGTGCAGATTTTAAATGTTGAAAAAGGCATTGAGGAGTCAACATTATTACCTTCCCACCACCTTTCAAAGATCCACTACAGATGATTTGCTAAAATTATGTATGATACAATTTTTAAAAGGTTAAAAAAAAACATGTGAGTGGTACTGTCCAACACAAAATGATGTCCTTTGCTCCTGCTCAGGTTGCACACTAAGGATCGTTTCACATAGTTTGCTCTGGTCTGTTCAGCAGGCTGTCCAGAAGCAGATCCCCTGCAGAATTGAAACAGAGTCCAGAAAAATGGAAAAGAATGCAGTCCTTTTCTATTTTTTATTTTTTTTGGCTTGGAGTGACTCGGAGGTAGGCGGATGTAAGTAGACAGAAAGTTGTAGTAGAAATACAGACTCAATAATAGCCAACCTTACTGTGCAGCTTGAGCAGGCGCAAAAGGCACCATGTTGTGGTAGACAGTACACTTGCAGCTTGTTTTTTATGACACACTTTCAGAGTTTAAAGGTTTAAAAACATCAGTGAGTGCACTGCCTACCATAATATGGTGCCTTTGCACCTGCTCTGGTGGCTGTTTCACTCTGCCCTGTTGTAAAAATGTGGTAAAAAGCATATGTATTTTTGCTGCATTTTTTATGCCTTTCCAGGGCATTTCATAGTTGCCTGTACCTTCTGAAAATTGGACACATGACTCAAAAAGGCACCAAAACACAAACATGGTGTGTTGCATGTTTTCTATTCATTTCAATGGGGAGATGCATTTTTGGTGTGATTTTGAAAAGTACACCAAAGATGCAGCACGCAGGACTTTTCAAAATGCACAGCACAGTAGCGTGAAGAATACCATAGGATTTAAAGGTAAACATTTTTCTTGCATTTTTTTTTCTGTTCTTAGCAAGGTAAAAATGTAGGAAAAATGCATCAGTGTGAAAGCTACCTTACACTTCATAATAGCCAAGCCATCCTTACTGTGCATCCTTACCTAAGCTTTGTAAAGGGCACCATATTCTAGGCAGTGCACTCACAGTTTTTTGTAACACTTATTCTAATTTAAAAGATTGAAAAAATAAATAAAAAAACCAGTACACTACCTGCCACAATTATATTGCTTTTGCACCTACTTTTTGAACAGGTACTAAAAGCACAATGGTACTGTGGTAATGTACTAGTTTTTGAATCTTTCAAACAGACTATGAGTTTTGAAAGGCTATGAGTGCTCAAAGCACTGCCAACCATATACTGGTGCCTGCACTAGGGCTGAGGGCTATGTTGAATCAGGGCACTGAGGACAGACATGTGGTGCCGAAAAAGCCACAGTCACTAACCCATGTATAGAAGTGGCAACTAGGCCAGGGCGGTAAGTGGTTTGTGACAGATGACTCTGAGGAAGGTTGTAAATGACTACTCTATCCTCCAGTCCGAGCTCCTTCCGCTGCAGACAGCACTGCCAAGCAGTGGTGGGAAAACACAAGTGTGGTGTATGGGACTGCTTGGCAATAGATGGAGTGCTCTGTCAGCTGACCCAGCCAAGTACAACTTAAGACCCCCTTTACATTGGGGTCCCCCAATTCCTCCCTCCTTAGATCAGGGTCCCCAGAGTCACCTCCTAACATTAGAGTCCCCCTTTCATTAGGGTCCCCAGAGTCCCCCCCCTTTACTTCAGAGTCCCCCTTTTTGTTAGGATCCCCAAAGTCTCCCCTTCAGAGTCCCCCCTTTTTATTAGGATCCCCAATCCCCCCTTCAGAGTCCCCCTTTACTTCAGGATCCCCAAAGTCCCCCCTTTACTTCAGGATCCCCATACCCCCTTTCCGTTACATCAGTTTCCAACCCCTTACATAAGGGGTTTTCCACAGCCTTCCCTCCTTAAATCAGGGTCCCCTGATTCCCCCCTTGTTTACATCAGGTTCTCCAGAGTCCCCCTTTACATCAAGTTCCCCCCTCCCCCTTGCATCAGGGTCTCCAAAGTCCCCCCCCCCCTTTACATCAGGGTCCCCAGAGTCTCTTACATCAGGCTTCTCATAGCCCCTTCCCTTACATCAGGGTCTCCAGAATCCCCCCCTATATCTCAGGCCCCCCTTTACATTAAGGTCCCTAGAGCCCATTCCCTTTCATTAGGGTCCTCAAAGTATCCCCTGCTCTTATATCAGGATCTACAAGCCCTCTTACATCAGGCTCCATTCTTCCTACCTGCAGGTACTACACGAGCTGGAGGACAAAGCAATGGAACCGGTGACATCTGGAGGAAGACGCTCCATCTTTGCCCTTCTGCTTCTCTGAATGTTGGGGCCAGGAGGCGGGACAAGCACGTGATTGGTTGCTAGGACCACTGCTTGCCCCAACCACTAGTGCTGACAACACTGAGCAGCGGCGGTGGCTGCTCTGATTGCTGCTCAGCCTGCTGCGTGCCTCAGTGCGGCAGCAGGGGCACTAGCTGGTCATTTCGGCAGGGTCCTCTGGGAAAGTTCAGACACCCCTATCTCCCCCTTATCTACGTCCCTTCTTGTTCAGAGCATGTTAGCTATGCTTTCCCTTAGAGTTATATTGTGTCCAGCCTGGTTTTATTTTTTTATATCAATAATGTTTATTGAAAAAGTTTATAGGATATACAAACAGGGTAGGTACACAAGTTGAGACAACAATACTGCACTTCATTTCAACAGTACAAGGAGATGATTCACTATATTGCCAAAAGTATTGGGACGCTTGCCTGTCTACGCACACTTTAATGGCATCCCAGTCTTAGTCCATAGGGTTCAATATTGAGTTGGCCCACCCTTTGCAGCTATAACAGCTTCAACTCTTCTGGGAAGGCTGTCCACAAGGTTTAGGAGTATGTCTATAGGAATGTTTGACCATTCTTCCAGAAGCACATTTGTGAGGTCAGGCACTGATGTTGGATGAGAAGGCCTAATTCACAGTCTCATCCCAAAGGTGTTTTGTTGGGTTGAGGTCAGGTGCAGGCAAGTCAAGTTCCTCTGCCCCAAATGCGCTTATCCATGTCTTTATGGACCTTGCTTTGTGCACTGGTGCGCAGTCATGTTGGAACAGGAAGGGGCCATCCCCAAACTTTTCTCACAAAGTTGGGAGCATGAAATTGTCCAAAATGTCTTGGTATGTTGAAATCTTAAGAGTTCCCTTCACTGGAACTAAGGGGCCAAGCCCAACCCCTGAAAAACAACCCCACTCCATAATTTCTCTCCACCAAACTTTACACTTGGCACAATGCAGTCAGGCAAGTACCGTTCTCCTGGCAACTGCCAAACCCAGGAACGTCCATCGATGTGACTTCTGCGTGCTTCAGCATGCATTGATCTCACTGTCATTTTAAGAGGCCTATCATTGGCTGAGTTGCTATTGTTCCCAGTTGCTTCCACTTTGTTATAATACCACTAACAGTTGAGCGTGGAGTATTTAGTAGCAAGGACATTTCATGGATGGACTTATTGCACAGGTGGCAACCTATCACAGTACCACGCTTGAATTCACTGAGCTGACAGCGAGCCATTCATTCTCAAATGTTTGCATGCCTAGGTGCTTGATTTATATACACCTGTGGCCAATGGGTGGAGCAAGTGACAGGAGAGAGATCTACAGTCATGGCCGAAAATATTGTCACCCCTGCATTTTAGTCAGATAATGCATCACATCACATAGAAAATTGTTGCAATTACAAATGTTTAGGCATTCTCAAGTTTATTTCTTTTGTTTGTATTGGTATGACACAAAAAGTGGAGAAACAAAAGGCCAAATATGACACATTCCTCACAAAACGGACTGGTAAAATTATTGGCATCCTCAATTTAATATTTGGTAGTACACCCCTTAGAAAAAATAACTGAAATCAGTCACTTCCTGTAACCATCAATGCGTTTCTTATACCTCTCTAGTGGAATTTTGGACCACTCTTCTTTCCCCAACTGCTCCAGGTCTTTCAGATTGGAAGGGTTCCTTTTCTGAAATTGCTGTTTTGAGATCTCGCCACAAGTTCTCTATGGGATTGAGATCTAGACTCATTGCTGGCCAGTTCAGTACTCTTCCGAGCTTTGTCTGAAACCATTTTTGGGTGCTATTTGACGTGTGCTTTGGGTCATTGTCCTGTTGTAAGACCCATGACCTCTGACAGAATTTGTCTGGAAGATGATTGAGGTTTTTTATCCACCTTTTGAACAGTCCTTCGTTGCAATCTTTGATCAATTTTTCTCTTTTGTCCACGTCCAGGGAGATTAGCTACAGTGCCATTGGCTGTAAGCTTCTTTACAATGTTGCACACAGTGGACACAGGTACATTAACATCTCTGGAAATGGACTTGCAACCTTGCGATTGTCAATGCTTTTCCACAATGTTTGTTCTCAAATCCTCAGACGATTATTTGATGCGCTTTCTCTTCTCCATGCTACATGTGGCACACAGATACTCAACAGAAACGTTGAGCCAATTTTTCACCATTTTAACTGGTTGCCGGAGTGATTTCTATATTGTCAGCATCTGTTAATTGATACAGGTGAGTTTAATTACAAATGACAGGAGCATCACCGGCATGGAATGTAATTATTTCTTACAATTTTGAGAAGGTGCCAATAATTTTGTCCAGACTATTGTTGTGGTTTTGAAAAAAAAAAAACACATGTACATAAGTATTCACAGCCTTTGCCATGAAACTCAAAATTGAGCTCTGGTGCATCCTGTTCCCACTGATCATCCTTGAAAGGTTTCCACAACTTGATTTGTGTCCACCTGTGGGAAATTCAGTTGATTGGACATGATTAGGAAAGGCATAAACCTGTCTATATAAGGTCCCACAGGTAACAGTGCATGTCAGAGCACAATCCAAGCCATGAAGTCCAAGCAATTGTCCATAGACTTCCGACACAGGATTGTATCACGGCACAGATCTGGGGAAGGGTACAGAAAAAAATTTGCAGCATTGAAGGTCCCAATGAGCACAGTGGCCTCCATCATCCATAAATGGAAGAAGTTTGGAACCACCAGGAATCTTCCTAGAGCAGGCCGGCCGGCAAAAATGAGCGATCGAGGGAGAAGCGCCTTAGCCAGGGAGGTAACCAAGCACCCGATGGTCACTCTGAAAGAGCTCCAGCATTTTTCTGTGGAGAGAACAACCATCTCTGCAGCACTCCACCAATAAGGTCTGTATGTTAGAGTGACCAGATGGAAGACACTCCTCAGTAAAAGGTAAATGGCAGCCTGCCTGGAGTTTGCCAAAAGGCACCTGAGGGACTCTCAGACCATGAGAAACAAAACTCTCTGGTCTGATGAAACAAAGATTGAACTCTTTGGCCTGAATGCCAAGTGTCATGTCTGGAGGAAACCAGGCACCGCTCACCACCTGGCCAATACCATCCCTACAGTGAAGCATGGTGGTGGCAGCATCATGCTGTAGGGATAAAATTAAAAATTAGTGAAGCGCTTGTATCACATGAATACAATCATGTATCTCCATATAGTGTAATTATAAATCAAAGTGACCACTATATATAATAAATGTGTGTTGACTCCCTCTAGTGAAAAGAAAAAATAGTGTCAACCAAAATAGCTAAATAACACACATTAGGAAACTAAATATATAGTGCATAAATCAAATATAATGAACAGAATATATATATACGTGAAAACAGAATATTGGCCACATACAATGGTGTCTAAATTATACATAAATGATATATGCCATAGGTGAACAAGACAATATCAAAGGTGAAAAAAATATTCCATGCATGTGACTGTGCTTTAAGCTGGAACACACACGTGATCTCCACTTCTAAGTGCAAGTACTCTCCTTCAAATGGCAGCAATGCCTGCTCACCTCCCTTCCTCGACCCACACAGGGCCTCAAAGCAGTTACCACCTCAGTGGTGTATTCCTCTGGCAGACTCCTTATTCCTCCTCCTCTCTTATGCAACTCATAAAAAGACAAGAAAGCCTTCCATAGTGTAGTAAATTTAATAGGCAAAGTTAAAAATTACAAAGTTTTCCACTCACATGCTCCTTTCCATAAAAAAGCGTTTTTCCCAGCCTGTGGGTAGATATGCATGCACCTGGGGGAATCCAATATGGCCACTGTGTCCGGACATACGTCACCAGGAAGTAGACAAACCGACGCTACGCGTCGGTTTGTCTACTTCCTGGTGACGTATGTCCGGACACAGTGGCCATATTGGATTCCCCCAGGTGCATGCATATCTACCCACAGGCTGGGAAAAACGCTTTTTTATGGAAAGGAGCATGTGAGTGGAAAACTTTGTAATTTTTAACTTTGCCTATTAAATTTACTACACTATGGAAGGCTTTCTTGTCTTTTTATGAGTTGCATAAGAGAGGAGGAGGAATAAGGAGTCTGCCAGAGGAATACACCACTGAGGTGGTAACTGCTTTGAGGCCCTGTGTGGGTCGAGGAAGGGAGGTGAGCAGGCATTGCTGCCATTTGAAGGAGAGTACTTGCACTTAGAAGTGGAGATCACGTGTGTGTTCCAGCTTAAAGCACAGTCACATGCATGGAATATTTTTTTCACCTTTGATATTGTCTTGTTCACCTATGGCATATATCATTTATGTATAATTTAGACACCATTGTATGTGGCCAATATTCTGTTTTCACGTATATATATATTCTGTTCATTATATTTGATTTATGCACTATATATTTAGTTTCCTAATGTGTGTTATTTAGCTATTTTGGTTGACACTATTTTTTCTTTTCACTAGAGGGAGTCAACACACATTTATTATATATAGTGGTCACTTTGATTTATAATTACACTATATGGAGATACATGATTGTATTCATGTGATACAAGCGCTTCACTAATTTTTAATTTTATTTTGCACTTATTGGTATCAGCTAAGTGACAGCAGCTGTATTTTGTCAATTATTCCCATGAGCGCAGGAGGATCCCTTATTATTTATGCTGTAGGGATGTTTTTCAGCGGCAGGAACTAGGAAACTAGTCAGCATCAAAGGAAAGATGAATGCAGCAATATACAGAGACAACCTTTATGAAAACCTGTTACAGAGCGCTCTGGACCTTAGACCGGGCTGACCCTAAGCACACAGTCCACATAAAAAGGAGTGGCTATGGGCCAACTCTGTGAATGTCCTGGAGTGGCCCAGACTTGAACCCGATTGAACATCTCTGGAGAGATCTGAAAATGGCTGTGCACCGACGCTCCCCATCCAACCTGATGGAGCTTGAGAGGTACTGCAAAGAAAAATGGGAGAAATTGCCCAAAAATAGGTGTGCCAGGATTGTAGCATCATGCTCAAAATGACCGGAGGCTGTAATTCATGCTAAAGGTGCTTCAAAAAAGTATTGAGCAAAGGCTGTGAATACTTATGTACATGAGGTTTTTTATTTTTAATAAATTGCAAAGATTTCAAAACAAACTTCTTTCATGTTGACATTATGGGGTATTGTTTGTAGAATGTTGAGTAAAAAAATGTATTTAATCCATTTTGGAATAAGGCTGTAATATAACAAAATGTGGCAAAAGTTAAGCGCTGTGAATACTTTCTGGATGCACTGTATGTGAACAACACAGATCTCTCTTCTGACAGCGGGGATGTGTCGGTTTTTGTCTCCCTGCAAAGTAGAGAATAATAACCAGCACATCTCTTAGTACAACAGCACACAGTACACAACGATAACACATGTTAGGCACAAAGTTAACCCTTTGATTGCCCTAGATGTTAACCCCTTCCTACCCAGTGTCAGTACAGTGACAGTGCATTTTTTAGCACTGCTCACTGTATTAGTGTCAGTTAGCCCGCCATACTATCACAGTCTTGATATAAGTCTCTTAGCACTGCCATTACTAGTATAAAAAAAATCTAGTATATATACTGTCATTTGTAGACTTTTCACGCAAACCAATTAATATACACTTATTGGGATTTTTGTTTACCAAAGACCTAGCAGAATACATTTTAGCCTAAATTTATGAAGAATTTTTGTTTTTAATTTTCTTTATTGGATATTTTTTATAGCAAACAATATTGTGTTTTCCTCAAAATGCTTGGTCTTTTTTTGCTTATATCACAAAAATAAAAAAACCATTGGTGATCAAATACCACCACAAGAAAGCTCTATTTGTGTGAAAAAAGTGATATAAATTTATTTTGTGTATAGTGTTGTATGACTGCGCAATTGTCATTTTAAAAAAGCGCAGAGCTGTATAGCAAAAAATTGCCTGGTCATGAAAGGGAGGGGGCGAATCTTACATAGTCAGTCTGGCTGAAAAATGACAAAAGTCCATCCAGATCAACCACAACAACAAAAAAAAGTTATAATCCTACACCCACAGTTGAGCCAGAGGAAGGGAAAAAAACCCAGCAAAGCATGATCCAATTTGCTCCTGCAGGGGAAAAAATTCCTTCCTGATCCCCCGAGAGGCAATCGGATAATCCCTGAATCAACTTTACCTATAAATGTTAATAACCAGTTATATTCTGTGTATCTAAAAAATAATCCAGGCCTTTTTAAAGCAATCCACTGAGCTGGCCAGAACTAACTCTTGAGGGAATCTATTCCACATTCTCACAGTTCTCACTGTAAAGAACCCTTTCCGTGTTTAGAGATTAAATTTCTTTTCCTCCAGACGTAAAGAGTGCCCCCTTGTCCTCTGTGATGACCTCAGGGTGAATAACTCTACACCGAGTTCACTATATGAACCACTGATGTATTTACACATGTTGATCATATACCCCTTAATCTCCTCTTCGCAAGAGAAAATACATTCAGTTCCTCTAATCTTTTCTCATAGCTGAGCTCCTCCATGCCTCTTATCAGTTTGGTTGCCCTTCTCTGTACTTTCTCAAGTTCCCCAATGTTCTTTTTGTGAATTGGTGCCCAAAACTGAACTGCATATTCCAGATGAGGTATTACTAATGATTTGTACAGGGGTAAAATTATATCTGTCTCTCTGGAGTCTGTACCTCTTTTAATAAAAGAGAGGATTTTGCTCGCTCTAGAAACCGCAGCTTGGCATTGCATGCCATTATTAAGCTTGTGATCTACCAGAACTCCCAGATCCTTCTCCACCATTGATTCCCCCAGTTGTACTCCCCCCTAGTATGTATGATGCATGCATATTCTTAGCTCCCAAGTTATCAACATTAAACCTCATTTGCCACATAGTTGCCCAATTAACTAGCTGCCGACCGCAGATAGCCGAATGACGGATGCACTGCGGCCGGCCAGTTCTGAGTGGACGTCATATGACGTCCTCCCAGAACGCGCTCTCCTGCGCGCCCCAGGGGGCACGCACCCGGCGATCTCCGTGATCGCTGTGTCCTACGGACACAGCTGATCACGTGATGTGGTAAAAGGCCAATCACAGCGGCCTTTTACCATGCGATCAGCGGTGTCCAATGACACGCTGATCAGAGGGAAATGCAAGTGCCGGTTCTCGGCTGCACTTTCCTCACGCTGTCAGATCGTGAGGAAAGTACTGCCGAGAACCGGCAGTTGTCAGAGCGGGGATCGGCACCGATCATCAGGGCACTGATGATCAGTGCCCTGATGATCGGTGCCCAGCAGTGCCACCCGCAAGTTCCGCCCACCTGTGCCCAGCAGTGCGCCCACTAGCTCCGCCCACCTGTGCCCAGCAGTGCACCCACCTGTGCCCAGCAGTGCACCCACCTGTGCCACTCTGCAGTGTCACACACCTGTGCCCAGAAGTGCCACCTACCTGTGCCCAGCAGTGCCACCCACCTGTGCCCACCTACCTGTGCCCACCAGTGCCACCCACCTGTGCCCACCCACCAGTGCTGTCCACCAGTGCCACCCACCAGTGCAGCCCAGCAGTGGTGCCAGTCAGTGCCACCATTCAGTGCCCAGCGGTTGTGCCAGTCAGTGCCGCCAGTCAGTGCCCAGCAGTGATGCCAGTCAGTGCCGTCTATCAGTACCCATCATCAGTGCCGCCTATCAGTGCTGCATATTAGTGCCGCCTATCCGTGACACCTCATTAGTGCTGTCTATCAGTGCTGTCTATCCGTGCCACCTCATTAGTACTGCCTATCAGTGCCCTTTAGTGCTGCCTATCAGTGCCCATCAGTGCTGCCTCATCAACGCACATCAGTGAAGGAGAAAAATTACCTGTTTGAAAAATTTTATAACAGAAACAAAGAAACTTTTTTTTTTTTTTCAAATTTTTTGCACTTTTTTTATTTATAGCGCAAAAAGTAAAGCGCCCAGTGGCGATTAAATACCTCCAAAAGAAAGCTCTATTTGTGAGAAAAAAATGATCAAAATTTCATATGGGTACAATGTTGCATGACCGCGCAATTGTCAATCAAAGTGCGGCAGCGCTGAAAGCTGAAAATTGGCCTGGTAAATAAGGGTGTATAAGTGCCCGGTAGGCAAGTGGTTAAACAGTGCATTGAGGTCAGCTTGTAAGTTGGAGACATCCTGTAAGGACGTTATTCCACTGCACAGCTTGGTGTCATCTGCAAAGACTGAAATGGGATTTTTAATCCCAGACCCTATATGGTTTATGAATATATTAAAAAGTCCCAACAGTGAACCTTGGGGTACACCACTGACAATCCTAGACCATTCAGAATGAGAATCATTAACCACTACTCTGAATACGATCTTTTAGCCAGTTTTCTATCCATTTACATGCGGATTTTTCCAAGCCTGTAGACTTTACCTTACACATTAGCTGTGTGTGGGGAACTGTGTCAAAGCTTTTGCAAAATCCAAGTATACTATGTCCACTGCCACTTCTCTGTCCAATGTTTTGCTCCCCTCCTCATAGAAAGAAATCAGATTTGTTTGACAACTTTTTTCATTAATCCATGCTGTCTGTTGCTTAAAATCTTTTTTTCCAGCAAGAACTCATCTGTGGTTTTTTATTAAACTCTCCAGTATCCTCCCAACTGTAGATGGTAAACTAACAGGTCTAATTACTTGGTAAAGATTTTGACCCCTTTTTAAATATTGACACCACAATGGCCTTACACCAATCCATTGGTACTATACCAGTCATTAAAGAGTACCTAAAAATGAGAAACAATGGGTTTGAAATGGCAGAGCTCAATTCTTTAAGGACCCGTGGATGTATGCCATCCGGTCCAGGTGCTTTATTCACCTTTATTCTGTCTAAATATTTTTGGATCATATCAATTGTGAGCCAATGTGGATCATCTGGAGCTGTGTCAATACCATGCAAAGCAGGTGTTTGAGGGGAGTTTTTAATTCTCCTCAAATGCCTATGCAAATGATACTATGGGCAGCACAGTGCTGTTTACATTATCAAAACATTAAGCGTTAGCGAGTCAGGAGGAGTTTGAAGCCTTTCAACGCCTCTTATTAAAGTCTATGTGACGTTCCTCACACGCACTGGCAGGCGTTTGCAGTGTGTTATTACCATTCGTTTATTATAGGCATTTGTGGTGCAGTTTTAATACTTGTAATATGCTTAGAAAACATCTCAAAACCATGCATAGGGCGTTTAGGGAGTGTTTTGAATGCTTGTAAAATTGTATAGGAATAAAAGTGATCCTTACTATATCCTACATCATAACAATATATTAAAATGAAATAACAGTAATACGAGTGTTCAATTAAGTTAATATATATATATATATATATATATATATAAGTGCCTTAGAGTAAGGTTTATTGCATTAGAAATGGCTATTATTAGGCGTATATAGATATATGCACTTTTATTTTAAAAATTTATATTCAGTTGTTTTTGTGTATTCAGCTACATTTGGCACGTGATAAAATGTTGCAGACTGGTCCACTATACATAAGTGTTGTAAGCTGATAAGCAATGAAGGGTGTAGCATGTGCTAAAGAAACCCTATAAAAATGAGAACTGTAATCAATGTAACCAGAGCATCTGATGGGCAGGGCATGGGTGCTCTCATACAGCTGTATTTTCGCTAATAAATATATGATTTGGAGCTCTCGTTTGCAAGGTTGTTTATTTCAGGTTTAAAGCCGTGAAATTTCCTAAATAAAATGCCCATACTAAAGCTCATTAATGCCTGTCTAAAGCCCATACTAATGCGATAGTGGCGTTTTTAAAGAATTAGAAATGTACCTAGATTGTAAGCTTCAAGGAGCAGGGCCCTCCTTTCCCTCTTGTATTGAACTGTATTGTTGCTGTATTGTCACCCGTTATATTTTAAAGCACTGAGCAAACTGTTGACGCTATATAAATCCTGTATAATAATAGTCAAGTGTGAACAAACCCTAAGGCTTGGTTTACACCTACAGGTGTTGTCACGATAGCGGCGTCAGACCCCAGACATTCTCACCAAACTCATGACCGAAGGACTAGCCGATCAAAAACCGCGATGTCACGTGTGTAACAATGCCACACCCAGCTGCACCCTGTATAACGATTTTCCAGCTAATTGGACCACAATTCATGTACCGGCAGCCTGAGCGATTGTTACTGGGTCAGGTTAATTACGCCATTAACCCTTCACACTGTCACCACCTCCTTTTTGTACAGAGAAAGAGGAAACTCGGCAGTATCAGTTATAATGGTTGAGGTAATCGTTTGTATACCATGGTTATACAGAGGGTTAAACAAACACAGTAGCGTTCTCTTTAGAGGCAGGAATTTGTAAATTGCAATAAAGCGCTATAGAAACAGTTCAACACTTTCAGAAGGAAAGATTTATTACTAAAAGGTCAAACGGGTGCAATAAAAATATTTACAGAAAAGATGTAACTAAGATATATATATATATATATATATATATATATATATATATATATATATATAAACATACAGAGACTAACAGCACAGCAAAGAGATATCAGAGAGAGGTGAAAGGGTTAAGGTACTTGCCAAAGTCCTGGGTTAGCAGATCCAAGTTTCAGAGCGAAAGGGCACGGGTCCCCAGGTGGTATTGATGTTAAAATGGGAGACGTCTTCAACTCACACTCTTAGGCCTGACAGCCTATTTTGTAGTCCCCAGCAGGGGGTGTCTCTCAATACCCGTTTAGGGCGTGTAGGTATGGGCGGATACCTCAACTAGAGCCAAAATCTCCCTTAACTCATATTTTGGCCCATAACTTTTCCTATGCACAAATGACATTCCACCCGCTGGTAGATTATTAGGCAGACACGTCTGAGGATTGATTAGATATGAATTATGAAATTATACACTGAACGGTTCACGAGATCTATTTTTCGGCTTTCCTATGTATTCGAGACAATGCGAGTGACCTACCAAACTGTTTGCCTTCTCATGGCCAATCTGACAATATGTCCGGTTTTTATGTAAGTCTCTCATATTCCAAGATATGAGACATAGGGGAAAAATGGATTTTGAAAAGTGGTTATCTGATTCTGTCACATAAGCTGAATTAGGTTTATTAGGTTGGAATCTCTTTCAACTCTTGGGAACACTTGCATTATCTTGTACGAGGTGTTACATTTTACAGGTTCTTTGGACAGCTAGGCCCCAGCTCCCTTGGGGGGCTTTATAGCTCCTATGACCCTCCTGTGACATTCCTAACTCACAAACATACTGGCCAAATGTTGCTGGGACTCTCAGAGAGGGAGGGGGGGAAGAATGAGGGAGAAATATGTTTTTCAGGATGGTTAACCCCTTTGCCAAGATGGAGGTTGGAGCCAAAATGGTTGAACCGCGTCCATCTCTGGGTATACGCTGTTACACCTCCCCCCTCAGGTGGTTGCATTGGAGGGGACTGCAGTTTCCCTCCTGACACAACCCACTTCTGCCGTGGGCTGGCCTGACCAGGGCACAGAGCCACTGTGCCTAGGGGTTCACCTTGGGGTGAAATGCATTGCGGGAGACCCAGGTTCCTTCTGAAAAGGAAGCTGTTCTCCCCAGCAACACTGCTGTGCCAACCAAGTGAGTGGTCACGGGTGAGCACCAGTCAGCTGTGGCTGCACGAATACCGTGGCGACTGCCGGGGTGCCCACCTGTTCACAAAACACTTCGGCTCAGGGGTGTCATCTGCTAACATATTATTATGTAGCTTCTTGTCGAGGTAGAGAAGGAGATTTCCCTCTCCCATTTTCTTCCTCAAGCCTAGGACTACATCTGGCCCGAAGGTAGTGGCGCCTGTGTGCACCGGAACCGGACAGGCGAATTCTGGAACTCGCCTCCCAGATGTGTCCACAGGTACCTTCATCCAAGATGAACAGTCCTCGCTACCTGCTAGCATCCAGGACACCAGTTCCTCCAGTTTCCTGTCTGCTAGGTCAGTCACAGGTCTAGCTGAGCCATGATAGTTGCACCCAGGCATCTTACCATAGCCAGCTGCACCCACGACTGATGTAACCTGTTTTTTGGCCTGGGGAGTAGGCCAGGCCACAACTGCCTCAGTCTCCCCATGCCCAGACCTCTGGGGGTCTCTTCCTACCGGTGGTTCCCAAAGCTGAACCACTGACATGCCCCTCTGACAGTTACCCTTCTCGACTGTCAGACTATGCATGGGCAGTTTGTTCCTGACTAATAACAGGGGCCCGAGTTGCTTTTCCCAGACAGGGCCGAACACCGCAAGGCCCCCTAAAGTGGGCAGCTGCACCCAGTTCCATTCCACAGTGTAGGCCATGCCTGACCCCTGGGGAGGTGGTTGGGGTATTCTCAACCCCAACTAGCTTTCCTGTGAATTCAGGCAAGCCACATGGGGTAGTGAAGTCTGACTCGTCCTGAGCCTCCTGGGTTAGAGATGGTGGCCCATCCCCCCTGCTCAGGTCCATGATAGTTAAACAGCGGGCACCTTCTGGATGCTTCATTACCTCATGGCCCCCGGGCATGGGGTGTGCCACACCCACAGGGCTGGTGCGCAGTTTTCCAAGGTCCTCAAACAGCCATCGGATCCTGTTTGGGGATCGAGACTACCAGGGATGCCCAGACTCGAGCTGACCCCTGGATTCCTGACTGCGCCATTCCCTCTGTCTCTTTGGCCCATTCAGTCTGCACCTCCTGAATCCAGACACCATCTATCAGAGGCATTGCCAGCAGCTTTGGGACTTGAGTGGCAAGGAAAGGTGATTGGAGCCGAGGACCGCAGCCCTCTGTCTGAAATCCGAGCATCAACCCCAATAAGGCCCCTTGCACTCCCAATCCAAGTGTGCTGTCCCTGCCTAGGACATATGTTTGTCTGCCTGATGACACACCATGACAGGTAAACTCAGATGACATGCTTTTAGGCTTCCAGCCCCCTGTGGA
This sequence comes from Staurois parvus, assembly GCF_062004578.1. Classification (NCBI taxonomy): domain Eukaryota; kingdom Metazoa; phylum Chordata; class Amphibia; order Anura; family Ranidae; genus Staurois; species Staurois parvus. Next base: position 5,158,004 of record NW_028318030.1, read on the forward strand.
TAGGCCATTCTTCCTGTCAGGCCTGTGTTTACTCTTCCCAGTAGGGAAGTTCACACCTAGCCAGAGGCTGAAATCCCTGTGTGAATGGCTTTCCAGTGCTGGCCTGCATGTGAGACTACAAGGCCCAGCCAGCTGTTGTTTACCCTTCTCAGCAGGGCAACTCATAGCTAGCTGACCTCTGAAGTTCCTTTGTGAATCGCTTTTCAGTGCTGCCTTATGCGTGGAACTACAAGTCCCAGCCGGCGGCCCAGTACCATGCAAGGCCAACGGCTGGGCACTTATCGAGGCATAATCTTTGGAGCCTGGGCAAGGGACAGGCCTATCCAGACCATCCCTTTGCTCAGCCCCCAGAGATTGTACCTCTGCCCCCTTCACAGCACTGTGGGTGACCCCCAACAATGAAAATGCATCATTTGTTTCATCATGACCATCATAACCATCATTAGTGTTACCAACATTACCATCAATATTACTGACATTACCATCATTGTCATCATTGTCAACAGTTACGTTTATAATATCAATGACACATGAGTTCGATACTTCCCCAGGCAAGGGGATTTCTTCTCGTTCTCCAGCTAATGGAGAATCCTGTAGCCCCACCCCATTCCCAGCCCCCTCCCTCTGTCCATCCACAGGTTGCCCAGACATTACCCCAATATCTGCACACAGTACCTTGGCATGTCCAGAGAGTTCCAGGGGGCCCTTCCGGGTCTTCTCGGCAGCGGCATAATAGGAAACGAGTGCCTAGATCAGCACCCAACAAAACAGGTGTGGGAATTTCATCCGAGACCCCCACCTCCCTCATCCCCCTTGCCGCACCCCAATCAATGAATACCTTTGCACAGGGTATGCGTGCACGGGTCCCCCCAACTCCTGTGAGGGTAAGGAACTTTCCTGGAATGAGGTTCCTTTGCTCAATCACTTCTGGCCGGATCAAGGTGACTTCTGCCCCGGTGTCCCGGAAACCAGTTACAGACCGGTTGCCCACAGTGACTGGCTGCAAGTTGGCGGGGGTTACCCGCATCTTCTTGCGGACGAGCAGCACGGAAGAAGAGTTGCTGGCCAGCTTGCCAGATGATGTCGTATGCTTCTGCTCAGGACACTGCGTCCCACAGGTGAAACATCTGCGGTTGTCAGGCAGGAATGGCTTGGCTCCAAGTTCTGCAGGTGTGTCAAGGTCCTACCTTTTCCCTGAGGTTATGTTACTCCATGTGCTGGCTTCCATCTTGGATTCTGCTGTGCATGGTTGGAATCCTTTTATGCCTTCAGGTCTCTGAGGTCCATCCCCCAGAGGGGCGTGGCTGATGACATATAAGCCTGTGGCCCGCACATGCTCTTTGCACTTGTGTCTTGTGTCTTTGTGTTGCTATTACTCTGTTCTGACTCTCGTGACTCTCCTGGTATCTGATTCGGCTTGTGACTTGACTATTCTTTGTATTCTCCTTTGATCTGACCCTCTGTTGTTGAACCCGGCTCGTGACCTGTGATTCTCGTCTGCTGTCCTGTACTGTTTTGTCCTGTTGTTATTGACCCCGGCCTGTCTGACTACTCTTTTGTCTCTTCCACCAGCTACATGCCATTGGCGGCGGCCATTACCGCAGCTGAGGTGTCTTGGGGGCCGCGACCTGGTTCCTGGCTGCGTCAAGTCCATCCCCACCATCAGGGGCCCTGGTGAAGGGCAGCCTGGGACTTAGACTCCGCGCCCTGAGGGACTTCGGTCTGTGGGTGGTGGTTGTCGTCAGCCAGTGCGTTACATTGTTAGGCCTGCCTGTCCGTTCCTCGGCTCCTGCCCTGACAAGGTGTGGACGGAGGGGAAGCTTGACTCACTGGCGTAGGAGAGGTTGCTAGGGGTGATTTCCCCCCTTGCCAGCTGTTCGGAGGAGCCTTGTGATGGTCAGACACTCGCGTATAAACGTAGGTATCGGCCAAATCGGCTGCAGCTTTAGTAGATGTTGGCTGTCTCTCCAAGACAAACTGTTTGACCACTGTCGGAATGTGGTGCGTAAGCGACTCGCCACATCCATGTAAGAGTCCCCAGGTCCCTTCTGCATGGACCTGAACTGCTTGCGGTACACTTCCGGGGTCATCTGGTACTTCCGGAAGATGGCACCTTTTAAAGCTTCGTAATCATCGTCCTGCCCCTCTGGCAATTCCACAAATGCATCCAGGGCCTTGCCTTGTAGCCCTGGTGTCAGGTACCGAGCCCAGTGAGTTGGGGGCACATGGTACTGATGGCACGTTTTTTCAAATGACAGTAAGTACGTGTCGATGTCACTATCTTTTTACATCACTGGAAACTTGGCTGCGCCCACTGCCAGAGAGGCATCCCTGTGCTCTAGGGACCCAAGGTTCTGCACCTGTCGCTGTGGCTGAAGCCTCACCATCTCCAGCTCGTGCCGACGATCAGCTTCCCTCTGCATCGCCTCTCTCTCAGCCGCTCTTTCAGCTTGACGTTCCACAGCTTCTCTGTCAGCTGCTGCTTGGCGTTCCGCAGCTTCTCTGTCAGCTGCTGCTTGGCGTTTCTCTCAGCCTGGCGTTCCACAGTTTCTCTGTCAGCCTGGCGTTCAAGGAACCGCAGGTATGCCTCAAGATCCGTCTCCATGAGGCGTTTCAGGGCTTCCTGCATCTGAGGAGAGTCTCTGCTGGTTACAGGCACTCCGGTGCTGGCCCGCTCAGGCGGTGGTGTGACGATACCATTCTGTGATCCTCCAGTGTCAGTCTCTGTATGCCCATCCTGCGAGGCTGTCTCTGAGCCACTGGGAATGTGACGTCCATTCCCTGTGAGGCACATTCCGCACTTAAATCACTTTTGCTTATTTTCTTGTCTTCTGTTGCACTAGGCATAATTGCAAGCAAAGATAGAATAGGAAGCAGAGAAAAGGAAGGAGCTGTTGCTATATGTCTCTCTCTCTCTCTTTAAATACAGTGGGGATCGAAATTTTGGGAACCCCAGCTAAAAATTTGTATTAATGTGCATAAAGAAGCCAAGGAAAGATGGAAAAATCTCCAAAAGGCATCAAATTACAGATTAGACATTCTTATAATATGTCAACAAAAGTTAGATTTTATTTTCATCATTTACACTTTCAAAATAACAGAAAACAAAATGGTGTCTGCAAAAGTTTGGTCACCCTGCAGAATTTATAGCATGCACTGCCCCCTTTTAAGGTCTATCCATTTTAGAAAGTATACACTGAACGGTTCACGAGATCTATTTTTCGGCTTTCCTATGTATTCGAGACAATGCGAGTGACCTACCAAACTGTTCGCCTTCTCGTGGCCAATCTGACGATATGTCCGGTTTTTATGTAAGTCACTCATATTCCAAGATATGAGACATAGGGAAAAAATGGATTTTGAAAAGTGGTTATCTGATTCTGTCACATAAGCTGAGTTAGGTTTATTAGGTTGGAATCTCTTTCAACTCCTGGGAAAGCTTGTCTCCAGTTTAGTATCTGTCCTGTGGTATAGAATGAAGACGCCCATGGAGGATGTCAAGAAGGGCAGGGAACCCATAGCAGTAATTTTCCCCCTGTAGCTAATGGCAACCTACAAATATGATATTTCACCTTCTGTGGAGGCTCTGTAAACAAAACACAGAGACACAAAAAGAGCAGTCCGAGCAGTAGTGTCTACATGGTGGATGCCAGCTTAAGGAGGGGTGGTCCTTTCTGGGTAGACAGCATGGGGCCCTAGGATTTTTTAAGCTGGTTCTGACCCTGTCCCAAGATCCCCAAAGTGCCGCACTTATTATACAGCTATGTTATGGTACAGAGACTGCAGATATATTAGGGGAGATGCTTAAAGGCTATGGGCATGCTGCAAGAGATGGTCAAGGAATTGTTGCAGACTGGGATCATGCTTTGGGAGGCAGCCAAAAACCAGGGACACATTCCATGACACTGCTAGAGATAACTGCTATTACAGCCCCTTTACAAATCAATGCTTCCACAAGGGGATAGAAAACATAGAAAAACTAAGAGAACATAAAGAAGGAAATAATCCAAACATCATGATTACTAAAACCAAGTCAACTAAGTATTTTTTTCTTCACTTTCCCAAGTGTAGTGCACTCCCTTAGAAGCCGTTGGTTTTGATGGACCCGTTCTCCAGAAATCAGTGCACACACAGCTAGGCACTCAGTATTTTTTCTATTTCTGAAAGGCTCCAACTAACAGTAGGAGTGTTTTTTTTGTAATTTTATTGCTGAATTGAACTTGGATGGGTGAGAGCAGTCCAGGGACAAGGTCATTCAGTGATCAGGGAGAACATGCCAAACTGCGCCCCCCTCAGGTTGTGCATTACCAATCATCTTATCCACGCTTGATAACCACACCTGATCATTATACCTACATATAGAGTACAGAGGTCAGGAATGGATGAATTACAAAGTGCAAGGGTCAGGAGCAAATATAATGTGCAAAGTGAAGGAGTCATGAGTGGATAAAGTACAGAGTGCAGGGTTAAGGTGTAGGTAATATACAATGTGCAAGAGTCAGGAATAGGTAAACTAAGCTCGTAAGAGTAGGGCCCTCTTACCCCTCGTACATTGTTTGTTGTTGTTGTACTGTGCCATGTTTTGTCCCCCCTATTGTACAGCGCTGAGCAAACCCTTTGGCGCTATATAAACTCGTAGTAATAATAATAATAATAACTACTGAGTGCAGAGACCAGGAGTATATACACCCTAGTGCACAGCTGTACCCCCTATGAGGCATTTCACACCTGCATTTATACACACACATACAGAAGTGTGCAAAATTCTTAGGCAGGTGTGAAAAAACACTATAAATTATGAATGCTTTCAGAAATAGAAGTGTTCATAGTTTATTTTTATCAATTAACCGCTTTCCCTACGCCCTATAGCAGAAGTACTGCTACGTGGCGGCAGGGCTGCACAAAATCACATATATATATATATACACATTATTTGCATTTTTGGATAGGGGGCACGCGTGCCGCCCTACCCATGGCGCTAGTGGTGGCTAGGGATGTCAATCACCGGGTCCCGGCCGGCACTCGGCAATCGCCGAGTAAAGCTGACAGGGGAGAGACCTGTGTGTAAACAACACAGGTCTCTCCCCTGTCAGCATGGACATGCTACTTTTGTATCTCTGTACACAGCAGAGAAATACAAAACAGCATGTCTCCCTAGTAAAACACAGCACACAGTAAAGCACACACAGCACACAGTTAACCCTTTGATTGCCCCCGATGTTAACCCCTTCCTGCCCAGTGTCATTAGTACAGTATCAATGCTTTTTATTAGCACCGATCACTGTATTAGTGTCACTGGGGATGTCAGTGGCAGTTAGTCCATTCCCACCCAGTGTCAGAATGGCCGCCGCAGTCCCACTATAAGTTGCTGATCGGTGTCATTACTAGTATAAAAAAAAAATCCCAGTATCTATACCGCCACTTGTAGATGCTATAACTTTTTAAACCATGTACTTTACACCATGTAAACCAATTAATTTACACATATTGGGATTTTTTTTTAACAAAGGCATGTAGCAGAATACATTTTGGACTAAATTTATGAAGAAATTTGATTTTTGAAACGTTTTTATTGGATATTTTTTTTAGCAAGAATGCAGAGGTGATCAAATACCACCAAAAGAAAACTCTATTTGTGGGAAAAAAAAGACATAACATTTATGTACAGCGCTGCATGCCCGTGCAATTCTCAATTAAAGTAATGCAGCTCCCTATCGCAAAAAATGACCTGGTGAAGAAGGCAAAGCCTTCACAGGGGGTGACACCAAAATGTAAAGAAGTGTCATCCTCCTCAATAATGTACAGAGCGCTGCCAGTCTTGTACAGGGGGGAGGAGGGCAGGGCTGCCGACACATCACACAGGTCGTGTGCAGGGTGCAGGAGAAGTGTAGCTGGGGCCCCTGACCTGTGAGAGGAGTCAGACATGGAGAGCAGACAGTGGTGAGAGAGGAGCGATCAGAGAATGGTCTGGGGGGTACAACAGGGGCACATGGAGGGGAAGAGCCAGGCTGTGTGTGCACAACAGGGACCGCCCACCTCTGGAGTGGTGACACCACGTGTTACCGCACCCGGTGACACCAACCCTGTGACGTCTCTGCTCTTCATGTAATGCAAGACAGACTCTGTAAAGTTGAGGTCAGGGCTCTGTGGGAGCCAAACCGCTACTTCCAGGACTCCTTCTTTACACTGAAGAAAATTCTTAATGATATTGGCTGCATTATTGGGGTTGTTGTCCTGTTGCAGAATAAATTTGGGTCCAATCATATGTCTCCCTGATGGTATGGAATGATGGATAAGTATCTCCTGTATTTCTCAGCAATTAGGACACCATTGATCCTGACCAAATTTCCAGCTTCATTTGCAGAAATGAAGACCCAAACTTGCAAGGAAACTCTACCATGCTTTACTATTGCCTGCATACACTCATTATTGTACCGCTCTCCAGCACTTTATGAACAAACTGCCTCTTGCTACAGCCAAACATGTAACAGTTTGCCTTGTTTCCGTGTCCTATGCACGAAGCATCTATTTATGTACCTGCCTGACCCAAGTTTAAGTCTTTCATAATAAAGGTTGGAGTCCCAACTCAAGAAAATAAAAAAATCCACCCTTTCAATGGGGCATCCCCCTCATTTAGTCTACGGACAGTGGATTAGAGTATCAATACTTAAAGATTAAAGTCACCTTTCTTTAAAAATCATAAATGTACATATTTCACAAGGAAAAAATATGCATTTATTATTATTTAAAACAGGAGCCTTCAAAGCATTACACCGTGATCAGCACGTGGGTGTAATGTCAGGCTCCCACAGACACTGCCTACAGCTGTGTGCCTGTACCTCTGAACAAGATGTCATGAGTTGTAGACCGTGTGAATAGACCATGGGTGTGCTGCTCAGTGTGTTCCCAGTTCATTTAACCACTTGAGTTCCTGAGGATTTACCCCCTTAATGACCAGGCCTCTTTTTGCTACTCGGCACTGCACTAATTCAACTGATAATTGTGAGGTCATGCAATGCTGCAGCCAAAAGAAATTTACGTTCTTTTTTTCACACAAATAGAGCTTTCTTTCAGTGGTATTTGATCACCTGTGCGCTTTTTATTTTTCACGCTATAAACAAAAAAAGACCAAACATTTTGAAGAAAAACAATATTTTTTACTTTCAGCTATAAAAAATATATAGTAAACTCAAAGTTAGTTATAAATTTAGGCCAAAATGTATTCTGCTACATGTTTTTGGTAAAAAAAAATCCCAATAAGTGTATATTGATTGCTTTGTGTGAAAGTTATAGCGTCTACAAACTATGGTATAGATACTGCAATTTACGGCATTTTTTTGCTATACAGCGCAAAAATGAAATTTATGTCCTTTTTTAACACAAATAGAGCATTCTTTTGGTGGTATTTGATCACCTGTGCACTTTTTATTTTTGGCGCTATAACCAGAAAAATTTTGAAGAAAAAAAATGTTTTTGAAAAAACAATATTTTCTCATTTTGGTCATAAAAATATCTAAAAAAACTAAAATTTCATCATAAATTTAGGCCAAAATGTATTCTGATACATGTTTTTGGTTAAAAAAATCCCAATAAGTGTATATTGATTGCTTTTTGTGAAAGTTATAGCGTCTACAAACTATGGTATAGATAATGGAATTTACATAGCTTTTACTTTCTGACTGCCCATCACATTTCTTGAGGTGCTAAAATACCAGGATAGTACAAACACCCTCAAATGACCTCTTTTCAGAAATTAGACACCCTAAGCTATCTGCTGAGAGGCATATTGAGTCCATGGAAGATTTATTTTTTTCCACAAGTTTCTGGAAAATGACAAAAACTTTTTTTTTTTTTACACGAAGTTGTCATTTAAATTATTTATTTCTCGCACAAGCCATGGGTATATGTGGAATTACACCCCAAAATACATTCTGCTACTTCTACTGAGTATGGGGATACCACATGTGTGAGACTTTTAGGGAACCTAGCCACATACAGGAGCCTGAAATGCAATGACCACTTTGAAAGCCTGACGGTGCGTAACTTCCTCATTACACTTCCTCACTACCTATCACAGTTTTTGAAGGCCCTGGCATGCCAGGATAGCCCCAAACCCCCCCAAATGACCCCTTTCTGGAAAGTAGACACCCCGAGGAATTTAAAAAGAGGCATGGTGAGTATTTTGCAGATCTCATTTTTTCTCACAAGGTTTTGAAATATAAAAAAAATAGAAAAAATACGTTTTTGTTTTTTTTCTTCATTTCCAAAAACTTGTGGCAACAAATGAGATCTGCAAAATACTTACCGTACTTTTTATCAAATTCCTTGGGGCGTCTACTTTTCAAAAAGGGGTAATTTGGGGGGGTTAGGTGCTATCCTGGCATTTCATGGCCTCCGAAACTGTGATAGGTAGTCTGGAAGTGTAATGAGGAAATAAAGCCCTTTAAAAGCCTGAAGGTGCTTATTGGATTTTGGGGTCCTGTACTTGGCTAGACTGCCAAAAAGTCTCTCACATGTGGTACCCCCATACTCGGGAGAAGTATCAAAATGTATTTTGGGGAGTATTTCCACATATACCCATGGCATGTGTGAGCAGTAAATCATTTAATTGACAATTTTGTGTAAAAAAAAATATATATATATATTTATTTTTGTCATTTTTTAAAAACTTGTGGTAAAAAAATAAATTCTTCTATTGATTCAACATTCCTCTCAGCAAATAGTTTGAGGTGACTACTTTCCAAAAAGGGGTCGTTTTGGGGGGTGGGGGAGTTTTATGCCCAGCATTAGAAATTTATGCCACACATCATTCACTCTTCTAACCACCTGAAGACCAAGCCTTTTTGTTCACATGAAAAAAATCTGTATTTTTTGCTAGAAAATTAATTTAAACCCCCAAACATTATATATTTTTTTAAAGCAGACACCCTAGTGAATAAAATGGTGGGTACTACAATTTTTTATGGCACATAGTACTCGCGCAGCAATTTTTAAAAAGCAATTTAAAAAAAAAAAACACTTTTTTTACTTTTAATGCACAAAAACACAATATATTGGCCAATTGTTTGGTAAAATATATAAGATAATGGTATGCCGAGTAAATAGATACCAAACATGACATGCTTTAAAACTGCGCATACCCCGTGCAATGGCGACAAACATTTTTAATATCCATAGGCAGCGCTTTAAAAGCCTTTAAAAGCTACCATTTTAGATTTACAGAGGACGTCTAGTGTTACAATTACTGCCCTTGATCTGACGTTCACGACAATACCTCACATGCATGGTGCAACCGCTGTTTACATAACGGCACAGGGTCAAGGCTTGTGCACACAGGTGTGCGCACATGGGAGGGGCAATTTTTTTTTTTTAGTTATTTTGATTTTTTTTTTTTTATTATTTTTACATTGTACCTTTCATTTTTTTTTTTAATCACTTATCACTGCAGCCTGTGGAATGAATGAAAAAATGAGAAGAACTCTCTGCCAGAAAAGTGTGTTGTACGGCCACCATTAGAATATACCACCTGCATCCACCCACTTCTCATGGTGGGCACACATTAGGTCACACTTTGCCACAAGTGCCAGTTCCAAGATTGAATAAATGTCTAAATAGTGGCACGCTTGAATAAAAATTGTCCACGTATAAGTGGTACCCCATATGGAGAAATGATGACACCAAGTCCCAAACTATCTTGCCACTGCTCCCCATGTAGTCTGGGCATCCGGGCGGGCTCCACGTGACTATCTTTTCCCTTGTAAATCCGAAACTTATAAGTATAGCCTGTTGTCCTCTCACAGGTCTTTTACATCTTGACCCCATATTTGGCACGCTTGCAGGGGAGAAATTGTTTGAATTTCTGAGGCGGCCAGAAAAATTATTGAGGGACTCATCAATGCAGATGTTTTGCTGGGGAGTATAGACATCTGCAAATTTTAGGTTAAGGTGATTTCTGAGGGGCTGAATTTTGTGGAGCCGGTCAAATTTAGGGTCACCCCAAGGATGACAGTGTATTGTCGCTGAAATGCATAAAACACATTATACTGTCATATCTATGCCTGGCCATGGCAGCAGAGAACACGGGCATATGATGAATCGGGTATGCGGACCAATACAACCGCAATTGATTTCTTTTAGTAATGCCCATGTTGAGGGTTAGGCCCCAAAAAAATGTAAATTTGAAAACCGTAATGAGTTTCCATGCGAATGGTCTGGCAAGGTTTGAATTTGGGTTGGCGGCAATAAATTGTTGTGCATATAAACTGCTTTGATCCACAATGAACGCCACAGATATTCAGTGAAAAACAGCTCCAAAAATCAAGGAGGTATGTGAAAGACCAAGATGTACTAGACTGCTGGTACTCGCCAGTTCACCAAAAGATAAAGCGGGACTAGTACTGGCACTCTGCTGCATATGAGAGTCATCAAAATTTACCAGCAAGTGCTAACAGAGATCAGGCCTGATTCTGCGAACACTGCGGTTTTGTGTGCAATGTATCAAGTGACAGTGACCTACTGACACTGCACTTGCTGGGGGAGAAGGGGGGTAAGCGTAGGGGCTAAACGCAGGTGTTGGCAGGTGCAGGGGCTGATCCCGCTAATGCTGCGTTTTTGGGGACGCTATACTAATGTGAACGCTGGTATAGTGCTGACCTGATGAAAGATATTGACCCGTTCAGACACTATACTAGCAATGGAGGTTTATTGTACATGAGCGTGCTCCTGGCAATCAGGGGGTTAAATGTGATGACTGGTGTACTGACAGGCAATCTGCCGCTATCAGGGAGGGGTATGAAAACCACGGGAGCGCGAATCACGTATATGTATATATATATATATATATATATGTGATTTTGCGTACCCATGCTGCCCTGTAGCAGTATTTCTGCTGTAGGGTGGTCAGGAAGCGGTTACAGAAGAGGTTTGTGTTATGGCGCTGCGTTACTTTAACTGACAATTGCGCGGTCATGCAACACTGCACCCAAATTAAATTTACATCCTTTTTTTCCCACAAATTGAGCTTTCTTTCGGTGCTATTTGATCGCCTGTGCGTTTTAAATTTTTTGCGCTATAAAGAAAAAGTTTTGAGAAAAAGAAACAATATTTTGGACTTTTTGCTATAAAACATGTCCAGTAAAAAAAATAAAAAAATCAAATTTTGTCACAAATTTAATCCAAAATGCATTCTGCGACATGTCTTTGCAAAAAAAAATCCCAATACGTGTAAATTAATTGGTTTGCATGAAAGTTATAGCGTTTACAAATGGCGGGAAAGATACTGGGATTTTTTTTATACCAATAATGGCGGCGATCAGCGACTTATGGCAGGACTGCGGGACTGCAGCGGACATTTTGACACTGGGGGGGAACTGTCTTGGGGTTATTGACATCCCCAGTGACACCAATACAGTGATCAGTGAAAAAAAAACCCCACTGCCACTACCTGTTTTGCAAAACTACGTTTTAAAACGTGGTTTTGCCCAGCCGTGCCGCCCTGCAACCGTTTTAATGCAGTGGCTGGGGCTCAAGCAGTTAAACTACAAGTCTGTCTTCTGCGGCAAATTCCTGTGAATGAATGATGCGGCTGTGTGAATATGGGTAACATGTTCTAAAACGTGAACTTTTCCTTTAAACTTGTACATATGTACAGTTTTTTTTTTGGTCAGCTTGCTGACTGACAGTTTCCTGCATCCACTCGAGTGAGGGGAATGTAGAAATCCCCCCTGCTGTGACTTTGTATTCTGACAGGGGAAACCTCCCCTGATCACCGATCAGTGCTGCAGATGTTTGGTTGCAAGCTGCTGATTGAAAAAGGTTTCCCAGCAGTCCCGATCAGCTTCTGCCTAACAGGGAGGGCTACACACCGATTTAAATTCATCTGGTCCCTGCTGAACCAGATTACTTTTGATCTGTGTGTACCCAGCTTTACTTCAGCAGTGCTGAGACTAGTCCCTCCAGCTTCTGTGTACCTACCTTACTAGCTATGGTCACACTCCAGCGTCCTCATCCTACCATACACGGGTAATTATTATTATTATTATACAGCATTTATATACTGCCAATAGTTCGCTCAGCGCTGTACATTACAATGGGAGACAATACATGAGACAGTACAATGACAATACAGTGTGATACACGAGGGGTTCGAGGGCCCTGCTCCTTGGAACTTACAATCTAGGAGATGTCTCTGTATGGAAAATGATCATGTCCAGGCTTTTTAGTGGAGGAGGAGAGCACTGGATCTGGCTGGAGCATGGAATCAGGTAAATGAAAAAGACTACTTCACCCCCCCCCCCCCCCCCTTCCCATATTGCAAGGGTAGACTTTTTTTTACTTTCATCAAGTTGGGCTGTATTATACCATCACATCCCCTGCTGTTTATGCTCATATATTTTTTTCACCTGCTGTGTCCGCACAATTCGGACAAAATCTCGCCCCGGGGCTGAGTAAAGATGTCAGAACCTGGATGGCAGATTGTATCTTCTCCACCTGTGAGTCCTGACTGTTCTGCCTTCCAGACTGTACTATGCTGTGTTGTAAGCCACTGAAAGAGAAAGTACAATTCTTGAATAGGTTTGGAATTTCTGGGACTTTTCAGGTGCTACATATCTATGTCACATACAATTCCCCTTGCTGAGGATTGGTGGTGGTGGTGGGGGGACAGACTGCAGGGGCCATCTATGCACCGGGGGACCCTGGGCAGTGTCCAGGGGTGCCCGTGTGATAAGAAGGCCCTGCAACACACACGCCAGAGCTCGCCCCGGGGCTGAGTAAAGATGTCAGAACCTGGATGGCAGATTGTATCTTCTCCACCTGTGAGTCCTGACTGTTCTGCCTTCCAGACTGTACTATGCTGTGTTGTAAGCCACTGAAAGAGAAAGTACAATTCTTGAATAGGTTTGGAATTTCTGGGACTTTTCAGGTGCTACATATCTATGTCACATACACACTATATCTTATTAATAAGTATTCTTTTTAAAAAGATACCTTGTGTGGGTGGAATACATCTATGTAGCAGCTGTAAAGTCTCAGTAATTCCTAACCTAATAATTAGAGATGAGCGAATCGAAGTAGGCGAAGTGGAATTCGAGTCGAATATTGGAAAAATAGCCTACTTCGGACGCGCGAATCAAAATTTTTCCTAAAATGGCGGCGGACATGTGCGGCGACGGAGCGGGGATATCTGGGAAGGCGCGCAGACAAGGCGCGCTGACCCATAATGCATTCCTTAATGACATGTGATCGCATTAGCCAATCAGCAGCCAGCCAGCCAGCACTGTGTAATGGTCGAGCTATAAATAGCGGCCATTTTAGAATTCTTCATTTGCCTCCAGTCATTCAAGAGAGGCAGACCGCTCTGTATTAGGGACAGAGTTAGGGCCACAGAAACGTTACTTGGGGACAGAGAAACGTTACTTAGGGACAGAGAAGCATTACTCAGGGACACAGAATTGTTAATGAGGGCCACAGAATCGTTACTTAGGGCCAAAGAAACGCTAGTTAGGGCCACAGAATTGTTACTCAGGGACAGACAGAATTGTTACTGAGTGCCAGAGAATTGTTACTTAGGGCCACAGAAACGTTAGTTAGGGCCACAGAATTGTTACTCAGGGACAGACACAGAATTGTTACTGAGGGCCACAGAACTGTTACTTAGGGCCACAGAAACGTTAGTTAGGGCCAAAGAATTGTTACTCAGGGACAGACACAGAATTGTTACTGAGGGCCACAGAACTGTTACTTAGGGCCACAGAAACGTTAGTTAGGGCCACAGAATTGTTACTCAGGGACAGACACAGAATTGTTACTGAGGGCCACAGAATTGTTACTTAGGGCCACAGAAACGTTACTCAGGGACACAGAATTGTTACTGAGGGCCACAGAACTGTTACTTCGGGCCACAGAAACGTTAGTTAGGGCCACAGAATTGTTACTCAGGGACAGACAGAATTGTTACTGAGTGCCAGAGAATTGTTACTTAGGGCCACAGAAACGTTAGTTAGGGCCACAGAATTGTTACTCAGGGACAGACACAGAATTGTTACTGAGGGCCACAGAATTGTTACTTAGGGCCACAGAAACGTTACTCAGGGACACAGAATTGTTACTGAGGGCTACAGAAACGTTAGTTAGGGCCACAGAATTGTTACTCAGGGACAGACACAGAAATGTTACTGAGGGCCACAGAATTGTTACTTAGGGCCACAGAAACGTTACTCAGGGACACAGAATTGTTACTGAGGGCCACAGAACTGTTACTTAGGGCCACAGAAACGTTAGTTAGGGCCACAGAATTGTTACTCAGGGACAGACACAGAATTGTTACTGAGGGCCACAGAATTGTTACTTAGGGCCACAGAAACGTTACTCAGGGACACAGAATTGTTACTGAGGGCCACAGAACCGTTACTTAGGGCCACAGAATTGTTACTCAGGGACAGACACAGAATTGTTACTCAGGGACACAGAATTGTTACTCAAGGACACAGAATTGTTACTGAGGGCCACAGAACCGTTACTTAGGGCCACAGAAACGTTACTCAGGGACACAGAATTGTTACTGAGGGCCACATAACCGTTACTTAGGGCCACATAATTGTTACTCAGGGACAGACACAGAATTGTTACTGAGGTACACAGAATTGTTACTGAGGGCCACAACCGTTACTTAGGGCCACAGAATTGTTACTCAGGGACACAGAATTGTTACTGAGGGCCACAGAACCGTTACTTAGGGCCACAGAATTGTTACTCAGGGACACAGAATTGTTACTGAGGGCCACAGAACCGTTACTTAGGGCCACAGAATTGTTACTCAGGGACACAGAATTGTTACTGAGGGCCACAGAACTGTTACTTAGGGCCACAGAATTGTTACTCGGACAGACACAGAATTGTTACTCAGGGACACAGAATTGTTATTGAGGGCCACAGAACCGTTACTTAGGGCCACAGAAACGTTACTCAGGGACACAGAATTGTTACTGAGGGCCACATAACCGTTACTTAGGGCCACATAATTGTTACTCAGGGACAGACACAGAATTGTTACTGAGGGCCACAGAATTGTTACTGAGGGCCACAACCGTTACTTAGGGCCACAGAATTGTTACTCAGGGACACAGAATTGTTACTGAGGGCCACAGAACCGTTACTTAGGGCCACAGAATTGTTACTCAGGGACACAGAATTGTTACTGAGGGCCACAGAACCGTTACTTAGGGCCACAGAAACGTTAATCAGGGCCACATAAAAGTTAATCAGGGACACAGAATTGTTACTGAGGGCCACAGAACCGTTACTTAGGGCCACAGAATTGTTACTCAGGGACAGACACAGAATTGTTTCTTGAGGGACACAGAATTGTTACTGAGGGCCACAGAACCGTTACTTAGGGCCACAGAAACGTTAATCAGAGACACAGAATTGTTACTGAGGGCCACAGAACCGTTACTTAGGGCCACGTAAACGTTAATCAGGGACAGACACAGAATTGTTACTGAGGGACACAGAATTGTTACTGAGGGCCACAGAACCGTTACTTAGGGCCACAGAATTGTTACTCAGGGACACAGAATTGTTACTGAGGGCCACAGAACCGTTACTTAGGGCCACAGAATTGTTACTCAGGGACACAGAATTGTTACTGAGGGCCACAGAACTGTTACTTAGGGCCACAGAATTGTTACTCGGACAGACACAGAATTGTTACTCAGGGACACAGAATTGTTTCTGAGGGCCACAGAACCGTTACTTAGGGCCACATAAACGTTAATCAGGGACACAGAATTGTTACTGAGGGCCACAGAACCGTTACTTAGGGCCACAGAATTGTTACTCACGGACAGACACAGAATTGTTTCTTGAGGGACACAGAATTGTTACTGAGGGCCACAGAACCGTTACTTAGGGCCACAGAAACGTTAATCAGGGACACAGAATTGTTACTGAGGGCCACAGAACCGTTACTTAGGGCCACGTAAACGTTAATCAGGGACAGACACAGAATTGTTACTGAGGGACACAGAATTGTTACTGAGGGCCACAGAACTGTTACTGAGGGCCACAGAATTGTTACTCGGACAGACACAGAATTGTTACTCAGGGACACAGAATTGTTACTGAGGGCCACAGAACCGTTACTTAGGGCCACAGAATTGTTACTCAGGGACACAGAATTGTTACTGAGGGCCACAGAACTGTTATTTAGGGCCACAGAATTGTTACTCGGACAGACACAGAATTGTTACTCAGGGACACAGAATTGTTACTGAGGGCCACAGAACCGTTACTTAGGGCCACATAAACGTTAATCAGGGACACAGAATTGTTACTGAGGGCCACAGAACCGTTACTTAGGGCCACAGAATTGTTACTCAGGGACAGACACAGAATTGTTACTGAGGGACACAGAATTGTTACTGAGGGCCACAGAACCGTTACTTAGGGCCACAGAATTGTTACTCAGGGACAGACACAGAATTGTTACTCAGGGACACAGAATTGTTACTCAGGGACACAGAATCTTTGAATTAAAGAGTATGTCAGACAACACGCAGAGGAGTGGCAGAGGAGGCAATGTTTTAGGAGCGAGCAGACGTGGCAGCAGAGGAAGGGGTCGAGGCAGCACTATTCGCAGCCAGAGGCCAGTGCTCCCGGTGTCATCCAGCGGTCGTGTCTCCACCGACAACCCTGCCGTCATCGATTGGTTGGCTCGGTCGTCTTCCTCTTCCCAGGTCACCTCTGACACCTACAGCCAACGGTCGGTGGGTACGTCAGACACAACCGTTAGTTGGCATGGCCCGGGACCAAGCCCACTGAAATCACGTGTCCTCTACCTGCCCCTGTCCTTTGGTGTTCCCTCACCAAGCGAAGTATCGCATGCTGTGGGCTCAGCCCCACTGTACAGTGAGGAAGAGCTAACAGAGGGCGGTCAGGAACGGGGGGAGACATCCGCCTTTTCAGCAGCCAGGCGAAGAAGTAGTGGCGAGGAGAGTGGCTCGGTAGCCGGTCTAGAGACAGGTCTGTCTCCTGACCCAGACGCAGCCGAGGGGGCTAGTAGTGAGGCGGAGACCCTACTTGATGATGAGGAGTTTGATCGCACTTGGCAGCCTCGTCGTCATCAGGCAATTTCTTCCGCATCATCAGGAGAAGAGGGTGGCAGCTTGGCAGCGAGCGAAACAGTCGGTGGGTTGCCCAGGAGGCAGCAGGGTCGCAGCAGTGTCAGTGGAGCCAAACGGCCACGGAGTAGAGCACCAGCTCCACTGCAGCCTACCACCACGGCCAGTAGTGGTGCCGGTGTGCACGGAGGAAGCAGCAGTCAGCCAGTGAGGAGTATCGGGGGCAAAGTTTCCTACTCGGCGGTGTGGCAATTTTTCGTCAAGCCGTCCGAGGAAGTAAACGTAGCCGTATGTCGACTATGTGGCCAGAAAGTCAAGCGTGGCCAGGGGGCCCATGTTGGGACTACAGCGTTGCGGCAGAATATGCAGCATCGCCATTTGGTGGCCTGGGAAAACCGTGATAAAGATACGGCGGTTCTGCCCGCCCCAGCCCCCGCTCCATCACCCGCTCCGTTACTTGCTCCGTCACCCGACGTCAATCGCCCTCCATCAGCCAGTCAAGGCTCCAACACCTCTGCTGAGGGGAGTTGTCGCTCGTTGGCATCTTCCGCTCGTTCAGATGCTCCTTCTCCTGCTACTCCTCTTCACGGATTCCGTCAGCAGTCTTTCTTGGAATCCGTTTCCAAGAGACAACAGTTTGCGAGCACGCACCCGACGGTGCAAAAGCTGAACGTCCTCCTGTCCAAGTTGCTGGTGCTGCAGTCCCTTCCTTTCCAAGTGGTGGACTCAGCACCTTTCCGAGAAATGATGGCTTGTGCCGCGCCGCGGTGGAGAGTGCCAAGCCGTCATTTCTTCGCCAAAAAGGCAGTGCCAGCCCTGCATTCACATGTAGAAGAGATGGTGGGCCAGTCTTTGAGCATGTCGGTCTCTGCCAAAGTGCACGGCAGCGCCGACGTGTGGATCTGTAACTACGGTCAGGGACAGTACATGTCATTTACGGCCCACTGGGTGAACGTGGTGCCGGCACAGCCGCACCAGCAACTTGGACAGGTCACGCCGCTTTTGCCTCCACGTTTGCACGTCCTTGGTCCGGCAAAGATGTCCGCCTCTACCACCTCTTCTTCCGCCGTGTCCTCAGCCGCCACCCCCGTGCCAAGTCCCATTACCCGACCGGCATATCACATGTGCAGGGCGCAACGGTGTCACGCTGTGCTGCACCTGGTATGCCTTGGCGAACGTAGTCACACAGGGGAGGAACTTCTCAGTGTAATGAACAGAGAAATCGACAGATGGCTGTCTCCGCGCAAACTGAAAATCGGAACCATGTTGACCGACAACGGAAAGAACATGGTGTCTGCTCTGCGTCAAGGAAGGTTGTGCCATGCGCCATGCATGGCTCACGTGTTCAATCTGGTTGTCAAGCGGTTCCTAAAATCCACCATCCCACTGCAAGACATCCTTAAAATGTCACGTAAACTTTGCATGCATTTCAGCCATTCCTACACCGCAAAGCACACCCTCCTTGAGCTGCAGCGGCAGAACGGAATTGCACAGCATCGCCTGATCTGCGACGTTGCAACAAGGTGGAATTCAACCCTACACATGTTAGACCACCTTTACGAACAGCGAAAGGCCATCACCGATTTCCTGATGTTACAAGCGGATAAAGGTACTCCCCTGTGTAACTTCGATGTCAGCCATTGGCAGCTCATGCGTGACACCTGCCGCTTGCTCAGGCCCTTTGAGGAGGCCACGCTATTCGTGAGTCGGCAGGACTATGGGATGAACGACGTCATTCCTCTGTTGCACGTCCTGGAACAAATGCTGTTAACAATGGCTGGTCAGGGTGCGGTAGACGTGGCGCACAGATCTCAACGCCACATGACCCCTGTGGGGGCAGGACTGGAAGAAGAGGAGGAGGTAGAGGAGGACATTTGTGCTCAGGAATTATTGAGTGAAATGGGTGGTTTTTCCACTCAGCGGACAGGAGTGGAGGAGCAGGAGCATCTGGTAGAGGAGGAGGAGGAGGAGACCGAGGACCCAGACGCACCGTGGCAGTATGCTGTGGAGATGGAGGCAGGGAGTCCCTCGCATTCCTTGGCACAAATGGCCCATAGCATGCTCGGTTGCTTGCGTAGCGACAGCCGAATAATAACCATCAGACAGAGGGATGACTTTTGGCTGTCCACCTTGTTGGACCCTCGCTACCGTTCAAAAATGGTGGCCTTTTTCACACCTGCTGAGAGGGAGGCCAAAATAACGTACTATAAAAACCACCTATGTAGTCAGTTGGTCTCTGCCTTTGTGCGCCAACGTCCATCCTCAGACACTGTGGGCCCTGTGCGCTCGCGTTCCGCTGCCATGGCAGCAGGGGAGGGGTGGGGTGGTAGGAGCAGTGGCAGCTCCACCAGCAGCGGCTGCCTCAGTCTGCAGTCGATGATGAGTAGCTTTCTTCACCAGCGCAGTGAGGAAACTACTAACCAGCCGCAGCAGCAGCAGCATCAGGTGGACCTGGAGCAGGACCTCAAACAACAGGCTTGGGCCTACTTGGACAGCACCCTGCCAACCGAGGTAGACAATCCCCTTGACTACTGGGCAACGAAACTTGACCTTTGGCCCCAACTAGCTGAATTTGCCCTTGAAAGGCTGTCATGCCCGGCCAGTAGCGTGGCATCGGAGCGCGTGTTTAGTGCGGCAGGAGGTATTGTAACTCCGCGGAGGACACGACTGTCCACCCAAAGTGTGGGGAGACTCACGTTTGTGAAAATGAATCAGGCGTGGATTAGTCTGGATTTCAAACCACCAGATCCTGACACAACTGACTAATTCCGCCATGAATCATGCCTCAAACATGTGCCACTTTCAGGTCTCCTCACACACTGCTGGTGTGTTCCATTTTTTGTCATAGGGTGCTGGCAGATTACGGGCCTCCCATAGCTGCTGCCAGGCACCTAATCTGCCATGGGCCCCTATACCACCTCCTCATGCTGCTGCCAGGTCCACAGTCTCTTATGCCATGTGCCACTTTCAGGTCTCCTCACACTGCTGGTGTGTTCAATTTTTTGACATAGGGTGCTGGCAGATTACGGGCCTCCCATAGCTGCTGCCAGGCCCCTAATCTGCCATGGGCCCCTGTACCGCCTCCTCATGCTGCTGCCAGGTCCACAGTGTCTCATGCCATGTGCCACTTTCAGGTCTCCTCACACTGCTGGTGTGTTGAATTTTTTGACATAGGGTGCTGGCAGATTACGGGCCTCCTATAGCTGCTGCCAGGCCCCTAATCTGCCATAGGCCCCTATATACCGCCTCCTCATGCTGCTGCCAGGTCCAGAGTCTCTCATGGGTCCCTGTACGGCCTCCCATTGCTGCTGTCTCCATCGCCACACTCTGCCATGTGCCACTTTCAGGTCTCCTCACACACTGCTGGTGTGTTGAATTTTTTGACATAGGGTGCTGGCAGATTACGGGCCTCCTATAGCTGCTGCCAGTCCCCTAATCTGCCATGGGCCCCTATATACCACCTCCTCATGCTGCTGCCAGGTCCAGAGTCTCTCATGGGTCCCTGTACGGCCTCCCATTGCTGCTGTCTCCATCGCCACACTCTGCCATGTGCCACTTTCAGGTCTCCTCACACACTGCTGGTGTGTTGAATTTTTTGACATAGGGTGCTGGCAAATTACGGGCCTCCTATAGCTGCTGCCAGGCCCCTAATCTGCCATGGGCCCCTATATACCGCCTCCTCATGCTGCTGCCAGGTCCAGAGTCTCTCATGGGTCCCTGTACGGCCTCCCATTGCTGCTGTCTCCATCGCCACACTCTGCCATGTGCCACTTTCAGGTCTCCTCACACACTGCTGGTGTGTTGAATTTTTTGACATAGGGTGCTGGCAGATTACGGGCCTCCTATAGCTGCTGCCAGGCCCCTAATCTGCCATGGGCCCCTATATACCGCCTCCTCATGCTGCTGCCAGGTCCACAGTGTCTCATGCCATGTGCCACTTTCAGGTCTCCTCACACTGCTGGTGTGTTGAATTTTTTGACATAGGGTGCTGGCAGATTGCGGGCCTCCTATAGCTGCTGCCAGGCCCCTAATCTGCCATGGGCCCCTATATACCGCCTCCTCATGCTGCTGCCAGGTCCAGAGCCTCTCCTGGGTCCCTGTACGGCCTCCCATTGCTGCTGTCTCCATCGCCACACTCTGCCATGTGCCACTTTCAGGTCTCCTCACACACTGCTGGTGTGTTGAATTTTTTGACATAGGGTGCTGGCAGATTACGGGCCTCCTATAGCTGCTGCCAGGCCCCTAATCTGCCATGGGCCCCTATATACCGCCTCCTCATGCTGCTGCCAGGTCCAGAGTCTCTCATGGGTCCCTGTACGGCCTCCCATTGCTGCTGTCTCCATCGCCACACTCTGCCATGTGCCACATTCAGGTCTCTTCACACTGCTGGTGTGTTGAATTTTTTGACATAGGGTGCTGGCAGATTACGGGCCTCCCATAGCTGCTGCCAGGCCCCTAATCTGCCATGGGCCCCTGTACCGCCTCCTCATGCTGCTGCAAGGTCCACAGTGTCTCATGCCATGTGCCACTTTCAGGTCTCCTCACACTGCTGGTGTGTTGAATTTTTTGACATAGGGTGCTGGCAGATTACGGGCCTCCTATAGCTGCTGCCAGGCCCCTAATCTGCCATGGGCCCCTATATACCGCCTCCTCATGCTGCTGCCAGGTCCAGAGTCTCTCCTGGGTCCCTGTACGGCCTCCCATTGCTGCTGTCTCCATCGCCACACTCTGCCATGTGCCACTTTCAGGTCTCCTCACACACTGCTGGTGTGTTGAATTTTTTGACATAGGGTGCTGGCAGATTACGGGCCTCCTATAGCTGCTGCCAGGCCCCTAATCTGCCATGGGTCCCTATACCGCCTCCTCATGCTGCTGCCAGGTCCAGAGTCTCTCATGGGTCCCTGTGCGGCCTCCCATTGCTGCTGTTTCCATCGCCACACTCTGCCATGTGCCACATTCAGGTCTCCTCACACTGCTGGTGTGTTCAATTTTTTGACATAGGGTGCTGGCAGATTACGGGCCTCCCATAGCTGCTGCCAGGCCCCTAATCTGCCATGGGCCCCTATATACCGCCTCCTCATGCTGCTGCCAGGTCCAGAGTCTCTCATGGGTCCCTGTACGGCCTCCCATTGCTGCTGTCTCCATCGCCACACTCTGCCATGTGCCACTTTCAGGTCTCCTCACACACTGCTGGTGTGTTGAATTTTTTGACATAGGGTGCTGGCAGATTACGGGCCTCCTATAGCTGCTGCCAGGCCCCTAATCTGCCATGGGCCCCTATATACCGCCTCCTCATGCTGCTGCCAGGTCCAGAGTCTCTCATGGGTCCCTGTACGGCCTCCCATTGCTGCTGTCTCCATCGCCACACTCTGCCATGTGCCACTTTCAGGTCTCCTCACACACTGCTGGTGTGTTGAATTTTTTGACATAGGGTGCTGGCAGATTACGGGCCTCCTATAGCTGCTGCCAGGCCCCTAATCTGCCATGGGCCCCTATATAGCGCCTCCTCTTGCTGCTGCCAGGTCCAGAGTCTCTCATGGGTCCCTGTACGGCCTCCCATTGCTGCTGTCTCCATCGCCACACTCTGCCATGTGCCACATTCAGGTCTCTTCACACTGCTGGTGTGTTGAATTTTTTGACATAGGGTGCTGGCAGATTACGGGCCTCCCATAGCTGCTGCCAGGCCCCTAATCTGCCATGGGCCCCTATACCGCCTCCTCATGCTGCTACCAGGTCCACAGTCTCTTATGCCATGTGCCACTTTCAGGTCTCCTCACACTGCTGGTGTGTTCAATTTTTTGACATAGGGTGCTGGCAGATTACGGGCCTCCCATAGCTGCTGCCAGGCCCCTAATCTGCCATGGGCCCCTATATACCGCCTCCTCATGCTGCTGCCAGGTCCAGAGTCTCTCCTGGGTCCCTGTACGGCCTCCCATTGCTGCTGTCTCCATCGCCACACTCTGCCATGTGCCACTTTCAGGTCTCCTCACACACTGCTGGTGTGTTGAATTTTTTGACATAGGGTGCTGGCAGATTACGGGCCTCCTATAGCTGCTGCCAGGCCCCTAATCTGCCATGGGTCCCTATACCGCCTCCTCATGCTGCTGCCAGGTCCAGAGTCTCTCATGGGTCCCTGTACGGCCTCCCATTGCTGCTGTCTCCATCGCCACACTCTGCCATGTGCCACATTCAGGTCTCCTCACACTGCTGGTGTGTTCAATTTTTTGACATAGGGTGCTGGCAGATTACGGGCCTCCCATAGCTGCTGCCAGGCCCCTAATCTGCCATGGGCCCCTATATACCGCCTCCTCATGCTGCTGCCAGGTCCAGAGTCTCTCATGGGTCCCTGTACGGCCTCCCATTGCTGCTGTCTCCATCGCCACACTCTGCCATGTGCCACTTTCAGGTCTCCTCACACACTGCTGGTGTGTTGAATTTTTTGACATAGGGTGCTGGCAGATTACGGGCCTCCTATAGCTGCTGCCAGGCCCCTAATCTGCCATGGGCCCCTATATACCGCCTCCTCATGCTGCTGCCAGGTCCAGAGTCTCTCATGGGTCCCTGTACGGCCTCCCATTGCTGCTGTCTCCATCACCACACTCTGCCATGTGCCACTTTCAGGTCTCCTCACACACTGCTGGTGTGTTGAATTTTTTGACATAGGGTGCTGGCAGATTACGGGCCTCCTATAGCTGCTGCCAGGCCCCTAATCTGCCATGGGCCCCTATACCGCCTCCTCATGCTGTTGCCAGGTCCAGAGTCTCTCATGGGTCCCTGTACGGCCTCCCATTGCTGCTGTCTCCATCGCCACACTCTGCCATGTGCCACATTCAGGTCTCTTCACACTGCTGGTGTGTTGAATTTTTTGACATAGGGTGCTGGCAGATTACGGGCCTCCCATAGCTGCTGCCAGGCCCCTAATCTGCCATGGGCCCCTGTACCGCCTCCTCATGCTGCTGCCAGGTCCACAGTGTCTTATGCCATGTGCCACTTTCAGGTCTCCTCACACTGCTGGTGTGTTGAATTTTTTGACATAGGGTGCTGGCAGATTACGGGCCTCCTATAGCTGCTGCCAGGCCCCTAATCTGCCATGGGCCCCTATATACCGCCTCCTCATGCTGCTGCCAGGTCCAGAGTCTCTCATGGGTCCCTGTACGGCCTCCCATTGCTGCTGTCTCCATCGTCACACTCTGCCATGTGCCACTTTCAGGTCTCCTCACACACTGCTGGTGTGTTGAATTTTTTGACATAGGGTGCTGGCAGATTAGGGGCCTCCCATTGCTGCTGCCAGGCCCGTAATCTGCCATGGGCCCCCGTACCGACTCCTCATGCTGTGACGTTGCAACAAGGTGGAATTCAACCCTACATATGTTAGACCGCCTTTACGAACAGCAAAAGGCCATCACAGATTTCCTGATGTTAAAAGCGGATAAAGGTACTCCCTGTGTAACTTAGATGTCAGCCATTGGCAGCTCATGCGTGACACCTGCGCTTGCTCAGGCCCTTTGAGGAGGCCACGCTATTCGTGAGTCGGCAGGACTATGGGATGAACGACGTCATTCCTCTGTTGCACGTCCTGGAACAAATGCTGTTAACAATGGCTTGTCAGGGTGCGGTAGACGTGGCGCACAGATCTCAACGCCACATGACCCCTGTGGGGGCAGGACAGGAAGAAGAGGAGGAGGTAGAGGAGGACATTGGTGCTCAGGAATTATTGAGTGAAATGGGTTTTTTTTCCACTCAGCGGACAGGAGTGGAGGAGCAGGAGCATCTGGTAGAGGAGGAGGAAGAGGAGACAGAGGACCCAGACGCACCGTGGCAGTATGCTGTGGAGATGGAGGCAGGGAGTCCCTCGCATTCCTTGGCACAAATGGCCCATAGCATGCTCGCTTGCTTGCGTACTGACAGCCGAATAATAACCATCAGACAGAGGGATGACTTTTGGCTGTCCACCTTGTTGGACCCTCGCTACCGTTCCAAAATGGTGGCCTTTTTCACACCTGCTGAGAGGGAGGCCAAAATAACGTACTATAAAAACCACCTATGTAGTCAGCTGGTCTCTGCCTGTCTGCGCCAACGTCCATCCTCAGACACTGTGGGCCCTGTGCGCTCGCGTTCCGCTGCCATGGCAGCAGGGGAGGGGTGGGGTGGTAGGAGCAGTGGCAGCTCCACCAGCAGCGGCTGCCTCAGTCTGCAGTCGATAATGAGTAGCTTTCTTCACCAGCGCAGTGAGGAAACTACTAACCAGCCGCAGCAGCAGCAGCATCAGGTGGACCTGGAGCAGGACCTCAAACAACAGGCTTAGGCCTACTTGGACAGCACCCTGCCAACCGAGGTAGACAATCCCCTTGACTACCGGGCAACGAAACTTGACCTTTGGCCCCAACTAGCTGAATTTGCCCTTGAAAGGCTGTCATGCCCGGCCAGTAGCGTGGCATCGGAGCGCGTGTTTAGTGCGGCAGGAGGTATTGCAACTCCGCGGAGGACACGACTGTCCACCCAAAGTGTGGAGAGACTCACGTTTGTGAAAATGAATCAGGCGTGGATTAGTCTGGATTTCAAACCACCAGTTCCTGACACAACTGACTAAATCCGCCATGAATCATGCCCCAAACATGTGCCACTTTCAGGTCTCCTCACACTGCTGGTGTGTTCCATTTTTTGTCATAGGGTGCTGGCAGATTACGGGCCTCCCATAGCTGCTGCCAGGCCCCTAATCTGCCATGGGCCCCTATACCGCCTCCTCATGCTGCTGCCAAGTCCAGAGTCTCTCATGGGTCCCTGTACGGCCTCCCATTGCTGCTGTCTCCATCGCCACACTCTGCCATGTGCCACTTTCAGGTCTCCTCACACTGCTGGTGTGTTGAATTTTTTGACATAGGGTGCTGACAGATTACGGGCCTCCCATAGCTGCTGCCAGGCCCCTAATCTGCCATGGGCCCCTATACCGCCTCCTCATGCTGCTGCCAAGTCCAGAGTCTGTCATGGGTCCCTGTACGGCCTCCCATTGCTCCCACTCT
Source organism: Staurois parvus (assembly GCF_062004578.1). Taxonomy (NCBI): domain Eukaryota; kingdom Metazoa; phylum Chordata; class Amphibia; order Anura; family Ranidae; genus Staurois; species Staurois parvus. Next base: position 5,184,144 of record NW_028318030.1, read on the forward strand.
GCCATGTGCCACTTTGAGGTCTCCTCACACTCCTGCTGTTTTCCATTTTGTCATAGGTTGCTGGCAGATTACAGGCCTCCCATAGGTGCTGCCAGGCCCCAAATCTGCCATGGGCCCCCGTACCGCCTCGTCACGCTGCTGCTGGGTCCACAGTGTGACATGGGTCCCTGTACCGCCTCCCATTGCTCCCACTCTGCCATGTGCCACTTTGAGGTCTCCTCACACTCCTGCTGGTTTCCATTTTGTCATAGGTTGCTGTATGGCCTCCCATTGCTGCTGCCTCCACCGCCACACTGTGGCTCCAAACACTGGTTTTGGCCCCGTGACTGGCCAAATGAGTGAAGTGTGCGGTGATTCTAAGATCGACGGCACTCATCTGCATGTCATACTGACTGACAGTATTATTTCTCTTCCCCAGCAGACTCCAAGGGCATTTAAATTAAAGGTACAGTGTTCTGCACTAATATTAAGCCTAGAAACACCCTTTTTTAAGTTAAATTCACAGCGAATATATTCGACTCGAATCGAATATTGTCCACGAATTCGCCGAATCAGTCGAATCGAATTTTTGAATACTTCGCTCATCTCTACTAATAATAAATATGAGCATAAACAGCTAGGGTGTGATGCTATAATACAGCCCAACTCCGGGAAAGTAAAAAACCCTTGCAGTGGGGGGGAATAGCCTCCTTCACTTACCTGATGCCAAGCTCCAGCCAGCCCTAATGCTCTCCTCTTCCACCCAAAGCATCAACATCATCATATATCATATAGGGCCATTGTCCTTGTATGTCAGGATGAGGAGCCTGGAGTGTGACCACAGCCAGCAACTTATGCAGAGGTTGAGGGGAACTAGTCCCAGCACTAGAGGGAGCCTGCTGCAGCAAAGAACAGGGTAAAGCTGAGTACACACAGCTCAAGACTCTAAATCCCAGGGCATGGTTGGAATTGTAGTCTTAGTGAACCCTGACAAACATGAATAGGAAGAGACATCGCCGCTTCTGAGATCCCTCCTTCCAGAGCCCGGGGATTCAAGAAGAAGCTGTGAAAAAAAAATTTCACCACACAAGGTATCCAAACATGGCTATTGTACAGATTTTAGCACCATCCTGGAGTTCTTCTTTAAACCTTTAATATGAAAGAGAAAGTTATAGAAGACAAGTAGGTCAGGCAGGTATATAAATGGGTGGTTTTATGTTTGTACAGTATGAGGTGTTTGTATGTATAGTTACGTGTATAAATGTAGGTCTAAAATGCCTTGTAGGGGGTACTGCTGTGCACTAGGGTGTATACTCCTGGCCTCTGCACGCTATAGTTTACCTACTCCTGCACATTGTATATTACCTACACCTTACCCTTGACTCCTGCACATTGTATATTACCTACCCCTGACTCCTGAACATTGTATATTACCTACACCATACCCCTGACTCCTGCACATTGTATACAGTGTTACCTATACCTTACCCCTGACTCCTGCACATTGTATATTACCTACACCTTTCCCCTGACTCCTGCACATTGTGTATTACCTACACCATACCACTGACTCCTGCACATTATATATTTCCAACACCTTACCCCTGACTCCTACACCTTACCCCTGCCTCCTGCACATTGTATACTGCTTACACCTTACCCCTGCCTCCTGCACATTGTATACTGCTTACACCTTACCCCTGCCTCCTGCACATTGTATATTACCTACCCCTTACCACTGCATGTCATCCTCTCCTGATTCCTGTACATTGTACATTATGCTTGTTCCTGGCCCTTGCACTTTGTAATTTATCCAGTCCCAACTTTTGCACTCTATACGTAGGTATGATGATTAGGTGTGGGTAAGATGATTGGTCATGCACAATCTGGTGGGGAGGAGGGGCAGCTTGGCATTTTTGCCCTGGGAGGTTGATGACATTATCCCAGCACTGCCTCTGAGATTTGGTCAGCGGTGAGAATGTGGTGAATGATTACCTTGACAGAAAACAGATAAACATTTTAAGACACAGAATATAGTTTAAAGTAGAACGACACTGAATCCATCTGAGCACCACAAACCAAAAATGCTATTTAATTTATTTTAAATATTCAAAGCAAACTCATTCATCAATGTCTCCATCAGGCTTTATTTCACTGAGAAATCATTTTGAAAAACACCCCCTAGCTTTTCTGGCTGTGGCCATCTTGAGTAAGGGCAGATGATTCATAATATTTACTTCCTGGAATCTTCCCTGAACTCAGGCATGCAGACAGGAGGGTGTGTTTTGCTGAGAAAGCCCCTCCTCCCTTCATGAAGACTCCTGGGATGTATGACATAATTTGCCTAGGCCTGGAAATCAGGAAGTAACTGAAGAAATATAAAAAAAGTTTAAGGTGTTACTAAACCAACAACAGTAAAATCAATCTGTATATGCAGTAAAGCATGCTTGTTATACTCACTGTGGGACCTAAGGACCTCTTCTCTGCCCCTCCTCTTGTTCAAATGTCCACGCTGATAAGAGAGATTGAACCTGTAGCACATGCTCAGTTTAGTGTGTATTGCTAGAGTTTTTTTTTCTCTTGGGAGAGTGCGTGTGATCAGCACAGGGCCAATCAGCACTGTCAGGGATTTTGCATACTCCTAGAGCAGAAAGAAAACTCCTCCTACAAGCTTTAACCAGTGCTCTGCTGAAGTCACAAGACTGCTCTAACTGCTGATGAGAAAAGGTTTTTAGCAGTTTATATTTACTACAATAATTGCATTTCCATGTTGTGTGTACTGTGGGAGACCAGATATAGTGAATGCAGGGTCCAGGGTTTAGTAACACTTTAAAAGAAGTAAATATAATATACCTTTCTATTGATTTACAAATGCTAGCAGCATAAGGATTCAGAATAAGCAATGCCGATTGAGAGAGTGAAGTTCTGCTTTATATGAGCTCAAACACATAGAAGAATATTTTCTAGGTAAAAGCATGCCTAAGCAGGCACATAAGGCTGATCTTTTTCTATATCCTGAAGCCACAATTGGACGTTAGTAGCACACTAGGATCGTACTAACTGCTGTAACAGATTATGAAGGGGAAAGTGGAACATACCAGTACAATAAACATTAGAGCAGTGGCAGCAAGGCCAGCACAGGGCTGTTTATTTATTTTCTTGTTCATTCAGCAGCCCCTGATCCCTGCTGAACTGGATAAATTTCAATCCAGCTATAGCCAGCTTGTAAACAATAGGGTGGTGGTTGTTTGTTACGTTCTCCATGTTTTCCAATTAACTAGTTGGGCACCAAGTCTGAGAAACATGAGAAGCCTACCCCAGGGTGGGTTCTTCTGGAGCACACTAGGCACCTTGTACAGGGTCTCTCTCTCTACTGCACACACACCCTGGGTACCTTTGCTTTAGTGTCGTTTTCACCAGTGCCCTGGGACAAGGCTGAGGTTGCCGCCAGGGAATACTCAACTTTAAGGTGGACCTCTACTGTTAGAGATGAATGTACACCTGCACAACAACTGTCCTTCAGTTACACTTGTAAACGTACCTCGTTCCTCTGTAGCTTGCAATTAGGTGGGCTGTGCCCAACACTGACCACAGCCACCTGAACAGCATTTTCCTTCTACCGATCCCGGCAGCAGCATGGAACTTCGCCATGCAAATAGCGCAAGCCTCAAATGTGCACTTGACTTTAACTCTTGAGCTTCCACATCTCTGTACAGGATGGGAACCTCCACACTGCAGTTCCGCTCCGGTTGCTGTGGGAGACAGCATAGGGAGTGCCGACAACATCTCCCTCACATCTAGAGGCAATTCCACCTATAACAGGCACATGTTCCAACAGCCTGCTTGTACCTTCCTTGCTTGTGGCAACCACATGTACAGTCAGGTCCATAAATATTGGGACATCGACACAATTCTAACATTTTTGGCTCTATACACCACCACAATGGATTTGAAATGAAACGAACAAGATGTGCTTTAACTGCAGACTGTCAGCTTTAATTTGAGGGTATTTATATCCAAATCAGGTGAACGGTGTAGGAATTACAACAGTTTGCATATGTGCCTCCCACTTGTTAAGGGACCAAAAGTAATGGGACAATTGGCTTCTCAGCTGTTCCATGGCCAGGTGTGTGTTATTCCTTCATTATCCCAATTACAATGAGCAGATAAAAGGTCCAGAGTTCATTTCAAGTGTGCTATTTGCATTTGAAATCTGTGGCTGTCAACTCTCAAGATGAGATCCAAAGAGCTGTCACTATTAGTGAAGCAAGCCATCATTAGGCTGAAAAAACAAAACAAACCCATCAGAGAGATAGCAAAAACATTATGCGTGGCCAAAACAACTGTTTGGAACATTCTTAAAAAGAAGGAACGCACCGGTGAGCTCAACACCAAAAGACCCGGAAGACCACGGAAAACAACTGTGGTGGATGACCGAAGAATTCTTTCCCTGGTGAAGAAAACACCCTTCACAACAGGTTGGTAAACCATTGGTGAGCCTCAAAAACAGGAAGGCCAGATTAGAGTTTGCCAAACGACATCTAAAAAAGCCTTCACAGTTCTGGAACAACATCCTATGGACAGATGAGACCAAGATCAACTTGTACCAGAGTGATGGGAAGAGAAGAGTATGGAGAAGGAAAGGAACTGCTCATGATCCTAAGCATACCACCTCATCAGTGAAGCATGGTGGTGGTAGTGTCATGGTGTGGGCATGTATAACTGCCAATGGAACTGGTTCTCTTGTATTTACTGATGATGTGACTGCTGACAAAAGCAGCAGGATGAATTCTGAAGTGTTTCGGGCAATATTATCTGCTCATATCCAGCCAAATGCTTCAGAACTCATTGGACGCCGCTTCACAGTGCAGATGGACAATGACCCAAAGCATACTGCAAAAGCAACCAAAGAGTTTTTTTAAGGAAAGAAGTGGAATGTTATGCAATGGCAAAGTCAATCACCTGACCTGAATCCGATTGAGCATGCATTTCACTTGCTGAAGACAAAACTGAAGGGAAAATGCCCCAAGAACAAGCAAGAACTGAAGACAGTTGCAGTAGAGGCCTGGCAGAGCATCACCAGGGATGAAACCCAGCGTCTGGTGATGTCTATGCGTTCCAGACTTCAGGCTGTAATTGACTGCAAAGGATTTGCAAAGAAGTATTAAAAAGTGAAAGTTTGATTTATGATTCTTATTCTGTCCCATTACTTCTGGTCCCTTAACAAGTGGGAGACACATGTGCAAACTGTTGTAATTCCTACACCGTTCATCTGATTTGGATGTACATACCCTCAAATTAAAGCTGACAGTCTGCAGTTAAAGCACATCTTGTTTGTTCCATTTCAAATCCATTGTGGTGGTATATAGAGTCAAAAATGTTAGAATTGTGTTGATGTCCCAATATTTATGGACCTGACTGTATATCTTGCACTAGAATGACTCTTGACATGCTGACTCTTCATACCCCATGTGCTAGTGACCCAAGCTGTAGACCAAGTGTAAACTTCTGCTTGTTAATTGCATTACACCCCTTTGAGTAATTTCTGATCAGGCAAAAGGCAACGTTTCAAACCCTTTACTTGAGTTAAAGTGCAACATTACAAAAGAGTCCAAAACAAGAAAACAGTCCAATAGATCTTTAATAAAACAGTCAACACTATGTCCCTTAAGTCCCTAGTCCCTACTCCTAACGAGGCTATGAGCTGCCTACAGAGGTAGAGTCCATGTGATGACATCGTCCAACAGAGGCATTCTCCAGTAGTTGATGTCTTTGGGGCAAACCCCAAGTTTTGATGACTTTACATCTTGATGGCAGGCTGTGTCATCTTTAGGCTCTTTTTCAAGTGTAGCTTTCCTAAGGGAAACGAAAAACCAGCAAGACCGCGTAACACAGAATAAACAAGGCCAGGTCATCACCCGTGGCGGCTCTCCGACTCAGCCCACAGTCCCCTTTTATATGCACAGGTGCAGTGGGTCAGATCCAAGGATCCTGCCCAAAAAACCAAAGAGCTGGGAAGGCATTCACCCCTACCCTCCCTTCCGTGGAAGCACTTATCTAGCTAATTTCAACCCACCTGCAAGCTTTACACTACATTCTCTTCAATGTGTTATCTGCTGTCTGGGACTGTCGAGGGTGGCTGTTTCCCCTTTCAGAAACAGACTTTTTGCTATAGTGGTGTGACACTGAACTCTCATTTAAAAAATCCATTCATGTACAGTATGTTATTATTTCAGTAAAGTACCTTCCATTGCTCCCAGACCCTCCAAATTATTTCTTTTTTGGCTGCTGTGATCTGACTTCCTGTTAGAGGGTGGCTACATTTGTTTTCCATGGTCCTACTATATCTAGAAACATAGCCAGCCTCTCTTGCTTGCTCCTGATATGGACTATGGACTACGGGATTTGTAGTATGCATAGAGCAGTGTACATGACCACAACTAAAATGCACTACTTGTTCCAAACAAATGGATGTGAGAGGGAAAGGACAGGTTTGGGAGCTCATGGAGGATGTTATAAGAAGGCAGAAAAAGTGAGTAAGGAGCAATTTTGTATGAAAAATAGACAGGATCATTAAGTAGTGGATGTGAATGGATTATTTTTAGAGAATAAATATATTGTTTAGTGTTGTTTTAAAGCTTTATTTAACATTTGTGAGGATAATTAGAATAAGAAAATCGTTCTAAAGATTTATCTGCTGTGCATCAGCTTCTAAAGTGTATGTAAAGGCTCAAGGTTTATTACCTTCATTGACTGAGTCAATCACATTCAGTGAGCCAATGAGGAGAGAGCAGGAGGCAGGGCTGAGCTGCGGCTCTAAGGTGTCCGTTTATGAACCAGCGGTAATAGATCGCTGCTCAGTTCTCTGGAATTCTCGGAGAGCACAGTTCTCCTGCAAATGCCTTTTATGAAGCGGTGTAGATCTGTTCTCCAAACGAAGGGAGAACAATCTACAAACGCTGGAAAACGGCTGCTTTTACTATAATCTCGCAAGATTAGAGTAAGAGATCAGTTTACTAAGCAGAGGTAAATTATCGCTGCTTAGTTTGCGGATTCTCCGATTCTCCAGCTGTGGGCTGGAGAATCTGGAGGGAGAAAACAGATTGCCAGTGAAGGGCTGAACATGTTCTCCGCTGATCTCCTGAGTGTTATAAACTGTGAATGACCAGAGAGTAGCTGCGATCCTCTGAATCGCAGCTATTCTCTGTGTTATAAATGGACACCTATGTGTCTTATGGACTCATAGAGCAGCAGCTCGAGGACGAGCGCACAGAGGTGCCCCCAGGGCAAGTTGCTTTCCCTTCAGGGCACTGTTCCTGGAAGAGGAGCCAGGAGCGTCAGAGGGGAGCTGAAAAGAAGAGGATCAGGGATGCTCTGTGCAAAATCACTGCACAACGCAGGTAAGTATAGACATGTTTGTTAGAAAAAAAAAAAAAACTTTAGTGTTACTTTAAGGTCATAAAATGAGTATAGTCAGAGAATAACGTCAGCAATCCAGTGGGTCGATATTATATGAAACACAGCTTAGCCAAAATGATATGTAGCGTACCTCGAAGGAACCGCTGGTGAATGCAGTCCTATTTCCCCACTAGAGCATAAACAGCCAGGCACCCAGCATTTTCCTCACTCTTCCACTGGCTCCAAAGAACACTCTAGGGGTTTCTTTTTTAGGTTTTTATTGGAAGCGATGAACTTGGATAAGGAGAGGGAGCATGGGATACCCCAATAAACTGTAGAACTGAATAACTTGAGGACTCCTTAACTTTTTGGCTGCACAGTACAAAAAGGAATGTCCCACAGGATCTCCATGCTGATGGTGACTGCTACTCCTTCCAGAGTTCTGTTCTGAGCTACGCACAGTCACTATTCAGCACTGGAGTTGCTTACCTACATAGCCACAGAATTATCAGTTGCCTCCTGCCAATATCCGTCAGGCTCTTCCAAGTGCGGGAGATGTAGACTCACACCATCATAGGACAGCTGGACTCTTCCCCACCACCTTCCTCCTTGCACTCTCCAGTGAGCTTCTCCAGACCAACTTGATCACTGTACTCAAGCTTGAAAATAGGCCCCCCTAGCTAAGCCTAGCTGGTACCTCTGTGTCTTCCTAACAGCTCCTTCCAGAAATCTTCCCCAGGGCAGAGCCCCCCTGCACAGGGGTCTCCTTAAGCAGGACTGGACAAAGGAACTCTGCACCCTGCTGCTCAGGGCTCAGACTATTTATGGGCTCTCTCATCACCTACTGGGCACACCTCCCCAGGGATTGGCTGGAGTTCCTTAAATATTCAAGCTGCATGCCCTGTTCTTCCTTCTGCTATGACTAGAATTCTCTAGAAAACTGGGGGAAGTCACAGCAGTACATCAGCAGCCTGTGAAACACTCAGCAGCCCTAATTAATCAACCTCTGCTCCTCTGATTGCAGCGGAGTCTACTAAATGTATCTAGCAGCCCACTCTACTCTAGAAGGGTGCTACATCTATACATCCTACTATACAACCAGTAGACATTTAACATGTTTTTGCTTAAATTTAACATAAGCAAACATCCATATTGTGCCCCTGACTGAAGGCCAGATACAATGGAAAGTTCTGATGTCCAGTAGATATGAACTGTCACAAGATCAAATTATGCTGTTCCATTTGGTATAGGGGAAAGGGTATCATATATCCCAAGCAGCAGAAATGAAATGTACATGTCCAAGTACATGTTAGATGTTGGAGGAGGGTTATGAGGGTAAAGCATTGCAATTGTCTATTATATTCACCATTTCCTACAACATAAAACCCACATCAGGACTTTAGGAGGATTATTAAAAAAAACATGCAGTATTTGGAAACTATTGAGTCTGGGGTTTTGTATAAATAACAATAACAATAAAAATTGAAGGTTGTTTTTTTTATTATTGCAGCTTCAGCATGGTAATGGATAGAAAGGTGCCTATCACCGCAGTCTGTGAAAAATACACCTAAATTGTTGTTTTCAGGAGTTTGGGGTTTAGGTAGCCTTCATCACAGATTACTGTACATTCAGTCATGTGGAAAATGAAGTTCTCCCCATGAAAATTGTTGACTTTTGTTCAACATCTTTGAACTTGCAACAAACCCCTTTTTTAGAAGTAATGATGTAGTGTGGAAGCAGAGGTGACTTCTTGTAGGCCTTTTTTTTTTATAACTGTCCACCAATCTCTGACAATGACTCCATTTTTTCATGCAAAATTCCTTCAGTTGCAAGATGTTTGAGGGTTTCCTAGTAACTGCTCTTTTTCAAAATCTCCCTCAAAAGTTTAATGGGACGCAAATCAGGGCTTTAACTAGGACAGTCCATAACCCTTTATTTCTTCTTTTACTGGTGGGTGTACTAATGTGTTTAAAATCGTTATCATGTAGAAAGGTTTTTTGGTATACCTTCTACTTTTGTATAGCTGGCCTCCCATTCTCATCAAGCACACATTGATATGATGCAGAATATATAGTTGATCTGATGACTTATGAGCTACCCAGGCCTTGAAGCAGCAAAGGCAAACCCAAATGATAAAATTCCACCACCATGTTTCACATTTGTTATGAGGTTCTTCTTACGAATAATACTAATTATAATACTGTTTTCACTTTACAACAAGCATGTGAACTGTTACTGTACCCAAACAAATCTTTGATTGGTTAGTCTTTGGCGCATTTTTTCAGTAGGTCCTGGTCCCATCTGCATATTCCCTAAGTAGGTTGTAATCAATGGAACCTAATCTGGAACACCAGGTTCTAATTCTATGGTTTTGAAGCATTGGTAAATGCAGGCATGAGTGGTGTATTTACCTTTTCCATTTTTGATCATTTAGATCAGTGGTCTCCAAACTGCTCCCCAAGGGCCAAATGCAGCCCTTTGTTTGCCTTTATTTGGCCATTTGGGCACTATTCCTCCCACTGACATCAACAATGGGGCAATAATTCCTGCACTGACAATGGCAATGGGGCACTAATCCTCCCACTGACACCAATGATGGAGCACTATTCCTCCCACTGACACCATTGATGGGACAATATTTCTCCCACTGAAACCAGGGATGAGACACTGTTGCTTCCCCTGACACCAGTGATGGGGCAATATTGCTCTCACTGACACCAAGGATGAGGCACTATTCCTCCCAATGACACCAAGGATGGGGCACTCTTCCACCCAATGACATCAAGGTTGGGGCACTCTTCTACTGACACCAACAATGGAGAATCATTCCTCCCACTGACACCAGTGATGGGGCACTATTGCTCCCACTGACACTAACGACGGGGCACCAATAATTCCCCTAACACCAATGATGGGACATTGTTTACTCCCACTGGCCATGGTCTGGCCCCCCTAATGTCTGAAGCACAATAAACTGTCCCTTTGTTTAGAAAGTTTGGAGACCCCTGATTTAGATCATGAAAATCAATACACCATTTTAATTTTATACATCAATTATTCAAGTAATTCACCTTTTCTGTAGTCGCTATTTGAATCAAACTCTGTTTGCCTGTTCAAATATATTTAAAAAGTTAACAATTTTTATAGGGTGTACTTAGTTTTTCATATGACTGTAGTTGCAGATATTTTAATGGGTTCCATTGCCCACAACATAGTACTTCTGGCTAACAGGCAGTGTATGGGCTTGGATAAACACACTGCAGCACTGATATTATTATTATTATACAGGATTAATATAGAGCCAACAGTTTACACAGTGCTTTACAATAAGAAGGGAGACAGTACAATTACAATACAAATGAATACAGGAGGATTCAGAGAGCCCTGTTCATCAGAGCTTACAATCTAAGAGGGAGGATTGAGAGATACACAAAGTAACTGATTTGCGAATGAGCCCTAAATCAGCAGTTTTTGTTTGAGATTTGAATGAGGTACTTTTTCGCGTGAATCCACACAAATTGGTTGTTACTCTATTTTTATATACTACCAAAAGGAAAGCAATTGTAATCTGTATCAGTGTTGTAAATGTATGTGGTCTCAGTATTGCAGCAGGTCTTCTACCCCACCTAAAGAAAAAAGTTTACATAGCACGGGACCAATTCACGCTATATTTTTGTTAAATGGCTGAACTGACAGTATTTCCTGTAAATCACAAATCAGGATCATGACATGTTATGTTAGCATCTGAGATATCAGGACATTATTTTCCAAATGGGTATCACTGATAGTTTCCATGGTAACTATGTTACAGGCACAGATGGGTTACCTCCTCTGCAGACTGTTCCTGAAAGTGCAGCTTAGAGACAGTAAAATCTAAAGGGCTGTTTGTTTGCTTAGTGATCAGACAGCAGCTAATACTGAAATCATCCAGTTATTCATTTCTAATCTCTAATGTGCTCACTAGGGAGGAGTTAGCAGGGACAAGCCTCAGTACAGCGAGAGGAAAGAACATTCCACCATAGAGACAACAGAAGAGGACCTCCGAGTGTGAACACTGGGGACAACGAGAAAGATCATTTAGCAGCCTGGTAAGATTTGAGCTCTGGATTGTGTTATTGCTTTTATGAGATCTAGCTATCCATAATTCCATCTATCCATAAATCCATCTATCCATAAATCCATCTATCCATAATTCCATCTATCCATAAATCCATCTATCCATAATTCCATCCATCCATAAATCTATCTATCTATCTATCTATCTATCTATCTATCTATCTATCTATCTATCTATCCATCATTTTGCTTTCTTTTATATGATATCTTTGTGCCTAAAATAATAACTGAACCAAAATGATATACTTAAAATAATATAGTGAGCCGAGTATAAAGCAGGGCCATGTGTCCATTGTAGAATTTGATGGGGATATCTGCAAAAGCCAAATAACAGTGTAACACTGAAGCTGCAACATGCAGGGATGGAAAGACATTTGTAATATTATGTCACCATGATAATATATGTCCAGCAGACGTGGAAAGCTTACCTAAAACTTATGCACCCTCTAAGGATAATCGTATTTATGTCGCACTCGCATTAAAGCTGCTTTTTTTTTTTTAAATCTTGATGTATTTTTTGTTGGCTGTTTTTCAGTTGACCTATCTTTGCAGATCTGGCTGGAAATGACCCAATTTTGCTCACAATGAATTCCTATGCTGCTTGCTCTGTCATTTGACAGACATTATCATCTCATGCAGAACATCAATCTCAGGGGACCAAAATCACCTACATTCAGTGAACTCACAAATAATGTTTGTTATATCCATAGGAAAACAAGTTATATTCAGATACAATACAATATGTTCTGTGAGGATTCACAAATCAGCCAAACGCCAGAAACAATAATCATATAACACAATTTTATTTGCAGCACAATCAATGTTTAATTCAAGAAAGCATAATAAAAGCAATTATTTACGAGATTCGGGCATTTTAGTGTAAGGCCTGCCAACTGCAAAAATTTGCTTTTACAATATAGAAGTGAATCGGCTAGACGCAAACAACTTTAAGAGAAATCTCAGTCTTTTCAGTGATCATTAGATGCACAGGTAAAGATCAACTTAATGTTAATATTAATATCAAAAAATGGTGTTAATAAATCGGTATGGGTAGGTATAATTTGTGATTATGATACATAGTTTTATAGTAAGTCAGACTGAATGAAGACACAAGTCTATCTAATTCAACCAATAGGAAAAAAAAAAAAAACACCTCCATATACACAATTCTGTACCCACAGTTGATCCAGAGGAAGGCCAAAAAAACCCCAAATAAAGCATGATCCAATGGGAGAAAACAATCCTTCCTGATCTCCCAGGAGGCAATTGGCCATTCCCTGGATCGATTGCCCCTGGTGTTATTACCTATAAATATTAGTATCCATTTATATTTTGTGCATTGAGGAAAGCATCCAGCTGTTTAATTCTTGAGAGAGTCTAAGTCTAGGTGTAACAACCCCTTACCCCTGAGTAAGGGTGGGTGACCTCCCATATGACTTAGAGAACTAGCATTTTGATTCTCAGGGTCTAGTCCTTGGTGTATAGTGCGGTGAAAAATAGGTTGGCCACCTGTCACTTCAGTCTTTATACCTTTTAATTGCTGAACTCCATAAAAAGAGATGATTACAGGATGCCGAAAATAACACAAAATGGAGGACAGAGATACTGAAATAGCAGTAGGCCCTTCAGGAGCAGCCTATGAGTAAATGCTGGAAGTACAGGGACAGATAGATCATTCTATGACCCTGTAGGAGCAGTCATAGTCTTTCTTTTGTTGCAGTGGATAAGTCAGGCTTTTTGTTCCTTTTGGAAGAAGTCAAAAATACCTTGATCTAAGAGCAAAGTCTTGACCAGTGCTTCTCAACCTTTTTCCAGTCAGGGTGCCCTTGAAAATTATTTTCATTCTCGAGGCACCCTAGTTAAGGGTTGGTTCACACTACTGCACGTCAGGGAATGCGCACAAAATCCCGTGCATTCCCAAATCACACACAAATTCACTGCTTTTTAGCAGACGCACAAAGGTGAGACTAATTCCTAATTTGAAAAAAAAATGGTTTGGGGACTGGGTCCAGTTCATACCAGAACACGGTATGGGAAAGGAGCGTGCACTTCCTGCACTGCAGGTGATTGCATTGCCTTTGCGATTTGCATGTAGGTGCCAATGCTGTTCCTTCTCACTATTGAAATGTTTGAGTTAGCAGACTCGTTCAAAACAATGCTCTTCTTACAAGGCCAATATAATAAATGTTTGTTAATATAAAACAGGGAAATTGAAATAATAGCATCAAATAATGAGCGCCACCTAAACGCTAACTTTCAGATGTCCATATTTAATATGACAATATGGAAGAGCAAACATGTAAACGTCAAAACTTTCTTTGAGACAACACTACAAGAATAATTAAAATGTACTGTATGTGCTTCCTGATAATACACTATACCAGTGTTTCTCAACCTTTTTTCAGTCAAGGCACCCTTTAAAATTATGCACAGTCCCATGGCACCTTTTAAAATGATGGACAGTCTTGAGGCTAAATAGGGTGCCTCAAAACTGTACATAATTTTAAAAGGGCACACCATTCTAAAATGGTAAAAACTGTTCTAATAGTTTTATATAACACAGCAACATCCACACATGTAGGACACCCAACATTAGAGGTGATTTATTTTTCCAAAGCAAATACACTTTTTCGCACTGGTACTGTTTCTCTTCTTCTTCAGTTTTCTCCATCACTAAGCTAATGTGACCCCAGTACTGATGGAGAGGGACAGGGGAGGGTCAAACTAGATGCTGTGCAGGCAGCTGACATCCTCCTTATCAACTTATGATGTCATTGGTTGTCAGGACACTGGCAGCTAGAAGGTCATAATGGTGCACAATGGAAACCTGTGGCTTTTTGTAACTAAAAGACAGGCTTGTTCCACCTGCTGGCTTGTATACAAGTTTGGGGTACTTTTTAGAGATTTATCCAAGGCACCCCTGAGGAAACCTCAAGGCACCCCTGGGTGTGTAGGCACCAGGGGCAGACTGACAACTCATGGGGCCCCCGAGCAATAGGGGATCATGGGGCCCCTGTGTCCTTGCCCACACTCAAAGCACATCCAAAACAGCCTATAAAAAGGTACAAGGGGCATTTCATGGGGCCCCCTAATGACCCCGGGCCCTTGGGCAGTGCCCGAGTGCTCAAATGGTCAGTCTGCCCCTGGTAGGCACCCTGGTTAAGAAAGGCTGCAGTATACAGTTTCATCTTAAAGTGTATGTAAATTATTAAAGTGTTACAAAACCCACAACAGTAAAATCAGGCTGTATATGCAGTAGAGCATGCTTGTTATGCTCACTGTGGGACCTAAAGGGTTATTCCTCCACATTGTGTAAAAAAGATGTTTGATTCTGTCTTCTCTGATCCTCCCCTTCTTCTACTGTCTTCAATCCATCTTCTCATAGAACAGAGCTTTGGGGGAAAGCTGGTTTGGGGACTGGGGTCAGTTCATACCAGAACACAGTATGGGAAAGGAGCTTGCACTTCCCGCACTGCAGGTGATTGCATTGCCTTTGCGATTTGCATGTAGGTGCCAATGCTGTTCCTTCTCATAATTGAAATGTCTGAGTTAGCAGACTCGTTCAAAACAATGCTCCTTCTTACAAGGCCCTAAGGAGTTATTCCTCCATATTGTGTAAAAAGGATGTTTGATTCTGTCTTCTTTGATCCTCCCCTTCTTCTACTGTCCTCAATCCATCTTCTCATGGAACAGAGCTTTGGGGGCAAGCTGCACATGCTCAGTTTGGTGTGTACTGTTAGAGTTTTTTTTTTTTGCTTGGGAGAGTGCATGTGATCAGCACAGGGCAAAACAGCACTGCCCAGACAGAGGTCAGGTGTCCTGCAGCCTCATAGGACAATCGGGTGAATGAAAACTCCTCCGACAAACTTTACCCAGTGCTCTGCTGGACACTGACAGAAGTCACAAGACTGCTATATACTGCTGATAAAAAAAGGTATTTAGCAGTTTATATGTACTAAAATAATTGCATTTACATGTTGTGTGTACCGTGAGAGACCAGATATAGTGAATGCAGGGTTCTGGGTTTAGTAACACTTTAATGTCCTAAACAGGGGTGGATTGACCATTTGGAAATTCAGGCACTGCCCGGGGTCCAGGGGTCAGTAGTGGGCCCCATGAGATGCCCCTGGTAACTTTTTCATAGGCTTTTTTGAGTTTGGGCAAGGACACAGGGGCCCCATGAGTTGTCAGTCCGCCCCTGGTCCTAAATTGCTTCTTTTTTTGATCTGTTATATGCTTTAAACATACCATTGAAGGCATATTGTTTTATCATTTCAATAGGTGAAAAAGGATACTTGTTGATCATGTCAGAAATTCAGAGCTGTCCAGTGCACTCTTCCTAGAGTCCTTCCAGTTCTTGTTGCTGAGTACACAAACAACAGACAACCTGGGCAGGGCTGATGCCATTTCTTGAGTTTTCTGTCCAGAGAAAGGCAGGGGTTGTCAGTCCACAACTAGGAGCTGAGTGAATTTCTAGCAGATCATTGGGTATTTTTCTGTACTTGCAAGATCTTTGAAGGGATAGAACATGGGGAATTAAGTAGGTATATTTGCTTTGCCCTGACAAATGTTTAAAGTATAAGTTCACCTTTTGATCAAAAATAATCAATGCACATTTTGTTTGCCGGTAAAAAAAATGTGCATTTAATATTTTTGGTTGCAGGAGTCTGGAAAGCAGATTGCTAGTACCATGCAGGTCCCCTGCAGACCTGTCAGTATATCTGCTTGCCCATACAGCAGTGGTTCTCAACCTTTCTAATGCCGCGACCCCTTAATACAGTTCCTCATGTTGTGGTGACCCCCAACCATAAAATTATTTTCGTTGCTACTTCATAACTGTAATTTTGCAGTGGGAGGACTAGCGCCCCATCACTGATGTCAGTGGGATGAATAGTGTCCCATCGTTAGTATCAGTGGGATGAATAGTGCCCCATCGTTGGTGTCAGTGGGAGGAATAGTGTCCCATCGTTGGTGTCAGTGGGAGGAATAGTGCCCCATCATTGGTATCGGTGGGAGGAATAGTGCCCCATCATTGGTATTGGTGGGAGGAAAAGTGTCCCATCATTGGTATCGGTGGGAGGAATAGTGCCCCATCATTGGTATCGGTGGGAGGAATAGTGCCCCATCATTGGTATCGGTGGGAGGAATAGTGCCCCATCATTGGTGTCGGTGGGGGGAATAGTGCCCCATCATTGGTGTCGGTGGGGGGAATAGTGCCCCATCATTGGTGTCAGTGGGGGGAATAGTGCCCCATCATTGGTGTCAGTGGGAGGAATAGTGCCCCATCATTGGTGTCAGTGGGGGGAATAGTGCCCCATCATTGGTGTCAGTGGGGGGAATAGTGCCCCATCATTGGTGTCAGTGGGGGGAATAGTGCCCCATCATTGGTGTCAGTGGGAGGAATAGTGCCCCATCATTGGTGTCAGTGGGAGGAATAGTGCCCCATCACTGGTGTCAGTGGGAGGAATAGTGCCCCATCATTGGTGTCAGTGGGAGGAATAGTGCCCCATCACTGGTGTCAGTGGGAGGAATAGTGCCCCATCATTGGTGTCAGTGGGAGGAATAGTGCCCCATCATTGGCATCAGTGGGAGGAATAGTGTACAATCATTGGCGTCAGTGGGAGGAATAGTGCCCCATCATTGGCGTCAGTGGGAGGAATAGTGTACAATCATTGGCGTCAGTGGGAGGAATAGTGCCCAATCATTGGCGTCAGTGGGAGGAATAGTGCCCAATCATTGGTGTCAGTGGGAGGAATAGTGCCCCATCGTGGGTGTCAGTGGGAGGAATAGTGCCCCATCGTGGGTCTCAGTGGGAGGAATAGTGCCCCATCGTGGGTGTCAGTGGGAGGAATAGTGCCCCATCGTGGGTGTCAGTGGGAGGAATAGTGCCCCATCGTGGGTGCAGTGGGAGGAATAGTGCCCCATCGTGGGTGTCAGTGGGAGGAATAGTGCCCCATCGTGGGTGTAAGTGGGAGGAATAGTGCCCCATAGTGGGTATCAGTGGGAGGAATAGTGCCCCATCGTGGGTGTCAGTGGGAGGAATAGTGCCCCATCGTGGGTGTCAGTGGGAGGAATAGTGTCCCATCGTGGGTGTCAGTGGGAGGAATAGTGCCCCATTGTGGGTGTCATTGGGAGGAATAGTGCCTCCTCATTGGTGTCAGTGGGAGGAATAGTGCCCCATCATTGGTGTCAGTGGGAGGAATAGTGCCCCATCATTGGTGTCAGTGGGAGGAATAGTGCCCCATCATTGGTGTCAGTGGGAGGAATAGTGCCCCATTGTGGGTGTCAGTGGGAGGAATAGTGCCCCATTGTGGGTGTCAGTGGGAGGAATAGTGCCCCATTGTGGGTGTCAGTGGGATGAATAGTGCCCCATTGTGGGTGTCAGTGGGAGGAATAGTGTCCCATTGTGGGTGTCATTGGGAGGAATAGTGCCTCATCATTGATGTCAGTGGGAGGAATAGTGCCCCATCATTGGTGTCAGTGGGAGGAATAGTGCCCCATCATTGGTATCAGTGGGAGGAATAGTGCCCCATCATTGGTGTCAGTGGGAGGAATAGTGCCCCATCATTGGTTTCAGTGGGAGGAATAGTGCCCCATCGTTGGTGTCAGTGGGAGGAATAGTGCCCCATCGTTGGTGTCAGTGGGAGGAATAGTGCCCCATCGTTGGTGTCAGTGGGAGGAATAGTGCCCCAGCGTGGGTGTCAGTGGGGGGAGGAATAGTGCCCCATCATTGGTATTAGTGACACAAATGATGGGGCACTATCCCTTCCACTGACACCAATGATACTTACCTTGCTGACTCCTGCTCCAGCCTGGGTTCGCTCTCTCCCTCTCCCATCTACAGCCTGCATACCTGGCTGCAGCAGCAAAATTTGCACTTACCTGTCAGCTGTCTTTCTTCTCTGGCCTCTCTCTTCACTCGTTCCTGCAGCTCCCTCGATCTTCTTCGATCTCCTCGCGCTGCCGCTCGGCTCCTCCTCTCCAAGCTCCACCTCCTCGCCGGTGATTGGCCGCCTGTGTGCCTCTCCTGAGCTACAGTTCCGGTGGCCAATCAGCGGCGAGGAGGCGGAGCTGTTGAGTGATCCCGGGGGTGTGGCCAGGTTAAAGGGGCAGCATATCATCCCGCCCACAGATCGCCTGAGAAAGGAGCGGTGTCTCGGTTCCTAAGACCATCGGAAATATGTGTTTTCCGATGGTCTTAGGCGACCCCTGTGAAATGGTCGTTCGACCCCAAAGGGGTCGCGACCCCTAGGTTGAGAACCGCTGCCATACAGGATGTACAGACAAGCAGATATACTGACAGGAAGATTCAATTAACTACCACGGAGCTTCACAGCGCCGTGGGAGTTCAGGGAGAACTACAAGGCAATGGTCGCTAAGGCTGTCTTGTAGTTCATTCATTCACAGAACACATCTTTGAATAACAGCTTGTAGATACAGAGTACATGTATTTTAAAGACATTTTTAACCACTTCAGCTCCAGCAACATACTTGTACGTCGCTGTAGTTTGAGCCGCTGTACTGGGATGATGCCTGAAGCCACTCAATTACTATTACAGGCAGCATGGGGGGATTTAACAGGAGTTCTCATCCCACCTGGATTCCTGATTGACCAGTGAGGAAGAACAACAAAAAGAAGCGCACCAACCTTGCGCATTACCTCAGTAACCAAAATTTATTTAGTAAAAGAATGGTACTCACAAACAGCGAATAAAAACAGGCATGTAAGTCCTCAAAGGGACTTTAAAGGCAAGATGCCAATGCGAATCCCATCATGGAGGAAGCCACTCAGTACGCTGACGCGTTTCGAAGGACATGCCTTCTTCCTCAGAGCTGACTGGACTGAGAGTGTGTGTTCACATTTATGCCTCCAGACTGAAATAAGGCCCTCCCCAATGGGTTGGGCTGTCCTGGGCAGGGAGGAGGGGCCCGGGTGTCAACAAAATGCAATAAGTAATCATCAGGGTTTACATAGAACCATATAGATAATAGACATAAAAGATAGGATAGAAATACAATGTATATACATATATGGAATCAAATAATGCTAAAAAATGCTAAAAAATTCATTCATTAATAAATGCAGCTTGTAAATGCATGAATAGAAGTTAAAAAGTTTAAAAAATTAACTAATTAATCTCTTAATTAAAAATGATATTGTTATTATTATTGTCATTGCACTGACGGTCAAAATGCATACAATAAATATAGAAAAAGAGAGGAACTCACACAGTTAAATGAACCATTCATGGCCAATGATTTCAAGATTGTTCCCACAAGGTGGGCAATGCAGCCAAAGTATTTTGCTAAAGATGGTAAGATTAATGGTAACAGTTTGAGGAAAAAGCAATGTTGCTATAAAAATATATAACTGGATATAACTGTAGGAGGAGGGTTTTGTATGGACGTACATTCATGTGATCCAGCAAGGGGATAACTCTTTTGGATGGTAGGGAGGAGACAGTATATTCTAAATGAATCCGTATTACCTGTGTTGTTAATGGTGTGTGTTGGTTGTTCGGCAGCAGAGGGAGATCTTGCTTACATGATGTAGCTGCAGATGGAATCTGCCTGTGGAACGCACGCCGTTGTGGCGTGGTAGAAAATGCGCATGCGCAGGCCATCACGTGCCTGCGCATTAGGACGGCATCAGAGCGATCTCAATGGCACATATCTAGTAGCCATTGCGCGCGCAACAGGCAGCGCTGCTCAATCACCACAGGGTCCTAGTTTCTCCATCCCCCACTTACTGCTGCCCGATCAAATACATGCCAAAGGGTTGAATGTGTATGTGTCTCCAAACTTCCTATACACAACGAATCGTTGATGCAAATGCCAACCCCTATAGCTACAATCCCACCATCAAAACTCTACATGAAGAGTATTTTTCTGAAGTATATATGTATATATATGTGTCTCTAAAACAATACATGTATACATGCACATGGGTATATTAAATCATTAAATAATTAATTAGAAATGTATTAGAAATATATAATAAAAATATATTAAAAAATATATTAAAAAAATATATAAAAACGCGTCAGCTGTACTGAGTGGCTTCCTCCATGATGGGATTCGCATTGGCATCTTGCCTTTAAAGTCCCTTTGAGGACTTACATGCCTGTTTTTATTCGCTGTTTGTGAGTACCATTCTTTTACTAAATAAATTTTGGTTACTGAGGTAATGCGCAAGGTTGGTGCGCTTCTTTTTGTTGTTCTTCCTCACAGTTCTGTTTTGGCTTCCCCAGCCTTGGTGTGGAGCTGCACGACCTTGTTTATTCCGGTGGTTCCTTCCTTTTTTGGAGTTTGATTCCTTCTTTTTTTGGAGTTTGATTCCATCTACTCACCACCGGTCTGGGTCCCGGAGCGCAGGAGATATCGCATTTGGTTCCTGATTGACCATCCAGAGTTGCAGCCGGCTGGTCACGGAGCCGAAAAAGACCAGATTGACTTTGTTCTACTTTGTTAAATAGTAAACCAGAAGCAATGACCTGACATCACTTCTGATTTACTTGGAAATATACGGCACCATTTTTAAAAAATAAAAACATTCAATCACACCAATCTTGGTGTGATTGAATGCTTTTAAGAGCAGAGGAGGAATTTGGGGTCTCATTGACCCCAGATCCATTCGTAAGGAGTACTTGTCACATGGCTATTGCTGTCAAAAGGGATGTTTACATTCTTTTTAACAGCAATAAAAGTGATTAAAAACAAAATTAAAGCAACAGTAGAAAAAAGAAAAAAAAATTGCCCCTGTGCTTGTGCGCAAAGGTGACTGCACATGTTGGTCCCGCACGCATGCAAGCAGCGATCATCCGACACATTGGAGGTTTTGCTGCAAACATCAGATAATGGGCAGTAATTCTAGCACCAGACCTCCTCTAGAAATCTAATCTAAAATTTGGTAACCTGTAAAGGCTTTTATGTCACCTATGTTTGTTGCTGTTGCACAGGCAGGCACAATTTTACAGCATGACATGTTTGATATGTATTTACTTGGCGGAACATCTTCTTTTATATTGTACAAAAAATGGGTTATATTTTGTGTTTTTCCATTAAAATTCAAAAAAGTGTGCTTTTACCCAAAAAATTGAGTTTTGCAAAAAACAGCTGCGCAAATACCATGTGACATGAAAAATTGCAAAACCCACCAATTTATTCTTTAGGGTCTCTGCTTTAAAAAAAAAAAAATATATATATATATATATATATATATATACAGTTGTGTTCAAAATAATAGCAGTGTGTTGAAAAAAGTGAATAAAGCTCAAAATCCTTCTAATAGCTTTTATTTCCATACACACAAATGCATTGAGAACACTACACATTCTATTCCAAATCAAAACATGAGGAAAAATATATCAAATTTGTGTTGTTCCTCTAAAAAAATTGAAGAAAAGTGAATATTAGACTGTTCAAAAAAATAGCAGTGTTTGTATTCTTCTTTACAAACTCAAACATTCACTATATATATAAAAAATGTTTGAAGATTTTGCTTTCCTTTGAGTCACTTAATTAATATTTAGTTGTATAACCACTGTTTCTGAGAACTGCTGTACATCTGTGTTGCATGGAGTCAAACAAATTCTGACACCTGTGTATTCCAGCCCAGGATGATTGGACTACATTCCACAGTTCTTCTCTATTTCTTGGTTTTGTCTCAGAAACTGCATTTTTGATGTCACCCCACAAGTTTTCTATTGGATTAAGATCTGGGGATTGGGCTGGCCACTCCAATAACGTCAATCTTGTTAGTCTGGAACCAAGATGTTGCATGTTTACTGGTGTGTTTGGGGTCGTTGTCTTGTTGGAACACCCATTTCAAGGGCATTTCCTCTTCAGCATAAGGCAGCATGATCTCGTCAAGTATTCTGATGCATTCAAACTGATCCATGATCCCTGGTATGCGATAAATAGGCCCAAAACCGTAGCATGAGAAACATCCCCATATCATGATGCTTGCGCAACCATGCTTCACTGTCTTCACAGTGTACTGTGGCTTGAATTCAGTGTTCGGGTGTCGTCTGACAAACTGTCTCCAGCCACTAGACCCAAAAAGAACAATCTTACTTTCATCAGTCCACAAAATGTTGCGCCATTTCTCTTTAGGCCAGTCAATGTGCTCTTTGGCAAATTGTAACCTCTTCAGCACAGTGGGACTTTGCGGGGGCTTCTTGCAGATAGCTTGGCTTCACATAGGCGTCTTCTAATTGTAACAGTACTCACAGGTAACTTTAGACCTTGAAAATTAAAAAGTGAATACTCGTGAGCTACTATGGTGATATAAACAAAAACTAACTACTAAAAATAATAATAATGAAAAATTAATTCAGTGGTGCACCAACACTATTACACATACTCATAAACTGTGTGAAAAATACAAAAATAATAAAATTATTGTGTTGCGCTCCACCCAAAAAAATTTAATCCATGCGTACCTTATAGTACTCTCACACAACGTGTAAATTGATGATATAAATCTAATTATCCAATTAATGCTGGTTACAGTGCATTTCTCTCTGAAATTCTGAGGAAAATGGGTCGTTCCAGACATTGTTCAGAAGAACAGCGTACCTTGATTAAAAAGTTGATTGGAGAGGGGAAAACATATAAAGAAGTGCAGAAAATAATAGGCTGCTCAGCTAAAATGATCGCAAATGCTTTAAAATGGCAACCAAAACCTGAAAGATGTGGAAGAAAGCGAAAAACTACCATTCGAATGGATAGAAGAATAGCCAAAATGGCAAGGACTCAACCAACAATCAGCTCCAGGAAGATCAAAGAAGGTCTAAAGTTACAAAAATAATAAAATTATTGTTTCGCACTCCACCCAAGAAAAATTAATCCATGTGTACCTTATAGTACTCTCTCACACAACGTGTAAATTGATGATATAAATCTAATTATCCAATGAATGCTATTTTTCCAGTGCATATAGTGATATCAATATAAGTCAGATAAACCAATCAAATATAAAATCAAATAAAAACCATAAGAAAAGCTTCTATAATATAAATGAGCTATCCTCACACTATAGCTCAACCATAAATAGTGACTGTGTGAAGTGTGAAAAAAACCTATGATGTCCATTTTAAAACACATATATATATGTGTATATGACTAGTTCAGTGCATTGTAATAACAATCTCCTTCCACTTGGAGTCTCTTGATCTTCCTTCTCGGCTTAGAGTGAAGGATGGATGGTTGAGGATTTCACATAGTACACATAGTGCCTTATCCTTTGGTATTACAGGTTTATTGCCAAGCCAAACAAATGCTCACTCACATGGAGTAAATAATGTGATAGCGTGGTTTGTATCAGTGTGTGCCTCTGCACACTAACAGTACTCTCCGTTCTGCTGTATGGTGTGGCGTCGTGACATCAGAGCCTCTCCCCTACACGTTACGCCACAGGGTGACGTGGCTTCCTCAGGGGGATTCGATAGGACGCCACAATGCTGGCATCTTTTTATATGTAATCCCAGCGCCATGTTTCCGGAGTCCGCACAGAGGCGGACATCATAATGGGGCCAATTAACCGCTATTGAAGTGTAAACAGTGAATCAATTAAGACACACTGTATCCAAGTCTACAGAAACTATGTATCCTCATGTGACTCTGATCTAATAGTCACTGGTACTGTTAGCAACTATGCGAGACAACACTAAACACAATATATATAAATAAATATACTGTCATAATTAAATAAAATAATATAGTTAATACACACATGTATAATATTGAATCCTAAATATACTGATTACAACACATTTTATTAATAAAATTAAAATTCAAAATATAAAAAAAAATAAAAATAAAAAGTACATGATTAGAACAAAATATCCCATCTAATATTCATCAATGAATTAATTAATAACTAAATAGTCCTTATTATATGCATTTATTACGTACTAACCTTAGTATAATATATTTGAAATATTTTTAATTAAAAAATATTATATATTTACAATGTTTTAAAATTAGTAAATTAATTTAAATTAAATAAATATTAAGAATGGGAGACATCCTAACACCTTTACTTTATATAAATTCATAGGTAAAATTGCTACTGGGTCAAAGTGGGAAGATGAATTTGTTTATATCAATCATAGAAAAGAAATACAGATATACAGTAGGTATATTGATGATATTATCATTATATGGGATGGTAATAAGGAAGGCTTAGAACAGTTTTATGAATATTTAAATAGAAATAAGAATGATATTTTTTTTAAGTTGGAATATAAGTGAGGCATCTATACATTTTTTAGACATAATGATTATAAAAGAAGGTAGTAGTCTATATACAAACATTTTTTTAAGCAAACAGACCATGCATACATACCGACAAATAGTTGTCACTACCAACCATGGATTAGTAATATCCCAAAGGGTCGATTTATAAGATTAAAAAGAAATTGTACTAAAGACATAGATTATAGGGCACAAAGTGCAATATTAAAACAGAGATTTATAGCTTCTGATAGAATTGAAATAGAGAGGAATACTGTGGGATGTATGGATAGAAATTTGATAATAAACCTAAAAGAGTAATAGAAAATATTGAAGTACCAGTAGTTTTGAATTATAATAAACAATATAGAGCGGTACAACACATTATCTCCAAACCTTGGAGGGTGCTTAAATTAGATACAAATTTGAAGGATATTATACCTAATAAACCTAAGTTTATATATAGGAAAGCACCGAATCTGAGAGATAGGATGGTTAAAAATATTATAGAACCACCCAAACCTTTAAGTAATATGAGTTTCTTTCAGGGCACAGGTTTTTATTCATGTGGGCGATGTTACAGCTGTAGTAGGTTACTTGGTAACCCTAGATGTAGACACACATTTTTTAATACAGACAATAATAAAGAATACAAGATCAAACATGTTATTTTGTGTGATACTAAAGGAGTGGTTTATGCCTTAAGATGCCCTTGCAATCTTATATACATAGGGAGAACTAAAAAAGCGTTGAAAGAGAGAACATGTGTATAATATAAATAGAGGGTATAAATACCATCATGTTTCATTGCATTTCCGCCAATTTCACAATATGGATGCTTCATGCTTACAGTTTTGGGGAATAGAGAAACACAATAGGCATTGGAGAGGAGGCAATTTGGTTAGAGAGATCAGCAAAAAAGAATCGAAGTGGATACACGAGATGAGATGTTTGGCACTGTATGGTTTAAATAAGGAGTTTGATTTATTTTGTTTTATTAGTATTTATTAAAGAGACATTCAATCACTTCAAAAATCTTATACTATCTTAATTGAGGTTTTAATGACCCAGTAGCAATTTTACTTATGACTTTATATAAAGTAAAGGTGTTAGGATGTCTCCCATTCTTAATATTTATTTAATTTAAATTAATTTACTAATTTTAAAACATTGTAAATATATAATATTTGTTATTTTTTAATTAAAAATATTTTAAAAATATTTCAAATATATTATACTAAGGTTAGTACATAATAAATGCATATAATAAGGACTATTTAGTTATTAATTAATTCATTTATGAATATTAGATGGGATATTTTGTTCTAATCATGTACTTTTTTATTTTTATTTATTTATTTTTTTTTTATATTTTTAATTTTAATCTTATTAATAAAATGTGTTGTAATCAGTATATTTAGAATTCAATATTATACATGTGTGTATTAACTATATTATTTTATTTAATTATGACAGTATATTTATTTATATATATATTGTGTTTAGTGTTGTCTCGCATAGTTGCTAACAGTACCAGTGACTATTAGATGGCGTAACGCGCAGGGGAGGGGCTCTGACATCACGACGCCACACCATACAGCAGAACGGCGAGTACTGTTAGTGTGCAGAGGCACACACTGATACAAACTACGCTATCACATTGTTTACTCCATGTGAGTGAGCATTTCTATGGTTTGGCAATAAACCTGTAATACCAAAGGATAAGGCACTATGTGTACATTTATGTTTTTCATGTATTAACTGGAGGAATAAAAGGGAGAGGAAGAAACAGGAGAGAGATCCCTGCAGGATAAGGGGAGAAATCCTCAACCATCCATCCTTCACTCTAAGCCGAGAAGGAAGATCAAGAGACTCCAAGTGGAAGGAGATTGTTATTACAATGCACTGAACTAGTCATATACACATATATATATGTGTTTTAAAATGGACATCACAGTATAAGTTTTTTTCACACTTCACACAGTCACTATTTATGGTTGAGCTATAGTGTGAGGATAGCTCATTTATATTATAGAAGCTTTTCTTATAGTTTTTATTTGATGTTATTTTTGATTGGTTTATCTTACTTATATTGATATCACTATACGCACTGGAAAAATAGCATTCAATGGATAATTAGATTTATATCATCAATTTACACGTTGTGTGAGAGTACTATAAGGTACACATGGATTCTTTTTTTTTGGGTGGAGCACAACACAATAATTTTATTATTTTTGTAACTTTAGACCTTCTTTGATCTTCCTGGAGCTGATTGTTGGCTGAGTCCTTGCCATTTTGGCTATTCTTCTATCCATTCGAATGGTAGTTTTTCGCTTTCTTCCACATCTTTCAGGTTTTGGTTGCCATTTTAAAGCATTTGCGATCATTTTAGCTGAGCAGCCTATCATTTTCTGCACTTCTTTATATGTTTTCCCCTCTCCAATCAACTTTTTAATCAAGGTACGCTGTTCTTCTGAACAATGTCTGGAATGACCCATTTTCCTTAGAATTTCAGAGAGAAATGCACTGTAACCAGCATGTACAACATTTGCTGCCTTCCTTCCTTAAATAAGGGCAATAATTGTCACCTGTTTTTCAAAGAATGAATGACCTCACTAATAGAAATCAGGGAGTCCTCCTGCGCTCTTATGTCATATATCAGGAAAGTGAAAAAGCTAAAAAGCAGCTGACATCTAATCCTATACCATTAGGCCCCAAAACATAAATGCAATAAAAATTATGTAGCATTCATTAAAATCAAAGTGACCACACAGTGATTAACACACGTATCAGGTCTTAATATGGACCGTATATGGTGAGTAGTCTAAAAATGGTGACTCCCCAATCCACATGGGATAATATATCTGTGACCCCCTGGTACCCAATGAGGGACATAAACTAATATTAAACCAATAATGAGTGAATCCCTATGATGGGATCAAATAAAAACTTCAGTGTGAATTAAACAATAATAATGGCAAAAAAAGATAATATTAACAAAGCAGTCCAGTGATCAGTGTTGCATTCCTTCTGGTCATGCATAAAAGGAGGAATGTGCGTGAATAGACACCGGATGTGATCCAAAAATGGCTGAAATGGCCTCTCACCATCACCCTGCGACCCTGCAGGGCCACAGAGCATATATGTATCACCACTTGATCCCCTCAGCAAACAGCACTCCTCAAGGACTGATAGCTTTAAAACGACTTCCCAGGAATCAATATCCACTTTTAAAAGATCTCATAGTAAGCTGATAATAAGGCATTCCCCCATGTGCTGGGTGTACAGCATAGGAAAAAGGTGTTCCAAGATGGTTTCACGCCAGAAGTACGTCACCACGCTGATGCATTGCGTCACGTGACCTCGTGACTTCATCAGGACTCTGAATAGAATAGAATGTGTAGTGTTCCCAATGCATTTGTATGTATGGAAATAAAAGCTATTAGAAGGATTTTGAGCTTTATTCACTTTTTTCAACACACTGCTATTATTTTGAACACAACTGTATAAACCTACTACAGCAAATGATATTATGAAACAAAAAATGCCAGTAAAGTTGCTGGTAAATTACAGTCTCTAGCTGCTTCCTTCTGTTTATATTATTTCAGGTATTTATATATAGTTCAGACAACTTTACACATCCTGTACATTCACATGAGACATTACCCTCAAGCAACTTACAATCTAAGGTCCCTACCTGCTAAGCATACATACTAGGGTCAATTTAGACAATAGCCAGGAATGTGGGAGAAACTTACAGTACCCAAAGAAAACCCATGTAAGCATAAGGAGAACATGCAATCTCCATACAGAGAGTGCCATGGTTGGGAATTAAATCTATGACCCTAGTGCTGCGAGGCCAGAAGACTAACCACTAAGCTACTGTGCTGCCCAGTTTGTAAACAAATGGCTCAGGATTCCCCTCATTTATACCAGACCCTTTTCCTAGATGAGGCTCTGGTGTAGATGTTATTAGAGGAACCCACACACAAAAAAGGCATACCAGATACATATCCTTGATTAGGGTCTGGTATGGATGTCAATGGGGAACCCTACAAAAACATGAAAAAAGAAAAAATGGCTTGGCATATGCCCCCACCCCCCACAAAAAAAAAATACCAGAACCTTATCTGAGCATGAAGCCTGGCAGGCCAGGAAATGGAAGGAGTGGGAGCATGCATCCCTTCTCTTCTGAATCATACCAGACCATATGCCCTCAACATGGGAAGGGGGACTCCTCTGGAAAAGCACCTTGTCCTTGTCACCTTCTTACCCACAACCCTGGTCTAGAATCTGGAAGCACCCCTTAGCAATAAGTGAACCAACAGATACTCTCCACCCTACACATTCATAAAAAAATTTAAATAGTAAATAAAGACACACACTTTTTGAAAAGTCCTTTGTCCCATAATGCATATCCATCATCAATCATGTCATCCAGTGATGCAGATCCAAGTCAATCACGATGAATGATGCTGTTAAATATCAGAGAAAAAACCTACCAACCGCCACCAAGATCTGCTCTTGATGACTGCTTGCTGTGACTGACAGCTCCTTGTTCCAAAAGATCAGGGTCTCCCTGGTGACATCTTGCCCAACTGTTGACGTGACACTATGGCTAATTGGTTAGCACTTCTGCCAAGCAGAACCAGGGTCGCTGGTTCGAATCCCAACCACGGCACCACCTACCCGAAGTTTGCATATTCTCCCTGTGCCTGTGGGCTTCCTCCAGGTACTCCGGTTTCCTCCCACACTCCAAAGACATGCTGGTAGGTTAATTGGCTCCTGTCTAGACTGCCTAGTATGTATGAATGTGAGTTAGAATGTAAGCTCCTTGAGGGCAGGGACTGATGTGAATGTGCAATATATTTATATATATGAAGTGCTGCGTAAATTGACAGCGCTACATAAGTACCTGTAATAAAATAAATACATTTGGTCAATCAATGACATAGCAGGAGTTCCTGGATCCTGTTCCTCTCAGGCAACTTTGCTGACTGAAGTATCTGAATAATACACATTCCTATCTGGATGCTATGCACTTTGTTGCTAAGACAGCGACATGTAACAGTACAAAGAGGGACGACTGCTCACAGGGTTCAATGATCTCTAAAGGCAGCAGGTGGATAGTGGACTCCAGCTGCTTTGAGCGATGGAGGTTGCATGAGCTGTTGAACTGATTAACAACCATAAAATAGTGGTTTTGCAGTTCGATCACCAAAACGAAAATTAAATTCCAGCATAAATAGAAAGTGAAACTGCTGTCAAGGATCTTCAGTCTTGTACCTCTGGCCTTCAGGTGCTATGCTGTGTTGGAGCTCATCTCCATTCAATAGCTAGATGCTAACTGAAAAGGATTACAGCCTTACACCATGTTTCCAGCATTCTTCAAGAAACTTGATTGATCTGGGTGCTTGATTGATCTGGGTGCTCAAATTCCTTGTAATGACTGTGGGTGATAAGCAGACCATAAAAATATTAATATAATCTCTGTGGATGATTTGATCTGTTGAAATCAATGTTTCAAATCTGGCTTGACAAACTTTTTAGACGATATTGTTTGCAGTTTCCAAACTTCATGTTCAGTGTTTTTATGCTTTATTCCCCAGGTCCCTAAAAATGCGAATTAGTTCAGCTCTGTGTTGGTCAGTATTGCTATTAGTAGCACTTCTTACTCACCATGTCACAACCAAAGGAGGTCGTGGAGGAGCAAGAGGAGGAGCCAGAGGATCATCTCGTGGGACATCTCGTGTTCATGCAAAGAGCTCAACACGTTATGGATCATTTAGGGTGGCTACCGGAGCAGCAGCTGCAGGAGCAGTGGCGGGAGCAGCAGCTGGAATGGCTGGGAGGAGAAGGTGGAGATATGATGACAGTTCAGAAGAGAGGATGCAGTGGGGGAACCGCACTGATGAAGGCATCTACAGCTATAGGGCATGGACCTCTGGGGTTAAAACCCTCTCTGCAAGCATTGCCATCACTTTGACCCCTCTTTTTACAACCAGTGTCAGGTTGTATTATTTCTAACATATATTTCTATGCCACTGGGTGGAAGCCAACATTTTTAGGAAGTGTTTTCTTTTAAACAAGCAGTACTCCAATTGTTTTGTCAGCAAGTCTATTCTGGAATATAGAAAATCTCTAGTTGCTAACCCTAGTTGCTAAGAGGAAAAAAATATCATCAACAAAGATTATATGGTTCATATATGCCAGGAAAAAAAAACATTAACTGCATAAACTCGACCTGAAAATCTATTCATAATAAAAGCCACAAATAAGCTCTTTAACAGAGAGGAGGATTCGTCTTCCAGCCTCACATCTGAGTGCTGCTTTGGTTATTCTGGAGTACATCGGAAAAGAAAATCTCCATTATGTGGCTTCCTTATTACCTGTTTGATTTTGTTATTCTAATCAACAATAATGTATCCATGGAAACTCTGTTCATGTTAGGTGTACTGATTCTGAAATCATTTCCTTTCAACTACTAGTTGTGTTGACCAATATTTCTCACTGCCAACCTTTTATATTAATGTTAAAGGGAATATTCACTCCCACTTTTTGAAGTGTAAGTGTGCAATATTTCATATTTTTAGACTATTTTGTGGCAAGGAATCATTTACATTGTAACACAATGTTTTGGTTATGCAAAATGTGACTCATACCACATACAAAAGTATAATATATACAGTATACAAATAAATGTTACCTAATAACCCTATAGGCCTGATGAACCAAACTGTAAAGTGAGGTGATCGCTTAAAACAACAGTCATTGGAATGGAAAGCTCTATTTTATACGTTTATATAAATCATCATGTCTCACTGCATACAGTAAAATTTTTTATGGGAATCTGTTGTAAAGTTTTTGCTACAGGGGATTCCTGCCAGTAGCAGCACTTCCCGTTGCATGCTGACAAAGCTAAGCCACTTGCCTTACAATTAGCAGGGTCCTTGTCAGCCTGCCATGCATGTTCATTCAACTGGGTAAAGGACTGCCTTTTAGCTCTAGCAAATAGGCAGCTGTCAGCCAACTTAACAAATTCATATAGGAGGCTAACAGGGTTGCTTCTTACTGCGGGGCAGTGCCTTAGCATTGTCAGCCTGCAAAAGGCAAAAACCTCCAGGTAAGAAACTTACAACAGCCAACAGATTCATAAAAGAACAATTTGCTTCTAGGCGTGTTAAACATTCCTAGGTGCCACTTGTGTTTTTCACCTGCATAAGATGTGTGTTGGTCATGTGGTTTCATGGTGTAATTTGCTGCCATGTATGTACAGACTATAGGAAAGTAAATCTTCACAATCCTGTCCCAGCAGTTTTAGTTTTGGTCTAAACATGTGGCACTGCACAGGTTAATGCATGACCTCTGTCTGTAATGTAGAAGCCTGACAAATCCTGTGGATGAATGAAATGTTCCCCTCAGGTTCCATTAGTCTAGTGCAGGTGAGAGCTATGCAGTAATTAGATGTGACACAGGCACAAGCAGGAAGAGCATTTACAGATACTGTATACAGAGAGCTCACATTTGCAGTGTTTCATCACATTAGCACTTCCATATTGGTGATGCATCAAAGGGGGGATGACAAGTCATGCATCTAGATGCTGTGTGACCTGGAACACAGGGCCAGCTAGCTGCAACAAAACATGGACATAGGGGAATTAATCAGCCATGATACTACAAACTGCAGCCACAGCAGTTGAGCCCATAAATAAAAAGGTGATACAAACAAACAATAGAGGGAACATAACTACACTAATACCTAGTTAAACAAGAAGACTTGAATGTCTACAATGCCTTTAGGATAACTCTGTACATTGAGACATGATGTCAAACACACTGAAAAATACTGTCTATTTATGATACACTTTTGAATGTTTGTGTGCATGTTTGGATGTTTGTGCGCATGTCACCCCTGTTCACAATTTAAATCAGGCCCTATATATTTTTGGTATGAGGCTGTAATAAGTACGGCATGCTACTAAAGTTATAACTATTGCTGTGCATTTAGATGGCATAGGGATCTGTCTTCTCATCTTTTAACCTTGCTCAGAAGATGCTGAGGTACAGTTTTCTGTGTCTGTATAAACACGGTCCTGAAGGAGACTCTATGATCAATGGTCACTGAATATTTATTATTATGTGTGCTTTCTTCCTTGCTTTGTTCCATGCTGCTGCCGCATTCTTCAACAGTTTTCATCTTCTGGCAAGGAGGCAGTAGCCAACAATGATGACAATTTGGTGGCCACTGGGAATAAATGCAGTCCCAGCTATTGAGTAATAGACTCCAGTAAATATAACTGGAAGAGAAAGGGAGTGGTAAGGTTAATGTGTTAATTACATTTCTCCATGCTGTACTTAGAAGATTTGGCACGCCGAAACTGTGTCCGAATCTCAGCCTTACCGTTAGTTCAGTTCTTCCAGTGCCTGTTTTATTATTGGAATTATGAGCAGCAAATGTATTTACTTCTTTTGTAGTGACAAATTCCTTTCATTAAATAGCATGGATAGGAGCTAAAGCACATGGACTAGAAGCATTGAACTAATCCTATCACTGCACTCTGGACACAGTTTTTAGAGTAGTATCTTGGAAAGAATAAAATAGAGGTAAGTGTAATTAACACATAACACTTATCTCCTGCTGTCCTTTGGCATTATATTTATTTCTAGAGCTTTCCTTTTGTTTTATGAATAGTTTGGTAAATGAGCCAAACTCTATATAGCTCAATTCCAGGCACCCCCCCCCCCCCCCCTTCCACCCATAGAATCACACCTTCCCCAGAGGTTACCCAACTGTGTATTTGGTGCTTTTTTTTGTATACTTACCTTTTGTAGGTGTCTTCAGGACAATCATGTAATGCACAGGGTCTTTTTTTTATCTTTGCCTCTTCTGTGTTGGGAGGTCCTTATGATGCACAGAATGGTGCTGACATGCTGGTCTGCATCATTAGATTGAGTACAGGGCACCATGTTAACATGCCTTTCAGAGGGTGGGTTTACGATGCCCTGCACTTACAATATGTCCTCAGCCTATTGGTTTGAATGATACCCAGCATCTTTTAACCCTGAAAATTGAGAACATCTAGTGGCAGAAAACAATTTCTGTGGGGATTTTTTAAAAATGTTTACTATGATTAGGGCACCATTTAAAAAATGCCCAGACTCTGGATTTAAAGAATATATGATCTACTTTCATTCAGGTATAAAAAAATGGAAAATTGCCTCCAGTAGAAGATTGCTTTGGTTTCCTTGCACCTGAGTATAGTATGTATGAAATGATTTAAGATATGCAGAATTTAGCTGAATAGGTAAAATATTCTATGTAAAACATTGCTGCAGAAAATAGGGGGACACATATTTAGATCTCACTTAATTTTAACATCCTCTTATGTGGCTATGTTGTATTTTATTGTAACTTTTAGTGCTGTTGCCAAACCTTGAGGCCTGTACTTAGGCTGTCATCACATAATCTTATATAGGTTACCTTCAACCTATATATTAAAAATATTTAATATTTGTATACTTACAATTAGTAGATCCAAAGACACATGAAGTACTATATATTACAATAATACAGAAACATATATTAAGAATTCCTAAAAGTATACATGACAGACATAAATGAGGAAAGTAATATATTTGTAAAACTGTATTTTTGGTATGGTGTATAGTCTTATACCGTGTGGATGTGTTCAACCTTTGTTAAACAGATGGTGTGCTTTAAAGTAAGCTGCTAAAAGAGCCAAACTTTTTATCCCAGATATTGGTGGGTGTTTCTTAATAAATATGCTTTGTGGATTTTGTTGTTCAGAGTTGTAATTTTGCCATATTACCCATACAACTAAAAAAATTAACATAAAATTACAGGTATACCTGCCTTCTCATTTCACAGAGGGGTGAGTGAATCATTCAGTAGGGGAGAGTAATCAGAGCCCAAGCAGACAAAATGCAAATCGGTACAATCTTCCATTATGGTATAATTGTCAGCCTCTAAGTAAGTAAGTATATACTGATAACAACATGACATACTATACCTAGTTGTCAGGAGCGTATAGCGCTCCTGATCCATCACAGCTGCTGGTCTCGTTCTAGCATCCCGGTTTTGGCTGTTATACATTCTCCCTTTCCACCTGCAAGGTAATTGATGTGGCCAGTCTCTGGGTGGAGACCAAACCTGATTCAAGTCAGCCAACCTCATGCTTGTGATATTGCGTTTGTAACATGTGCTCCAATCTCCCTGTTTGTCTGCCCCGCACTGCTAGTTTGGATTCCTTCGTTGACAACCTCGGATTGGATATCGACTACTCTCTGAACTCTGCCTGCCTTTTGACTATGAATTTGACCCTGACTATTCTGAACCTTGCCTGCCTTGTACCTGGACTGTCATTGAACTAGTTTACCTGTCTGCCAACTGCAAGTACTTGTTTGCTATGTTCAGTTCACGCCTGCCCTGGTGTGGTAGCTGGGCATTTTATCATTTTGTATAAGTCCTGGGAGCAACTGAGTATTGGTAGGCCTGCTTGCCTTAAGGGAAAGGGGGCTGTTATAGGTGAAGAACACAGAAGCCAGCTATAGTATCTGACATCTGCATTAGGGGTAAGCATGACTCTAGTGAGCCAAATGGCCTCTGATTACAAGGATAATAATGGGCGGTCACTGTATCACCCAGAGGATTGAATTAAATGTAGAAGGTGAACTGAGAATCTTCATATACTGTAGATAGTGTGGAATTGAGGTCTCGGTAGAAGCAGTTTTTAGTAAGTCCACACCAGTCCAAACTGTGATTCAGGGCTTGCTAGTCCACTTTTATTAAACAAAATGAAGGTAAAGCAAAATACTTTACATCAGCATTTCATATATATAGGTTTCACTTTCACACAACAAAACAGGTAACAAAAATGTTAAGCCACCTGTCTCCCTCTCTTTAGCAGCATCACAGCCATTTTAACTAGTCCCTCAAGTCATCTCACCAACTTTTCCTTACTCTCTGGGCTCTCTTGCTTTAATCAGCCTGTAGTTACAGCACACTGCTGCACAGGCCCACTCCTTGGCCTCTCAATAGGGAATCTTCTGACACCCCAGTCTCTCTCACTCCTTCAAACGCACAGATTCTTGCAGTCCCATTGGACTTGCCTGGTCGCCACATTTCTCCCAATCCTGTAGCTGTCCCGACTCTTTTAGTCCAGTGGGTAAGGAATCTCTCCTCCAGCATGGAGTGCTTTCTCCTGAGCAGAGTACCTCTCCTAAAGGAAGTATACTTGCCTTCTGGATGGAGCATACACCTGTCTCCTGAAGGGATCCCTGCAGTATGGTCAGGTCCTGGCTGCATGTATAAGATTACTGTTCGGCTAGGAGGCAGAGAATAGGATCAGGCCAGCAAGCAATTGACCCTCACCAAACTGATTAGTTGTGCATGTTTGGAACTGTTGACCAGGAGCCTAAAAAAACCCTGTCTTATGGTTAAAGTACCCAGGCTTTATGTTACAATTGTAAAGAACAATCATGGGTAAGAAAACCCTTACACTGACATTTTGTTTGGACTCAACACTATGTTCCATCCAGTTCAACCATAAAGAAAAAAAAAAGTTATAATCCTATACCCACAGTTGATTCAGAAGAAGGCAAAAAAACCCAGTAAAGTATGATCCAATTTGCTCCTGCTGGGAAAAAAAAATTCCTTCCTGATCCCCCGAGAGGAAATCTGATATTCCCTGGATCAACTTTACCTATAAATGTTAGTATCCAGTTATTTTCTGTGTATCTAAGAAATAATCCAGGCCTTTTTGTTGTTATTCCACACAAGGTACACGAGAGTTGACCCAGGCAAAGAGTGTCATACTATTCACTTATTCTCCTGTATATCTCTGTGAAGCCTTAGTAATACAGATGGAGAACAATTTTTGTTTTAAAACTTTTTATTGAGAAAAACGGATTTAACAATACACAGGACCAATCATCTGATGATAAGATGACATTTATAAGTACAATAGTCTTATGACAAAGAAATAGAAATACACAATGTCTGTATGTCATATAGAACATAAAATGATCAAATTGAATATACATACAAAAATATGACCTAATGAAGGGATCATTGATCCATAATAACCATGCAAAATCACAAAGTAACAGGTAGGGAATTGTACCATCAAAAAGAGGATAGGCTTCATAATACAGGACAATTCCAATCTACTTTTCAATGTCTTGTTTCCAGATTTTATCTCTTAGTTAAGAGCATGCAGATGGAGAACATTTTTAGGCTGTCTCCACAGAGCTGTGTTGTATGATTTTATGCTGGTGATTCATATTGCCATAGTGCCTGTTTACTTAATTTTTTTTAATTCTTTATTTTCAAAATCTAGGACATACAGGAATACTTCAAACAGGACAATAGTACATAGGCTGCGTTTGCTCAGTAAATAGGACTCGAAGCCATGTGTCATGGTCTGGAGTCAGACTAAGAGGCCAGTAGCTATAGCAGTATCGAGACACCTACCGACCAGCTGGATAAGTACAGAAGAAGGTCACCCCAGTGGATGACATGGGCTCACCTGAGGTGTGGAGTTTAAGTACCAACCAGTGTTCACCACAGCGATGATGGAGATGGGTTTTGCTGCATGTTAGTACCAGGTTGTGGTCCTCAGGATCGCCCCACCAGGAGGTGAGAAAACCGGGGTCCAGAAGCAGATATAGCAGGCAGGCATAAGCAGAAGCGTAATCAGTGAGAAAGCCAAAGGTAGGTAACAAGTGGTTGCAGGGTGGGATTAG
Source organism: Staurois parvus (assembly GCF_062004578.1). Taxonomy (NCBI): domain Eukaryota; kingdom Metazoa; phylum Chordata; class Amphibia; order Anura; family Ranidae; genus Staurois; species Staurois parvus. Next base: position 5,221,644 of record NW_028318030.1, read on the forward strand.
GCAAAAATGAAGTTGAGGAACAAGCCAAACGTAGGTAACAAGTGGTTGCAGGGCGGGATTAGGCAAAAGCGTAGTTGAGGAACATGCCAAAGGTCGGTAACAAGAGGTTGCAGGTTCGGATGAAGCTGAAACGTAGTCGAGGAACAAGTCAAGGGTCAGTAATAAGTGGTAGGGAAGATATGGACGGCAGCAGGAGTTACAAGAGTGAGATATTGGCAGGAGAGAGAACGATAATCTGGCAATCAGGATGTGTAGAGACATGGCTTAAATCAGAAAGTTCATGGGAGGTACAAGTGGTTAAAAAAAAAACAGGGATCAAGGCATGATTATTTAAGGAAGGAAGGAGGAAGGAGTTGTCAAGCATCCCAAGTGGCTCAGCAAGAAGAATCAGTGCTAGATACAGCACAGTTTACAGGTTTAGACCCAGGTCCTGACACCATGTTTACTTAATTTGATTCCCTAGAAAGCTACTGTGGAGAGCAGTTTTTCAATTGCTACCAGAGTACTTCACTGATTAGGAGCTCAGAGGTGATGACGGGGGGGGGGGGGGGGGGGGGGGTTGTGTCGGGGCAGTATTTACAGGAGGGTAGTGCGAAGGATATCACAGCAGGCACTATGTTCAGGAGTCAAGTGAATCATTATGCATTTGGCACCCATTAAACTGCAGGATACAGTGTGTGAAAACAGATACAGAAGAAAGAATAATATGTGTGTGTGCTGAAGGGGGGAGGACCAGGAAAAGACTGATCTGCACAGTGTCAAAGAGAAAGTAGAACTTAGAAATTAGAAAAAATATAATGTAGGAAAGGATTTATACATGTATACCACAATCGGCACTTTCAGAATAATTAATATTAATTTTTATGGGTTCCCTAAAGCACAGAAAATGAGTAGCTTGTACTATGACATACTTAACTTAAACTACATTATGAAAAAAAAATGGAAACATTGTGCACTATTGAAATAAAATTTAGCTTTACATATTTAAGGCCAGCATCATGTTGTGGGCCCTACATTTGAACATGTACTGTATGTGAAGTTTTAACTTTTTTTGTTTTTGATATAGTAAGGCAGTGGTAGAACCCCTGTCTGGCCTTTATTGTCGTTCTGTTTGTCCTGATGACCATTGTCATCTGTCAGGAGCATATAGCGTTCCTGCTCCATCAGCTGCTGGTCTCATTCCAGCATTCTGGTTTTGGTTGTGATACATTCTCCCTGTCTGCCTGTCCACCTGCAAGCTGATTGATATGGGCAGTTTCTGGGTGGAGACCAAACCTGATTTAAGTCAGCCAAGCTTGCAGTCTCATGTTTGTGAGATTGTGCTTAACATGTGCTGCAAGTGCCCTGTTTATCTGCTGTTTGGATTTCCCAGTTTATGACTTTCAATTGGAGCTTGGATTACTGTCTGAACTCTGCCTGCCTTTTGACTATGGATTTGGCCCTGACAATTCTGAACCTTGCCTGGACTGCCATTGAATTTCTCTGCCTGTCTGTCAACCACAAATACCTGTTTGTTGTGCTCAGTTCAAGAAGTGGTAGCCAGGTGCTATAGCATGTGTATACGTCCTGGGGACAACCTAGTACAGGTAGGCCTGCATGCCTTATGGGAAAGGGGGCTGCTATAGATCAAGAACACAAAAGCCAGCTATAGTTTCTGACCACCTGCGTTAGGGGTAAGCGTGACATTATCAGATTGAAAGTGAAAGTTCAGAATTTAAGATTATATCCAGATTAGGAATAGAGGGTTTTTTGCTCTTTTTTTGGGAGATTTCCTCTGACTTCTTGTTTCTTCTATGGGACAGAAAGTGAAGGGAAATTTCCCCAACTGGTCACAGGCGGCAAATAAACATGACCATTCCCTACTGCATCACAAACAAACAATTTTAGTTTCATAAACTTTAATGCGAAGTTCTGGCCCCCAGGAAAAAAAAAGTAAAAGTCGACAGCTGCAAATACTATTAGGGCACTTACCTGTCAAGGCATCCAGCAGTGCCCTGACTGAGCTGACTCTTCAATCAGCTGTTGGGTGTTGGCATCACCATCTTCACTAAGGGAAACCAGCAGTGAACTTTTGCAGAGTCATTGCCGCTTTCCTACTGGGCATTTGCAAAGCACTGTGCTTTGTTAATGGGCCGCAGTCATCTGGGACCTGCTGAGTTTCCCAGAGGGTTGCGGGCGGGGGGGGGGTGGCAAAATCAGGTATCTGCTCTACCCCAAAAGGTGCTAAATCTGGTAGCTGATGGGAGGAGGAGACAGATGAGTTGAGCTTGCACTTTTGGGTGGAACTCTGCTTTAAGAACTGTTTTTTTTCCCCTACAACCATTAATCAGATTCAGACTGTTAGGATAAGGATATAAATGGATGATCTTCCGTCTACTCTCTTTTTTTCATACAGATGCATTGATGTTCATTTTTCATCCCTCAATGGATAGATGAAAAACGGACAAGTAGCACACTCGTGTGAAAGGAGCCTAACGTTTCAATGTTAATGTCTGAAGCTAAAGACCTCCAAACTTCATGTGGCCTTCAGATTAGCCCACCAACAGTACATGGAGAGCTTCATGGAATGGGTTTGCATGGCCAAGCAGCTGCATCCAAACCTTACATCACCAAATGCAATGCAAAGCGTCAGATGCAGTGGTGTAAAGCATGCCGCCACTATACTCTAGAGTAGTGGAGATGTGTTCTCTGAAGTGACAACTCACACTTCTCTATCTAGAAATCCAATGGACGTGTCTGGGTTTGGTGGTTGCCCTGAGAATGGCACTTGCCTGACTGCATTGTGCCAAGTGTAAAGTTTGGTGGTGTGGGGTAGTTTTTCAGGGGTTGGGCTTGGCCCCTTCGTTCCAGTGAAGGGAGCTCTAAAGTTGTCCGCATACCAAAACATTTTGTACAATTTCATGCTCCTAACTTTGTGAGAACAGTTTGGGGATGGCCCCTTACTGTTTCAACATGACTGCGCACCAGTGCACAAAGCAAGGTCCATAAAGACATGAATAAGCGAATTTGGGGTGGAGGAACTGGGACTGGGCTGTCCTGACCTCAACCCGATAGAATACCTCTGGGATAAATTAGAGTGGAGACTACGTGCCAGGACTTCTCGTCCGAAATCAGTGCCTGACCTCACAAATGCGCTTCTGGAAGAATGGTCAAACATTCCCATAGACACATCTAAACCTTGTGGACAGCCTTCCCAGAAGAGTTGAAGCTGTTATAGCTGCATAAGGTGGGCCAACTCAATATTGAACCTTACGGACTAAGACTGGGATGCCATTAAAATTCATGTGTGTGTAAAGGCAGGTGTCCCAATACTTTTGGCAATATAGTTTATCTCTAGTTTCTAATAAGAACAAATTGACACATACAACTCTATTAGGAAGATTAGGTAGTGGAATAGAGAAGACCTTTTCGGTTTAGTCAGAGCTTCCTATGTCAGGGCCCCATCAGGGACTTGCTTGTGAGAATCAGCCAATTTATGCATCAGAGAACAAATAGCTCTAGCTTAACAGCCATCCCCTAGTCATTTGGTATTTTGGGATTTTGCTGCATGCCTGAACAGTGTAGAGCTATTTTTTTTAAAGCTGGAATCTAACTGGATATAAAGGACACACAGCTCTGTATTCATTTATTAAGTCATCAAATGTATGTAATAAATGAAGGCTGTGTAAGTATATGAATTTGATCTGGTGTCTTGTAACCGCTATACAGCAGAGCTCAGACTTGGAGATGGAGACACATGCTGAAATGAGGAGACAAAGTGACAAAGAGGTGAACTCAGTGTGCTGCTTCTCCTTTAATCACATGGTGGGGAAGAGACCTTTATTACTACTTAAAATGGCACCATGGGCAGCACAGTGGCTAAATGGGTAGCACTACTGCATGGCAGTACTAGGATCATCGGTTTGAATCTCAACCACGTCACTACCTGCCTGACTTTTGCATGTTCTCCCTGTGACTGTATGGGTTTTTCGTCCCACACTCCAAAGACATGCTGATAAGTTAATTTGCTCCTGTCTAAATTGGCCCTACTGTGCGTGTGGATTTGGGATTGTAAACTCCTTGAGAGACTGATGTGAATGTATAGTATACAATACATGTACAGTATATATAAATTGACAGCGCTATACAAGTACCTGTAATTTAAAAAAAAATAGACTGAAGTCAGGGATACTCACCTATTCCCCAACGGACCAGCGCTTGTGAGGTCCCTTGCTGGCGTCATCTGGGTGAAAGTCTTTGGCCATCTTGATTTGTGGTTGTGGGATGAGGTCACTCCTGTGCATGCATAGGAGTTCAGTCAGTGGCAGAACTACCAGGGTTGCAGAGGTGGAACTTTCAACCGGGCCCTGGCATTCAGCCACCATGGGGGTGCTCAAGACAGGAGGAAATGGGCCTGCATCAGAACATGTGAAAAGGTCTCATGCATGGCCCTTTATGGTCCTACAGGGGGACCCTTTCTGCAATCTTGGGTAAAGGGCCCTGGGATAAGTGGGTCAGGGGAGCCGTTCATGCTTTCTTGCACCAGGGCCCTGAAGGTCCTAGTTACGCCTCTGAGTTCAGTTATCCCAGCACACAAGCCCATTGCTGGAATATATACTGAGCTGCACATTCTAAGGAAGACTGTCAGCAGACAAGTAGGTTTATTTTAATAAATAATTAAAATAGACAGCCTGCCTGCTCGCAGTTTTAAACTTTTAGTTCCACTTTAACCACATCCTTACCAATGGCTACAACATGTTTGTTCTATGGACACAGCTGATCACATGAGGTAAAAGGCTGATGAACTACTCCTTTAAGGCAATTCACAACTTTTCCAGCAAAATCATATACCCTATTTAGCCCAGACCTGTTAAATATTTAAAGTGTTACTAAACCCAGGACCCTGGATTCACTATATCTGGTCTCCCACAGTACACACAACATGGAAATGCAATTATTTTAGTAAATATAAACTGCTAATACCTTTTCTCATCAGAAGTTAGAGCAGTCTTGTGACTTCTATCAGTGTCCAGCAGAGCACTAGCTAAAGCTTGTAGGCGGAGTTTTCTTTCTGCTTTAGGAACCCCTGACCTCTGTCTGGACAGTGCTGATTGTCCCTTTGCTGATCACAGGAACTCTCCCAAAAAGAAAAAAAAAATCTCTCTAGCAATACACACCAAACTGAGCATGTGCAAAATGCCTACAGTTCAGTCTGCCTTCTCTGGAGATAAGAGGTGGTTGCTTGAAAAGGGGAGGATCAGAGAAGAAAGGATCAAAGGGCCTTTTTACACAATGTAGAGGATTACCCCCTTAGGTTTCACAGTCAGTATAACAAGCATGTTTTACTGTATATACAGACTGATTTTACTTTTGTGGGTTTAGTAACACTTTAAATAACTACTTGAATGATTTAACAGGATATCTAGAACAGAACACTGTGGTCTTTCAGTAGTTGATTATCATCCTAATGCCATCATGTATGTTAGCAGTAAAAACCTACAAGTATTATCAGCACTTAGGTAATCATTCTAAAACTCACAGCACTGGGATCAGTCCATTGTGAATGTGTAAAGGATAACTTCACTTTTTGACCAAAAATAACAAATACACTTTTTTTGCAGGTAAAAAAAGAATGTGCATTTATTATTTTAGGTTGTAGGAGCCTGGAAAGCATTGCACCAGCGATCAGCAGATCACTGGTGACATGCTGCAGACCTGTCAGAATATCTGCTTGTCATACGGGATGTAAAGGGAAGCAGATATACTGACAGGAAGATTCAGTGAACTACCGCGGCGCTCCACAGTGCTGTGATAGTTCATTGAAAACTACAAGCTGAGAGCTTCTAAGGCTGTAGGGACTTGTAGTTCATTCATTCATAGAAGCCTGTGAATGAATGACGTGGCTGCATGGGTGGAGCCCCGCACGGCCACACTGCTTTTAAAAAGTGACAGCTGTTATGGGGAACTTCTCCCTGTACTGCTGTCACAGGGAGGGGAGGGGAATCGGGCAATACCTGCAGCATTGGGAACATGTTACATGTTCCACCCTAAAAACAGATGTAACGTTCCAAAGGTGAACTTCTCCTTTAAAAGTGTTTCAATTTTGTTCCACCTCAGGATAATTAGGTTCATTAGGTATGCCTGGTATGCAAAACAAAGTCCTTGACAGGGAAAACTGATATTGTAGAAGTATATAGGCCTCATCTATACTGATAGTTGGCTTCCCTGACCCATGAGCAACCCCCACTTAAAGGATACGTTCACCTGTTTTTAGGGTCGAACATATGACATGTTCCCAATGCCGCAGCTGCTGCACGACCCCACCACTTCCCTGGCCCTGTGACAGAAGTATGGAGAGAAGTTCCTCGTAGTAGCTGTAATTTTTTTCAAAACGTGTGGCCATGTGGGACTACAGTTTTTGTAGCTGCTGACTTTTAATTTTTTATACAGAAAATTGTTATTATTATACAGGATTTATATAGCGCCAACAGTTTGCGCAGTGCTTTACAAAATGAAGGTAGACATTAAAGTTACAATACAATTTGGTAGAACAGGAAACAGAGGGCTCTGCTCATTAGAGCTTACAATCTAAGAGGAAGGGTTGAGTGATACAAAAGGTAATAGCTGTGGGGGATGAGCTGATGGAGGAAATAAAAGGCAGATCACTAGTTAGAAGCAGGATAGGCTTCTTTAAAAAGAAGGGTTTTCAGGGATTGTGCAAAGGTGGATAGATTAGGAGATAGTCGGAGAGATTGGGGTAGGGAGTTCCATAGGATGGGAGAAGCTCAAGAGAAGTCCAGAAGGTGAGCATGGTAGGAGGTTACGTGAGAAGTAGAGAGCAGAAGAGAGCAGTTTGGTTGATATTTTGAGACCAGGTTGGTGATGTAGCTGGGGGCAGAGTTGTGGATGGCTTTGTAAGTTGTTAGTATTTAGAATTTTATCCATTGGGCGAGTGGAAGCCAGTGGAGGGATTGGCAGAGAAGGGTGGCAGACACTGAACGGTTGGTTTCAATCCACTTTATCCACTGAAGAAGGGTCCGTACCGATTTTGTGGGGGACCTGTTTTTTTGCTAAAAGAAGGAAGTCGGCTGGAGAATGTAATTTAGCATTGGCTCATTCACGCCTGAGTGCGTTTTTTGCACGTTCTCACACAGCATGTTTTTGACAGCCCATTCATTTCCATGGGATTCCCAATGCTCTGGAACATGCAAAAAAATACTGCAAGCATATTTTTTTTTTTTAAATCGTGCTCCAGACAACTGCATGGAACTGTGGTACCATGCATTTTGGTGGCCACAAACAATCCCGCATTTGCTAGATGTGTGGGGGAGCCATTAGGAATGAATGGTGCCCACAAGCATCTGCAGAGCACAGCACATTTCCATGTGGATCAGGAAACTCACTTTTCTTGCACTGCGCATGGAGTGAAGAAACGCACTTTTCCCGCACTGCACATGGAGTGAAGAAACGCACGTTTCCCACACTGCACATGGAGTGAACAAGCTCAAAAAGTGACTTTGGCTGGAATACATCATGCAGGTGGAACACTTCACTTGCACATTTAAGGCATCCACACACGTTGAAATGAATTGTGTATTTGTGTACTTTTTTTGCATTGGTACATGTCCCCCATGGCCACATACACTTGGCTTGTCATGCAAACAATCCTTGAAAAAAACTGCTCCCTCAGGCGCTGCATTCAGGGTTTGTGAATTTCCCTTTGGGTTCAGCAATCATAAAACGAACCGAACTTTCCCCAGTTCAGTTGTCGTTGGATTATAGTAGCTGCATTTCATGAGTGGGCAGCTTTATAATATAACTACAAGCAAAACTTTTTTTTTAGTTGTGGATAGAGTGGAGGGGGATTAGAACACCTGTCAGGTTTTTACTTCTGTCTGTGGCCCCGTAATGGAGATTATCCCTTCGTCCCATTTACCATTATCACCATAAGTGGAAATAGATCTTAAATTTTGTGTTGTCACCAAAACAGGAATACAGGGGACATGTTCCAGGGGGCTTACTAGTTCTCAATGGGGTAACTAGAACCTTCAGGGAGCGCTGAACAGAAAAACCATGAAGGGCCCCCTGGCTGGGGCCCTTCCCTCCGAGCCCAGTGATGGAACTCCAGGGTTGAGCACCAGTGCGACCTTTGTGATCCTGGCACTGGTGTCAGTAGTTTTTTTTTTATTGTTACTTTATTTATTTACATTATTTTCTACAAATGTTTTAGAGCCCCATTGGGGGGCTTTGGTGAATTATCAGGACTCTAAACAGACCTTTGATGTTTCACTTTTGAGACAGAAAAAGGAAATTGAGGACAAAGCCCTCCATTGCCATCTCTGCAGCCTCAGCTGCACAGAATGAATGGACAGGAATAGGTTCTGTACAGAGCTTCCCATTCACACAGTACAAGTACCGGTCACTGACTCTTCATTCAGAAAAGGAAGGGGCAGGTAGATGACATATTTATTGGCCCCTTTCCCATCCTGACAGCAGCCGGTGGGAGAGGGGAGGGGGGAACCCTGCAGCACCGTGGGGGAGGAGGGGGGCTGGGAAAGAGCTCAGGGGGCCTCCAGAGAGCACAGGGGAGGGGGGTAGAGAGCACAGAGGGGTACTAGGGAGCACAGGGGGTCCACCAGAGAGCATGGGGGGTGTGCCAGAGAGCACAGGGGAGGGGGGCCATGGAGAGGATGGGGGACAGCAGAAAGAAGCTGGATAGGAGGTGCAGTAAGGGTGGCTGTATGTAGTTGAATCGATCTCCTGCAGTCTCTGAACGCCGGATTCTCCTCCTCTCACTCCCGCAGACATTCAGCAGCTTCAGGAGGAACATGGAGAAATCAATTCCTCTATATGCAGCCACCCCCGCCACTCCTCCTATCCAGGTGTACAGGGGGTGCAAGGGCCCCCCGCAGCATGGGGCTGGGTCGTAATTGCAACCCCTGTAGCTACGCCCCTGCTAGTTCTGGTGAATCTAGTGAGAACCAGAGATTTCTCTACTTTGGAGGGATTTTCTCTCACGCCCTGTTTGACTATGAGGACATGAAGTGAGGAAAAATCTCCCCAAAGGGACACGGCTGGCAAAAAAACTAACAGGGATTATAACCCGTCCTTACTCTATCCAAAAAAAAATAAAACTACTTAAAGTGATTGTAAATGCTATTAAAAAAACAAACATGTTATACTTACCTGATGGATTACACAGAACAGGCTCAAACCTCCTGTTCTTGAGTCCTCCACTGGTGCTTCTGGCTCCTCCTTTTCTCGGTATGCCACCATAGTAAGCTACTTCCTATTGTTGAACGTGTGTGCGTGTGCTTCTGACCTGGGCTGTGTGTGTCCATAGACACAGAAAGCACAGCTTGGCCCCACCCCGTGCTCCCTCATCACAGAATTTGACTGACAGCATTGGAAGCCAATAGCTTCCGCTGCTTTCAGCAAAGCGTGTAAGAGCAGAAAGAACTGCTACAGATGGGCACAACTCTGGATAGAGTGACACCTCAATATATGTATTAGGGGAGATGAGGGAGTGATACTGCTACCTAGTCATTTGTTATCTTAATGCAAAGAATTGTAGCACTACCCCCTTAGGGATTGCTAATGAATTAGGTCCCCCTATAGTCCCACACAGCCAGTCGTTCTGCATTTTCCACACAAGCTTGCATTCGGAGACAGAAACCAGTCCTTGAGCTTTGGTTTTGTTATTTTATTCAGGGGATTGTAACTTGGATAGGGTAAGGGGGAGGGGTATAGGATGCCCAAGGGAACCGAAATCTGAGGACAACTTCCTGAACTATTCACAAGTTCTCTTCTCTGACAGTTTTTGTTGGAGAGCGAGCCGGCATCTCCTAGTTGTAGCACCCCAGACCCTAGATGAACTCCTCTTCACCCAGCAATCTGGAGACTTTCTTCCTGAGCAAAGGATCTGGCTCATGTCCCTTTAATAGAGGTACACAATCACAAGTAGTGGGCTAATCTGGTTTCCCACCAGAGTGCTTCTTCCTCTATCCACCCAGGGGTGCAGGGTGTGCTCACTGAGATCCTCTCCTGTACTGTTTACGGGTTAGCTGCTGGTACCAGTCCTATCAGCCGGTCTGTTCCTTCCCTCACATACAGGTGGTCCTCTCTCAGGGACCATCCCTCTAGGCTTCCTGGCAGCCTCCCTCCTCCAGACTCACATCTTAATCTCTCACTCTACACCTCTCCCACCACCACACTCCTCTTACTGAACAGGCTCCTACACTTTTAAGGGTGTCCATCCCCTTGCCAAGCCTTCTGTTAAGAATTGGCTAGGAACCCTCAAAAGTGCAGCCAACCACTCCTCAGATCCACCCACTGCCTCCAAGGCCCTCCTCTGAAAGCCTTAGAGAAGGGGGAAATTCCAGAGGGGTTGGCCTGCAGAGTCTCTCAGCCCTGACCACAATTTGACCCCTCTGGCTATTACACCTAAGCTACTAACCAGCTCCTGTCTAACTATTAGGATCTAGCTCCCCCTAGCTGCAGTAGGAGGGTGCAACAGAATGAATTAAGGTACATGGATCCATATCCCACTTCCTAGATGACTTTTCCTCCTGGCTACCCTTCTTCCTCTCCTCTGAGCTACCCACCATCATCCTTGGGGATTTCAACATCCCGGTCAACCTCGACAACCTGGCCACATCCCATCTCCTCCACTTAACCTCCTCCTTTGCACTTGCACAGTGCATACAATCCACCACCCACTCCGACGGTAATATCCTTGATTTTGTCTTCTCCAACCGCTGCGCTCCCCACAACCTCACTAACACCCCCTTCCCTCTCTCTGACCACAACCTGATTAACTTCTCTATCTCCTCATCCTCCAACGCCTACCCCTCCAAATGTCACACTACTACCAGCCGTAACCTCCGCAACCTTAACCCTGCCCCCCTCCACTCTGCAGCTGATCAACTCCATGACAGCATCCTCCCCCTATCCTGCCCCGACTTGGCTATGACTGCCTACAACAACGCGCCGTCAACAGCCCTTGACTCACTGATCACACCAAAACCCTCAAAACCCTCAAACGACACAGTCGTGCCCTGGAGCAACTATGGCGCAAAACCAAATCCCAACAAGCCTTCACCCGCTACAAATCTGCCTTCCACACCTACACCTCCTCCCTCCACGCAGCCAAACAAGCCTACTTCCTGACCCTCATCAAGGCCCTCTCCTCCAATCCTCGCCGACTCTTCTCCACCTTCAACTCTCTACTCTCGCCACCCCCACCTCCACCCAGCACCTCACTCACTGCCCTTGAGATTGCCAATCACTTCAAAAACAAGATTGACACAATTCGCAAGGACATCGCCGCAACTCACACGCCCTCTCAACCCGTCCCCTCTCACACAGCTACCCCCTCATCCCCCCTCTCCCTTGACATAACCCGCAGGGACTTCGTCGCTGCTCAAACTCCCTCCAACCCCGTTCCCCCTCACTCAGCTACACCCTCATCACCCCTCTCCCACGGCCCCACCACTGCTCTGACTTCCACTTCCACCCCACCCTACATTCCTCATACTGCAGCCCACCCAACACTCTGCACCTTTGACCTTACTATCCTCTCTGATGCCTGCCTCACCACCTGCCCCCTCGACCCTATCCCCTCACAACTCCTACAACCTCCCTCCCCCTCTATCCTACACTCCCTCACCCACATCTTTAATCTCTCCCTCTCCTCCAGCACTTTCCCCTCCCCTCTGAAATCACCCCCATACTTAAAAAGCCCTCCCTGGACCCCAATGACCCGAACAACCTCAGACCCATCTCCCTGCTCCCACTTACATCCAAACTCCTCAAAGTGCCGAGTCTACACCCGCCTAAGCTCTCACCTCAACGACAACAACCTCCTTGATCCCCTACAGTCCGGCTTCCGTCCCCTACACTCCACCGAAACTGCCTTACTGAAATTCTCCAACGACCTGCTAACCGCCAAAGCTAATGGCCACCATTCAGTGCTCCTACTCCTTGACCTCTCTGCGGCCTTCGACACAGTCGACCACCCCCTCCTCCTCAAAAAACTATACTCCCTCAGCCTCAGAGATTCTGCTCTCTCCTGGCTCTCATCTTATCTGTCACAACGCTCTTTCAGCGTTACCTATAATGCTACCACCTCCCCCTCACTCCCCCTCTCTGTTGGGGTCCCTCAAGGCTCCGTCCTTGGGCCCCTTCTCTTCTCCATCTACACCTCCTCCCTTGGCCAACTCATACACTCTCACGGCTTCAACTACTACCTATATGCCGACGACACACAAATCTATCTCTCAACCCCCCACCTCACCACCTCAGTCTCCGCCCGAATCACACACCTGTTGAACGACATATCAGACTGGATGTCGCTCCACTTCCTTAAACTGAACCTCTCCAAAACCGAGTTTCTTGTCTTCCCCCCAGCCCGGACACCACGCCCCATTGACTTCTCCATCACATCCAACAACGCCACCATCAAACCCGCCCCACAGGCCAGAGTACTTGGTTTCATTTTGGACTCCAACCTATACTTCCAGTCCCAAGTCCAATCTTTAACAAGCTCGTGCAGACTCCACCTCCGCAACATCGCCAAAATACACACGTTCCGAACAATAGAAACCACTAAACAGCTCATCCACTCCCTCATCATATCACGACTCGACTACTGCAGCTCCCTCCTCACTGGCCTGCCTCGCCGCTGGCTATTCAGTCGATCCTGAATACGGCTGTCAGACTCATTCACCTTTCCAACCGCTCCATTTCCGCCACCTCCCTCTGCCAATCCCTCCACTGGCTTCCGATTGCGCAACGGATCGAATTCAAAATCCTAACACTGACGTACAAACCGTCCACCATACTGCCCCGAACTACATCACTGACCTAATATCCATGTACCGCCCAGCACGCACACTCCGCTCCTCACAAGACCTCCTTCTCTCTAGTTCCCTGGTCTCCTCCTCCCATGCCCGCCTCCAGGATTTCTCCAGGGTGTCACCCATCCTCTGGAACTCCCTGCCCCGACCCATCAGATTATCACCTACTCTCCTCTCCTTTAGGCGCACCCTGAAAACCCACCTCTTCAGGGAAGCCTACAACACCCCCTGCTAACTTGCCAACCTCCTCCACTCTTCCTACCACCCCATCCAGCACAGTTATCTCCTCCTGTACCACCATCCCCTCCCTCCTAGATTGTAAGCTTGAAAGAGCAGGGCCCTCAATCCCCTCATGTTTTGCATTGTATTGTTGTTCTGTCCCCCTTTGTAATGTACAGCGCTGAGCGAACTATTGACGCTTTAAAAATACTGTATAATAATAATAATAACATGGCACAAAATGTTTAGACTTTAGAACCAATTTAAAACCCTTACCTTGTAAAATAAACCATTCAGTTTCAATAGAAATGAAAGGCAAAATATTTGGGTATAGATTTAAAAAAATTATGAAGTCATCACATTCCCTCTGTTCCCAGCTGCACAAGAGCTGGAGGAAGAGAAACAACAGCACATTGGTCCTCCAGATGAATGGCTGTATAGGGAGGGTGTGTCAGCCAAAGTCTGGTCATTGGAGGAAAGCCTGAGTTCCCAGCTCAGCTAGAAATCTGACCATTTTGTGCTCTCATGCCTAGTGTGGTCAGTTTTTAGTAGGAAAGCAGAGGGGCTGGCAGGAACACCAGGGATTTTACACAATGGAAGCAATACAAAGTGAACAGGAGACTACGTCATCCCAGTACATGGTACAGCAGGCACATATCAGGAATATGGAATGTTGGGGTCACCAGCAAATGTCTCCCACTATCCCTCTAGTTTCTGGATTTAGAGCTTTTTTTTGTTCTTTAAAGAACTTCATTTCCTGTCATTGTCCAACCCCAGAAATAGAACAAAAGCATTTTATAATGCAAACAATATTAAATAATCACTAGAAGACAGATGAAACAGCTGAGCCATTCTGCGCATGCGCCATTACCTCCGTCCTTGCTGGAGTGTCGAGTCCCGGGAATTACAAGGGCGCTGGTTGTGCGCATGCGTGACTAGGACAACATGGCTGCGCTGGGTAGGGGGTTCGCTCGGCTGTCAGCTATATTGCCGATCCGACATGGGCTTTCTCGGAGCTACAGCGCTGGTATATTGCGGGGGAGGGATGTATTGTGTGTTTGTATGGGAGAGGGGGCCGGGGCTCTGATTGGCCAGTGATTGCTGTGTGTTTGGATTACGTGATTACAGACAGTAGTGTGTATAATATCTATATATGACGTCACTGTGCGGTATATGTGGGCTGAGTGTATGGTATATGGTCGGTATATGACAAGACTGCTGGGCCCAGGATAACACTTCACCATTAGTGGACATTCTCTGCGTTTTCCAACCAATGGGTCTGTGATTCTCAACGCAATCAAATTTGCAAATCATTGTATAGCCCAGTGGTCTCCAAACTGTGGCCCGGGGGCCAGATGCGGCCCTTTGCTTGCCTTTATCCGGCCCTTGGAACACTATTCCTCCCGCTGACACCACTGCTGGGGCACTGTTCCTCCCGCTGACACCACTGCTGGGGCACTGTTCCTCCCGCTGACACCACTGCTGGGGCACTGTTCCTCCCGCTGACACCACTGCTGGGGCACTGTTCCTCCCGCTGACACCACTGCTGGGGCACTGTTCCTCCCGCTGACACCACTGCTGGGGCACTGTTCCTCCCGCTGACACCGATGCTGGGGCACTATTCCTTCCACTGTCACCAATGCTGGGGCACTATTCCTCCCACTGTCACCAATGCTGGGGCATTATTCCTCCCACTGTCACCAATGCTGGGGCACTGTCACCAATGATGGGGCACTATTCTTCTCACTGATACCAATGATGGGGCACTATTCTTCTCACTGATACCAAGGATGGGGCACTCTTCCTCCCACTGATGGGGCACTATTCCTCCCACTGACACCAATGACGGGACACACTTCCTCCCACTGACGCCAATGACGGGACACACTTCCTCCCACTGACGCCAACGACGGGGCGCTGTTCCTCCCACTGACGCCAACGACGGGGCGCTGTTCCTCCCACTGACGCCAACGACGGGGCGCTGTTCCTCCCACTGACGCCAACGACGGGGCGCTGTTCCTCCCACTGACGCCAACGACGGGGCGCTGTTCCTCCCACTGACGCCAACGACGGGGCGCTGTTCCTCCCACTGACGCCAACGACGGGGCGCTGTTCCTCCCACTGACGCCAACGACGGGGCGCTGTTCCTCCCACTGACGCCAACGACGGGGCGCTGCTCCTCCCACTAAAATCAGTGGTGCAATGATGGAGCACTATTCCCTCAACTGCCACCAACAATAGGACACTATTCCTCCCACTAACACCAACAATGTGTTGTTTACTCCCACTGACTCCAGATCAATTTGTACTCCCAATGGTCATAGTACAGTCCCCCTAAAGTCTGAAGGAAAGTAAACTGGCACCTTTGGTAAGAAAGTTTGTAGACCCCTGGTATAGCCATACCTCCCTCCTGACAGGATTTTGGTGGGATTCAGTCAGCCGGGGTGGAGTATGGCTAATCTGTGCCTTGTACATGTTTCCTGACACCAGGGGATGCATCCCAGTGCTGCCAGTCTCTATAGACATCAAACATAAAAACAATATAAAATGTCCCTTTAAAATGTTCTTTTTCTATTGGCTGCCGGTGCTAACTGTTAGAGGAGGATATCCCTTTATTTTGGGGAGATTTCCACTTCCTTTCATGTGCTGGGGCAGGAAGTGGAGAATAATCTCCCCAGTGGGGACACAAGCCGGATGAAGCATTTGACAAACATTTTAACACGTTCTCACTCTATCACAACGTTTTGATTGGAGTTCCACTTTAGGTTGGGCAGACCAAGCGTAGTGGCTAAGTCTATGGTAGTGTATCAACTCGAAAGCTATCCCATTTAAAAAGATATAGAAAGTGACTACACGACATTCCACTCGGATGTGTAGAGATGGTGCCTCCCAGGATTCTGTGCACAGGCATTCTTAGATGGGTCATTAAGAAGAATGGTATGGCTCAAGTTATATCTTTGCGTGAAATTAAAGTGATTCTAAAGGCTTTTTTTTAAAGAAAAAAATAACAAACATGTCTATACTTACCTGCTGTGTGAAGTGGTTTTGCACAGAGCAGCCTGGATCCTCCACTTCTCGAATCCGCCGCAGGCTCTCATGGCCCCTCCTTCCTTTCGGGTGCCCCCACTGCCAGCAGCTTGCTAAGGGGCACCCACTGCTCCGTGTGTTCATTTACATACAGATCCACGTCTTGGTCCCACCCCCTCTCGTTTCTCATTGGCTCACTGGCTGTGATTGACAGCAGTGGGAGCCAGTGGCTCCCTCTTCTGTCTTAGCCAATGAGAAGAGGGAGTCCCAGGATAGCTGAGACTCCAGTGCACATCGCTGGATCAAGAGGAGTTTTGGGTGAGTATTTGGGGACACTGCTGCACACAGAAGGTGTTTTGCTGTCATGCATAGAATGCATGAACCTTGAGTCTTTAGAACCACTTTAAATAAATAAATCCCCAAATTGAACATTATGGCCTCCAAAGAGGAACTTCAGTCATTTTATAAAGAAAAAAAAAATTAAGTCATCAGCAGCTACAAATACTGTAGCTGTTGACTTTTAATAAATGGACACTTTTCCATGTTCTTCACCTGTCTTCAGGTCCTTGCAGCCGCCATCTTGGCCGATACTTCCTGCTGTTTCCCAGCTGGCTCCTAAATGCGTGTGCTTGAGATGCGATGCTTGCAGACTGGTGCAGCAACCTCCTGGGATGTATGATGTGTCCCAGGAGGCTGCAGGGGAGGAGCTGGAACCACTATTCTACTCGCCTATGCGAAAAAAAGCAGAATTGGGAGCGGGCACCTGTCAAAAATTCCAATGATGGCAGAGATGGGGGGAGGCGAGGTTCTGCTTGAAGGGTGTTGCTGAATTTAACCCTTTAAAGATAGTATCTCTGTAAGGAGTGGAGGTGTGTAGCATTTTAATTACCATGTCTCTATTACCTTAGTAAGCACAACAGGCTTGATACTGTGCTACCTAATTGTTGTCTCTTCTTCCTTTCGTCCAGCAGGCCAATCCTTGCAGTATATTTTGGTGGAGCGCAAAGGAAAGAATGAAAATGTGGGTTTTATACAGCTGAATCGCCCCAAAGCTCTGAATGCTTTGTGTGATGGACTGATGACCGAGGTCAACCAGGCTCTGGACTCCTTTGAAGGGGACCCTCGGATTGGAGCAATTGTTATCACGGGGAGTGAGAAAGCCTTTGCTGGTTAGTTATTGATAACAGCAACCTTTGAACTCTTAACCAGAGTTTAAAACTTCTCAGTGTTATGTCTTTGTCAGGTTAAATTGTGATAAATACTTATTGACCACATGCAGTAAGTATTGTACTATAAAACTACTCTCAATATTAAAGGCCATTTCCATCCAGAACTTTAGTTTTAATGGAATGGGGAAAATTTTACTTGATACCTGTGCACTAATTGGATGGGATTATGGGAGAACCAACAAGGCGCCACATCCCTAACAAGTATACAGAAATGAAAAACATGCAGTGGTGGGACTTTTAAGGTCCTAGAAAAATCACAAAAAGAATTCATACATAAATAGAACAGCATAATCAAATGTATTCATACATAGAGGTTTAAAACCAAACATACATTTTAAAGTAATTTCCACACATTAGCATGATAAACATTATTATTACCAATAATCAATAAACAGAATGTTATTGTTGCTGTGTGCACCCTCACCGTGACAAGCCACTGTACCCAGCCGGGCAGGCTATCACACGCAATGCCAATCCTGCAAGTAGAGCCCATCACACAAATCTGGACCAGGAAAGGAAAAAGTGAGCTGCAGGAGGAAAGGTTGCTGAAATCTATAATGTATTAAAAATCAAATCGTAAAAAGTATCCTTTTATTAAAATGTTTGCACTTTTTTTTTCTGCAAAAATAGGTGTATTTATTTATATTTAAAAAAAAAAAAGTGAATTAAGCCTTTAGGAATTCAGCTCTGTGCAGATCAAGGCACAAAACTTTGCAATGATGGGTAAATGTAGCATCCTATGCTTTGCCCAGAAATTTCATATGGGTTTACTGCATTGCTCTATACAGATCATGTGACCAACTATGAAAAGAAGAAAAAAAGGTATTTGGAAGCATAATTGGGTGACACATATATTATTCTATGAAGGGCTCATTCAGACGGGTGCTGAGACCTGGCCTCCGTGCTGAGCTACTTTGTGCTGCGTCTGCATCCACCATGAACAGTGTCTGCACAGTGTCCCTTTTTTACAGATCATTTTAATTGAGGGCTGCTGTCACTTGTCACTTGTTATTCACACAACAACTAAACCATACATACACATCAGGACAATACTCCCCTCAAATAGATACAGACAAATCAAAAAGGTGCAACAAGCCAAATATAACATATACAGTCATGGCCGAAATTGTTGGCACCCTTGATATTTCTCCAGGAAATCATGTATTTCTCACGAAACGTATTGCATTAACACATGTTTTGCTATACACATGTTTATTCCCTTTGTGTGTATTGGGACAAAACAAAAAAAGGGAGGAAAGAAAGCAAATTCGACATAATGTCACACAAACCTCCAAAAATGGGCTGGACAAAAGTATTGGCACCCTTTCACAACTGCGGATAAATAAGAATGTTACAAGCATGTGATGCTCCTGTAAACTCACCTGGGGCAAGTAACAGGTGTGGGCAATATAGAAATCACACCTGAAAGCAGATAAAAAGGAGAGACGTTCACTTAACCTTTGCATTGTGTGTCTGTCTGTGCCACACTAAGCATGGACAACAGAAAGAGGAGACGAGAACTGTCTGAGGACCTGAGAACCAAAATTGTGGCAAAATATCAACAATCTCAAGGTTACAAGTCCATCTCCAGAGAACTAGATTTGCCTTTGTCCACAGTGCGCAACATTATCAAGAAGTTTGCAACCCATGGCACTGTAGCTAATCTCCCTGGTCGTGGACGGATGAGGAAAATTGATGAAAGATTGCAACGCAGAATAGTCCGGATGGTGGATAAGCAGCCCCAAACATGTTCCAAAGACATTCAAGCTGTCCTGCAGGCTCAGGGAGCATCAGTGTCAGCGCGAACTATCCGTCGACATTTAAATGAAATGAAACGCTATGGCAGGAGACCCAGGAGGACCCCACTGCTGACACAGAGACATAAAAAAGCAAGACTACAGTTTGCCAAAATGTACTTGAGTAAGCCAAAAGCCTTCTGGGAAAACGTCTTGTGGACAGATGAGACCAAGATAGAGCTTTTCGGTAAAGCACATCATTCTACTGTTTACCGAAAACGGAATGAGGCCTACAAAGAACAAAACACAGTACCTACGGTAAAATATGGTGGAGGTTCAATGATGTTTTGGGGTTGTTTTGCTGCCTCTGGCACTGGGTGCCTTGACTGTGTGCAAGGCATCATGAAATCTGAGGATTACCAAAGGATTTTGGGTCGCACTGTAGGGCCCAGTGTCAGAAAGCTGGGTTTGCGTCCAAGATCCTGGGTCTTCCAGCAGGACAATGACCCCAAACATACGTCAAAAAGCACTCAGAAATGGATGGCAAAGAAGCGCTGGAGAGTTCTGAAGTGGCCAGCAATGAGCCCAGATCTAAATCCCATTGAACACCTGTGGAGAGATCTTAAAATTGCTGTTGGGAAAAGGTGTCCTTCCAATAAGAGAGACCTGGAGCTGTTTGCAAAGGAAGAGTGGTCCAAAATTCCGGGTGAGAGGTGTCAGAAGCTTATTGATGGTTATAGGAAGCGACTGATTTCAGTTATGTTTTCCAAAGGGTGTGCAACCAAATATTAAGTTAAGGGTGCCAATACTTTTGTCCAGCCCATTTTTGGGGTTTTGTGTGACATTATGTCATATTTGCTTTTCTGCCTCTGTTTTATATTTGTTCCAATACATACAAAGGGAATAAACATGTGTATAGCAAAACATGTGTTAATGCAATACCTTTTTTGTGTGAAATACTTGATTTTCAGGAAAAATATCAAGGGTGCCAACAATTTCGGCCATGACTGTAAGTGTAAAATACCACTCTTCACAATATACCAGTAATATTCACTTGAATACCCAGTACGTACAAATGTGATCAATCCATTCTGCGTAATGCAAGATAAAAAAATATACATAAAACAATTATATCTCTGTGTTGTTGGATGCAGAAATAATAGTGCATATACGAGTGCCCAAAACCAGTACTTCTCATAATACTTTTACAGTGAAAAACATGTCACTCATTCAGTGCTTAGTGCAATGTGAAGTCCGTCACTACTGTATAGTGCAAATTATCAAACAACTCTTCCAAGTGTACACCTCTGTCTTCCAAAACAAACCTCACGTGCCCTTAAATGTGCTCCCTCCTGTCTAGATGGACCCTTGTTTCTGGGTATAGTAGGGGTACGGTAGCTCTCATGTAGAGAAATAAAGACTCCATAGTGCTCACCACTTAACCTTTATTAAAGCATAACAAAATTTGAATCTGGATGCTTACAGGCTACAGGCTCCAGGGCAGACATCTAGATGCAGGGATGCTGAATTTGTTTCGCCTGACGCCCGGGACAGATAGTTTCAGGTATCGGGCAGGTAGCTTTTTTTCAACCTTTAGCCCTGCTGCGGGCAAGCAGCAGGGCTCACCTGTCAGGTGGAAGCATTCGGGTGGCAGCGCTACCGCCCGATTGCTTCCACACAGCGCACAGTGCCAACACGTCCGCTCCCCTCCCCTTCTTGTCCTGACCTGGAAGTGAGGTTTAATGTCACTTCTAGGTTTCCATTAACAGATTCCCGGCCATTGAGGCAGGGAAAGAATGTAATGTGGAGCATGTACATTCAGTGGAGCACAGGGGAGACATGCAGGCTCTTTTAAAGAAAATCTGTCACCAAACAAATCATCACATAGGGGACTTTTGATTGTTTACATTTTTTTTTTATTGGATATGTTTTATAGCAAAAAGTTTTTTTTTTTTCTTTCAAAATTGTCAGGCTTTTTTTGTTTATAGTTCAAAAAATAAAAACCGCAGATGTGATCAAATGCCACGGAAAGAAAGCTCTATTTGTGTGAAAAAAATGACAAATTTAATTTATGTGCAGCACGGCATGACCACGCAATTGTCAGTTGAAGTAACGCAGCACCATATCGTATAGGGCGTTCAACCACAGCTATATTTAACCATTTGCTTACCGGGCACTTATACCCCCTTCATGCCTAGGTCAATTTTCAGCTTTCAACGCTGTCACACTTTGAATGACAATTGCGCGGTCTTGCAACACTGTACCCATATTCAATTTTTTTTCCTTTTTTTTACACAAATAAAGCTTTTTTTTGGTGGTATTTAATCACCACTGGGTGTTTTTTGCACTATAAACAAAAAATGAAAAAAAAAAGTTTTTCTTTGTTTCTGTTATAAAATTTTGCAAACAGGTCATTTTTCTCCTTCACTGATGTGCGCTGATGAGGCTGCACGGATGGGCGGCACTGGTGGGCATTAATGAAGAGGCACTGATGATGCTGCACTGATATGCAGCGATGATGTGCACTGACTGGCGGCACTGCGGGGCACTGATCATTAGTGCCGATCTGCTGTGTGACAGCTGCTGGTTATCTGCAGTACTTCCTTCACACTGTGACAGAGTGAAAAGGTGTGACCGATAACCGGCAACTGTATTTACTCCGTGATCTGCTGCATCATAGGACACAGCTGATCACGTGATAAAAGGCCGCTGTGATTGGCCTTTTACCTCATCATGTCATTCGGCTATAGCGTGGTTAGCAAGTGGTTAAAGAATAAGTTCACCTTTTGTAACATGTTACACTTGTATTTGTGTAGCGTAACATGTTACTGTTGCAAAAGCCCTGTTGTGACAGCGGGCTGGGGATCTTCTCCCTGCACCCACTGTCACAATTTTAGAAAAATGCAACCATGCCGGGCTCTGCCATTTATTCAGAGTTCTGTGAATGGGAGAACAACTGCTGACAACCATTGTGGCTGATGGCTTATAGTCCTCAATGAACTACCAGAGCACTGTTGAGTGCTGTAGGTAGTTCATTGTTGCTTCCTGTCATTCAATAACTGCCTGCCCCTACCAGGTATGAGCAGACAGCAACACTGACAGTCTGCAGGAGCCTGAGGTTGCACCCACAATCTGCTGATCATGCGTGCAATGCTTTACAGGCTCCTAGTAAAAAAAAATAATAAATGCTTTTTTTTAACCTGTAAAAAGATGTGCATTTATTATTAATGATTATTATTTTTTTTACAGAGGTGAACTTACCCTTTAAGCAGCAGCAGAAAGGATGAAAACACTGCACTGACTTTTCTGCAGTAGGGAGAGAGTTGCTACCCTATATAAAGAAGTGCTTATTCAGTAGTTCTGTTGGCAGGATCAACAGGTATTTAGAGGGAGCTTGGAATACCAGAGGGCTGGTCTTACTGGTATGGGCAGCCTACTTCAGTTGTGATATTAGAGTTCTGCTTTAACATTAGCGTATTGTTCTTTGCTTTGCTAATTGAATCCTTGTTCTTTCCTGGCAGCTGGTGCAGATATTAAAGAGATGCAAAATAGGACCTTCCAAGAATGTTATGGTGGAGGCTTCCTGTCACACTGGAATCGTGTGTCCACTGTAAAAAAGCCAGTCATTGCAGCAGTTAATGGTTATGCAGTAAGTTATAACTGGCATTGATTGTTACTATTATTTTAATGGTAGGCAATTTGGCCTTTACTAAGCATTGTCATGGGTGGCTCTAGGGCCATTTGTATAATTTGTGCCTAAGTAACATAGATGATATTTTTAGCAACTGAATAGTCTGATTGCACAGCCGTTGCCAGGGGTGTTTTAAGCCAGTGAAGTTCACATGTATTGTTAGAATTACAGGGTTTTTAAGTAATAATGATTGGGAAGTGAACATTTCCTGCGTCTGAAAAGCTTTAAGTAATCATAATGAGTCATCACATAATAATAATAAAAAGGTAATAGTGAAACATTTTAGGCTGTCAGCTCCATACTTGCAGTTGATCTTTTATTTCTAGTGAAGTCTTTAAACTATGCCCTTTTAATTTACCTTGTTAAGATGAAAATGTAATTTCTTAAAAGAGAAGTGTGTTTTCTTTTTTTCTCCAAATTATACTTGCCTAGATGGATGCAGCATTGGTGCGATGCTGCATGTGTCCCCCGCTGGCTCTAACAGTTAGAACTTAGCAATTACATGACCACTGATCTCTGAGTTCTCACTGCCGCTGTGATCAGAGAGCAGTGATTGGCAGTCACCACTGTCTGCTCTGTCCCCCAGTGCTCACTGGAGTGCTGAGTTGTAGAGGGGGAAGGAGCGGCTGGCTCAGGCTCTTAGCAGATGGTTGACAGGCTGAGTTAGGTGCTTAGACTCTCGGTTGGATCCCGACTTTGAAGTCGGGATCTTTCCCCTGCCTGAAACAGCTGACTGACGTCAGCCAACAGTGGGTTTCAGCCCGCTGTTAGCTGAAAAAGGGTCACAGGAGTGCAGAACAAACTGCACTTCTGTGATCCACAGGAAATAAGCTTTGGCTGTACATTAAATCTCATATATGAAGGATGTTTGCATACACATAGAGTTAATAGATATAGCAGCGCAAAGAGCAGCAATATTGTGCCAAGTACAACTACTGTCAGCTTGCGTTTTATATATTTTTTTGTATATTTTAAAGGCAGTAATAAAAGAAAATAAAAAATGTCTTTGATCCTAAAGAAACTGGAGGCCTCCAGGTGTATATATCCACCATACTAGGTCCAAAAGAGGTTAGACTGTTGTTTGGATCTGGTGAAAGTGGATTCTCAGTGTTGTTTGCATCACGCTTTTTTTCCAAAATTTGCTATAACCAATTATCCTTAACAGTTATTTGAAAAAATATGTTGGGTGCTGTATCGGTGGAAGCTGCTTTTGCCAGCTCTCAAAACCTATATATACATACATCTTTTATGCAAGCATTTTATACTTCTGTAGTTAGCATATTAAATCTTATTTCTAAAATGTACAACAGCAGACATCTATTTTGATGGAGTCAAAAAAAACTGTAACTTTATGGCCTTTTCCACACGGCCATACAAGTGCAGAGCGTCTTTAGATTTAGCAGATACTGTTCCAATATTATATATATATTGCTGTATCATTGAGAATATTGCACTGTCCCAACATTGTAGCTAAGCGTTGTCTTTATTTCTATAGCTGGGAGGAGGCTGTGAGCTTGCCATGATGTGTGACATTATTTATGCTGGAGAAAAGGCCCAGTTTGGGCAACCAGAAATCTTACTCGGAACAATTCCAGGTAACTTGATTTTATTTAACTGTTTGGCTATAAGCTCTTTGTTAAAATATGTTCAAAAATGTTCAGTATATTCTGTTATGTTGTAATGAAACCATGCAGATGCAAATTACACATTTTAATCGCCTCCCACCCGCTGTATAAGGTAATGACAGACAGGCGGGAGCTCTCTTGATAGATATATAGACACATATACATACACACATGTTGGACAAAAATATGGAAACACTACATTATTTGCAGGTGTGAAAGTGACCACATATTTCGCTTTGAAAGCAGAAGTGATGTAACATTCTTTTGCTTCCACTGTGTGATGAGACACCTAGCTAACAGGTGAGAAGCCTCACTTTAGTCATTCACTGCATGTGCTGCTAGCAATACGGAGTCATGTCAGAGCTTACTGAGCTTCAAAGAGGGCAAATTGTTGGTGCCGCTTAGCTGGTGCCTCTGTGAGTGACGTTGCCAATTATCTGCTTTGCTGCGAGGTACAGTTTCAAAAGTTATGACGGCATATACCGTTTCCGTCTGATAAGTATAAGCGTGGTCGACATGGTTAACTGACCAAAAGAGACAAAAGGACATTGTGCAGGATTGTGACTTGGAATAAGAAAACTGCTGCAAAAGTGACTGCAGAGTTAAATCTCAGTCCTCATGGGAGAGAAAAAAAAAATTGTGGGCCAGCACAAGATTACTTCTCCTACTCCCAGCATCCCTTAGTTTCTTGCTAGTGTATTAGGAGGGTGGACTTCTTTTTTACTCTGCTGTACTAAGAAATGTTTAACCGTTTTACTAGCTACCTTTTTTCTTAAATCTAGATTTCTGTTTCATTGCTATTTTAGCTGGTCTCTACTTAGCAGCTCTTAGGATCAGCCTTTGGTCTTTGGGAGTATGGTTGTTACACCATGGGGTCACAAAACCTGTGTCACAGAGTGGGAATACCAGATGTGGATCTCCTGGCCTACAGGTTCAACAACACACTAAACATTTGTTTGCAGGTACAGGGCTCCTCTTGTGGGTTTGTGGGATCTTTACACCCTGATCTGTGCCTGTTCTTTTTAAATACTCCTTTCTCAGCTGCTTCACAGGATCAAGATGGTGGGCATTCTAGTGATTCTCATAGCTCCGGATTTGCCCAGGTGGATGTGGTGTTACAACTTAGAAAGTCTCCTAGCAGACATTCTTTGGGCTCTTCCAGATCTTATGTCCTAAGGAATGATTTACTATTCTGCTTCAGTCTCAGGCTTTAATGGCATGGCTGCTTAAAGCCCAGGTTCTAAGACAGCTGCGTCAATGAATCACTGATTGCCAAGATGCTTAAACTAGGAACTCTACTTCTTGGTAGTCTAGGTCTGTGTGGAAGGTCTACTTTGCTTGGTGTGTGGTAAGAGGCTTTCATATCAAAAACATTAATGTGAGATGATACCTCTACTTCTTACAGATGGACCAACAATTGGCCCATTTAAGAGTCAGGTCTCTGCACTTTCGATTACTGTTCAGATACTGTTTGCATAAAGTCTGGTTCAAAGAATGAAAGCTGAGTGTCTCCCATTTGGCTTTCCCTGTTCACTCCCCTGGATATCCGTGGGACTTGAAATTGCTTCCCTTGACACTGTAGAGACTGCCCTCTGAACCTATGAGGGTTATTCCCCTTTCCACTCTCACAATGTTGCTTCTCTTGTTACCAGTGTGTCTAGACTGCCAGCTTACCCTGAAAAGAACCCTTCCTGATCTTACACGGATCTGACAAGGTGTGTTGAGGCTCAGAACTTCCTTCTTGTCTAAGGTAGTTTCCACTTTTCATGTCATCCAGGACATTGTTTTTCTGTCTGACTCAAGTTCATCAGAAGGAGATCTGTCTCCATTACCTGGATGTAGTTTAGGCTGTGAGTGATTATCTTGCTTCTTCGTTCAGAAAGACTGACTCTTATTGTCATACCTAAGGCACCCTATAGGGGTGAACAGGCTTCTCATGCCACCATTTCTTGTTGGCTCCAACAGACCATCCTTTAAGCTTATGGTCCTATTTTTATTTAATCCCTACTTACCTGATGCTGGGTTGTCTTCAATTCAGATATTCATCCACCGGCAGATCCAGCATTGTCCTGCTGAAATCCGCATCTCCGCTGTCATTTTATTCTGTGATGTCATTGAGAGGCATCCATCTCTTCTGGGTTCAGGCAGCCAAAACCTGTTACGCCACTAGGGCCTGCCCTTCCAATTCTTTTCATGAATGGGAGACCGCCAGATCCGAATCAGGGTTAGTATTTCACCTTTCCTCTCAAGGCACACTCTAATAAGTCTGTAAGCTTCTCTTGGGTTCTGCACAATTAGGCTTCTGTTTCTGGGATCTGCAAGGCTGCCATTTGGTCTTCTGTTCAAATGTTCTCCAAGTTTTACCAATTTGAATGTTCAGGCCCCATCAGATGCAGCTTCCAGCGTAAGGTCAGGTGACTCTTTGAGCTGCAGTCCCCAATTTTGTTGTTTTGGGGTTTTTTTTGCGGGACGGTTTTTGTTTGCTTTTGCCCAACCCTCAATTGAACTACATTTGGATATCCCAACAGTATTAGACTTCTTGTGTCCCTCAGTGGACAAGATAGAAAAATTAGGATTCTTGTACTTGATGTAGAATCCTTTAAGTCCCTCTCACATGGGCGTTCTCATGGGCATTCTATCTGTCCATTTTCCATCCGTCTGACATGAACAATGGACAGCAATGCATTCCTATGGACACATGGTTTACATCTGTTTTTTTTTTATTCTCTTCTGTTAAGGTCTGTTTTGTTTTTTTTTTTAAACAGTAGGTTTGCATTTTTGCTCCATTTAAAAGACGTTGTACAAAAAACAGATGAAAAACAAATGTAAATAGAATGGAACTAAGTGGAAGATGTTAACTGATCTATTTTTCTTGGCAAAAATGTGACTGAACGGATGATGCCCGTGTAAAAGTGGCCTAACTTCGAGTCCGTTGAGGGACACAGGTCCCTCAATGAGGCATGCTGGCAGCTGGAGGAGTTATCCGGGGCTGGCCTGCAATGATTTTCAGTTGTCCGTGTGTAGCCCTCCTGTAGGCGGCAGAATAACATGACAGTATAAAACTTCAATGGGTCAGCTAAGGGTTAAAGCATCTGTTCGTTTTGTATTCCTGTTTTTACTCCCTGTTTGAAAAATTTCCCCTTCCCTTCTTGTCCTGGTTAAAAAAGGAAGTGGAAGGGATCAGGCAGCAAAAAAAAACCCTACAGAGGTTCTAAGGTGTGAAAAAATGTGCTTCGTGTTACAGCTTTGTTAGGGTGGTTGATCCCTAAGGTGAGTGGTTTGCCACTGAGGGACAGTGGAGGTTGCGCATTTTGATTTTTACTGTTGCACAGAATAATTTGGATGTTTTCATATTTATCACATTTTATGCACTAATTGTTAAGGTGGAATTTCAATATAATTTTTCTGTCAGTATACTACGATATATTGTTTGCACTTTACATATTCATTTGGTATATGATTTTATACATACAGTACATGGTTTGTACTTCTTATTCATTTGGCACACAGTTATGTTTTTGAGCTCAGCATTGTTTTTATATATAATTTGAAGCGGAACTAAACCCATCGATTTCCCAGTGTAAAACAACAGTTACATTCCTGGCATGTGCCAGAATACAAGTATCACATTTGCTTGAGCTCTTAATCAAACTGTCAAACCATCAAATGGCTGGTGTCATATCTGACTACATGTGCAGCACCATGGCAGTTGAAGATCAAACAGAGGCTAAGATGGCCGCTACCTAGGTTAAAAAAAGATAGGAGGAGGGTTTGGTTCTGCTTTAAGTGACTTTGGTCATCATTTTTTTTTTTTTTGCATGTAGCTTGTTCTGTAATGTGGTGCACAGAATGTTTTGTTTATTAACGTACCATTTAAAGCATTTTATTATCTGTTAGAGAAGTGTAAAAAAAAAATAATGCCAGAAACCTTGTGAGCTAGTAACAGTCCAGAAGTAGAAAGCACTGGAAGTTATCATTTTTGTTCTCTGCCATCTTCGTAGACTACAAAACACTTCCCCTCTGTTAATGGAGAAGAGAAGGTGGTGTTATATAGTCCTAACACAATGTCCTAGGGTGACAATGCTGCTCAGTACTGTTGACACCCTAGGGTGGGAGTGTGACAGGCCCAACTGGGACAGGGGCTTTTGGAGGGGACTGCAGGCTAGCCTCTTGCCTATTGACCATGGCCCTAGCATCTGAGGGGGCTCTATTCTTTGGCTGGTGCCTGGGAGGACCTTTGGAGTAGTTTACTTTAAATTCAAGCCCATGTCTCCCCACAACACACAGACTCTGAGAACCAGAGGACCAGGATACAGATTTGGAGTCTCTGTGCCCGAACTTGACTGCTTTCTGTCAGACGCCCCCATAGCAAGCAGCTTGCTACGGGGGCACCCGCTGCTCCGTGTGTCTATTCATGCATGGACCCGTGACTTGACCCAACCCTTTCTCCTCATTGGCTGACTGGCTGTGATTGACAGCAGCAGGAGCCAATGGCTTCCGCTTGCTGTCTCTGCCAATGAAGAGGCAGAGACCTGGGACAGCCGAGGCTGTTGTGCACATCGCGGGATTGTGATGGGGCTCAGGTAAGTATTGAGGGGGCTGAGGGCACTGCTGCACACAGAAGGTTTTTTACCTTCATGTATAGAATACATGAAGGTAAAAAACATTCAGCCTTTACATCCACTTTGAGTTGAGTCACCTATTGTTTGTCTGTTGGCACACTTGGGCTACATACCAGCGGAGGGCCCTGTAGCTCTCGTCCAGCCGCATCTCTGCCTGGACCAGCCTGCTTAACTCAGCTGTCCACTCCTTGAGCAGTTGTTCAACCAGTAACAGCACCCGCACTTCGTACTGTGACCAGTACCCATCCTGGGTGAGAATTTTTCCCTGGTGGCACTGCTCTTGGTCTAGTGCTTCCTTCCAGAGTTTCCAGTGGATGGAATCATACAATCCCAGCAGGACCTGCTCTGGCACTGGTCCTCTGTGCTGCATCCGCATCTCTCGCAGCCTCCTTTCAAATTGGTATGGTATCTGTTCCTCTCCTCTTCTGCTGACCGGACCTTGGATCCCTTTGGTGGTTTGGATGTCCAAGACTGCAGGAAGCAACCCACCCCTTGTGAAGGGAAGCCTGTCAACCTGATTGGGTGATTCTGTCAGAGAACTGCTTCCTCACCGCTGGGACACAGAAGCAAGGTATTATAACTGTGCATCGCACCCAAGACTAGACAAGACTAGCTTAGATGACAAACAGGAACACTTTATTGAACAAGAACACAGGTTTTTATACACTTCAGAATAAGAAACAGTCCCCCCACAATAAAACAAATACTACATATTGAGATAAATATCACACACTGATTGGATAAGGAGGTGAATTGAATCTGACATCAGTCTAATCCTGTCATGTAGGCACCTCCAGAAGGACTTGCCAACATACAAACAATAGGGGACTCTATTAACAATGGGAATTTACTCCTAGGAGGCATACAAAGGGAGAAGATAGTACACACATAACACCTTAATAAAAAGATTAGAGCAAGAGTTCTTAGCATGAGGTTGTTTTGAGCTGATTATATCAACATCTTTCTAGAGTCCCTGAGTCGGGGTGTGGAGGGGGGATTGGGGTTGAGGCAGTCAATGCTAGTTTGGGCACAGAAACCCCAAATCTGTATCCTGGTCTTCCAGTTCTCAGAGTCTGAGTTTTGGGGAGACATGGACTCAGAACTAAACTACTCCAAAGGTCCCCCCAGGCACCCACCAAAGTATAAAGCCACCTCATATGCCAGGAAAATGGTCAGTAGGCAAGAGGCTAGCTTGCAGTCCCCTCCAAAAGTTCCTGTCGGGTCTGTTAGAGGGAGTGTGTTTAATAGGATTACAAGGTTAAAATAAAAGTGTGAAAAGTGAAAACTAATGCAGCCAATACATCTGAGGAATTTTAGGCTGCTGTATTATCAATTTTTGTTCTTGGGTTTAGGTAAGTTTTAACCGCAGCAGTTTGCTAGTATGATGTACTTGCACTGCTCGCAGAACTCGTACACATTGTCCTACAGTGCAATGTGCCGTGATTGGATAGGGAGCATCCTGCCATTCATATTCATTCACAGAATGTGTTGTATTGTGAGATTATAAGAGTAAAGAAAACAAAGTGTGAAAAAAGGAAATTTATGCAGAAACTATATCTAGGCAAACAGGTAAGCTGCAAAACTTTTCATTTTTGTTTTTGGGTTTAGATGCGTTTTAGGGTAAATTGTATCATCTTTAGATACCACCTAAATATTTGTCTAGTGTAAAGTGCAGAAACATACACAGATAATTTTAAAACAAAAAGCAACTGTGTCAAATAGAAGATGACTCATCGAGAGAATGTATGTTCTGTGTTTTCATACCTGTATAATGCTTCCAGGATAATTCTCCAGTTTTCAGATTTTTGTCATCTCTCAATATTTATTTATTTATTTTACATAGGGGCAGGTGGTACTCAGAGGCTTACAAGAGCTGTTGGAAAATCTCTGGCCATGGAGATAGTCCTTACTGGTGATCGCATATCTGCTACAGAAGCCAAGCAAGCAGGTTTACATTTTCTTGTGAATTTTGGCTATGCTAAATACTTTGTAGAAGAAGAATTTACAGAGGTAGAACACTAAATGCTATAATTTGTAGGAACTTGCTCTGAATCATTGTTTTCACTTTTAACCTTCTTATTTGTATACACTGAAAATATCATTTAGTAGAAGAATTGCCATACGTGGAAGTACAAATACTGTTGTTCGTATGTCTCAAATGTGTGCATCATGAGAACAAGCAATTTATAATCGAGATCCTTCACTTGGGACTATGCCATGGCAGCCCAGTGATTTTGAATAGACTGCCGATGCACCTAATTGTGGCAAAAACAGTACCCAGCCCAATATTGGTGGTGGATAATAAAAGATGTCCATTTTGTTTGGGAGCTGTGGGCTTGATGATCTAACCGTTTTTAGGTTTTCACAGTTACCACAGCCGAGAGATCTTTTTCTGGAGTTACAATTGCAGACTAAATTTATTTATTTATTTATTTCAGGTACTTATATAGCGCCGTCAGTTTACGCAGTGCTTTACACATATATATTGTACATTTACATCGGTCCCTAACCCTCAAGGGGCGTACAATCTAAGGTCCCTAACTCACATTCATACATACACATACTAGGGCCAATTTAGACAGGAGCCAATTCACCTACCAGCATGTCTTTGGAGTGTGGATGGAAATCGGAGTACCCGGAGGAAACCCACGCAGGCACAAGGAGAACATGCAAACTCCAGGCAGGTGGTCCATGGTTGAGATTCAAACTAATGACCCTAGTACTGCCAGGTGGAAGTACTAACCAATTAGCCACTGTGCTGCCCGATAACGTCAATCCATTTTATGCTTCACATTGCACACCCACTATTGGATTCTCGGTTTATTCCTGAGAAGAATTGAGTAGAGGGGACCTTGATCTGAAAAATTCATTTTGATTGTACTTGTCCTGTAAAGAGGGTTAGACAATAGAAAATGTATTATCAGTATATTGTAGGGTAAACTTGCAGTGTGGTTTTTATTTTTTCTTAAATAAAAAAATAAATTTAAACTGCTAACAAAATAAATGTCTGTTTACTACTTGTCCTGGCAGGACTTGTCAGCAAAGTGTTCCCAGCGGATAAGGTTGTGGAAGAGGCTATCGGCTGTGCTGAGAAGATAGCCAGTCACTCCAAACTCATTGTGGCTATGGCCAAAGAGGCTGTCAATGGGGGTGAGGAGAAAAACGTCATTGTATGTTACAATTCTGTACTAACAAATAGGTAGATGCAAGTTAACTTTTTATTAACAGCTGCTCTACTAATTGTTATCCCCTAAATATATGGATTCATGCATGGGTGGATGATTTCATATTGAAAGCAGCAGGACATTTTAAAAGGACAACTTCACTTTCAGTGAAATTTATCCTTTAAAGTGGTTCTAAAGGCTGAAGATTATTTTACCTTTGTGAATTCTATGCATAAAGGTAAAGGTAGCTCTCTCGGGTCTCCCTCTTCTCATTGGCTGAGACACAGCAGCGGGAACCATTGGCTCCCGCTGCTGTCAATCACAGCAAGCGAGGGGGGGGGGGCGAGCCCCGCTCTCTGTGTCTTATGGACACACAGAAGTGGCTTGGGAGCGAGCATGCACAAACGTTTGCTCTGGGGGCACTCATCAGGGGGAGGAGCCAGGAGTGCTGGCAGGGGACTCAAGACGTGGAGAATTGGGGCTGCTCTCTGTAAAACCATTGCACAGAGCAGGTAAATAATACATGTTTATTATTTTTTAAAAATTCAGAACCTTTAGTATCACTTTAAGGCTTTCCTCCCCCCAACATTAGTGAAGTCCAGGTAGCAAAATTCTTACCTGCCCACCCCACTCTTGAGTTCTTCACTGTGCACCTCACCTGGGGTTACACACGTCCTTTTAATAAAAACTCCCAGCAGCATCCAGCTCATTCCTGTTCTTGCTCTTCTGGATGTCTGCGGGTCACCAGTGTTTCAGTATCCATAGAATTGCATAGAGAAAGCTTCGTACATATGCAATAAATTTGGATACAGCTGCTAGTTCTTTCTAAAAAGGCAGAGGTTAATAACTCTGTAGCAGGATTGAAGGTATTCATTTTACTACTTAAGCTGTACTGAGGAACAAGAGTAAAACCTTAAGGGCAACTCCACTAAAGGTCAAAGATATATTATTCTGCAAGACACCTTAGGCGCCAAGTGTATCTTTAAGTACTACCTTTGTGCCTGGAGGATATGTCCATTTTTTTGGATGCTCATCAGAGTATGTACACAATAAAATAAGTCACCTGTTTAGCGACTTGAGCAGTATGTAGTAGGATCTTCCACTGGATCCAAATACATTGAGGGCCAGTTCACACCGGAATGTGCCTGTTTCCATGTAATGCAATTTTGACAGCCCATCTTTTTTGGGCAGTAAGCACGGAAAAAGTAGTGCAAGCACTACTTTTTCACAATGCACTGAATCCAAACCACATGGTATTGTGGTAACCATAACAAAAAAAAAAAGTTATAATCCTATACCCACAGTTGATCCAGAGGAAGGCAAAAAACCCAGCAAAGCATGATCCAATTTGCTCCTGCTAGGAAAACAATTCCTTCCTGATCCCCCGAGAGGCAATCGGATATTCCCCGGATCAACTTTACCTATAAATGTTAGTATCCAGTTATATTCTGTGCATCTAAGAAAGAATCCAGGTCTTTTTTAAAGCAATCCACTGAGCTGGCCAGAACCAACTCTTGAGGGAGTCTATTCCACATTTTCACAGCTCTCACTGTGAAGAACCCTTTCTGTGTTTGGAGATTACATTTCTTTTCCTCCACATGTAAAGAGTGCCCCTTTGTCCTCTGTGATGACCTCAGAATGAATGGCTATACACCGAGTTCACTATATAAACCACTGATGTATTATACATGTTGATCATATCCCCCCTTAATCTCCGCTTTTCAAGAGAGCATAAATTTAGTTCCTCTAATCTTTCCTCATAGCTGAGCTCCTCCATGCCTCTTCTCAGTTTGGTTGCCCTTCTCTGTACTTTCTCCAGTTGCCCAATGTTCTTTTCGTGAATTGGTGCCCAAAACTGAACTGCATATTCTAGATGAGGTATTACTAATTATTTGTACAGGGTAATATATCTCTCTCTGGAGTCTATATCTCTTAATACAAGAGAGGATTTTGCTTGCTTTGGAAACCACAGCTTGGCATTGCATGCCATTATTAAGCTTGTGATCTACCAGAACTCCCATATCCTTCTCCACCATTGATTCCCCTAGTTGTACTCCCCCTAGTATATATGATGCATGCATATTCTTATCCCTCAAGTGCATAACCTTACATTTATCAACATTAAACCTCATTTGCCACATAGTTGCCCAATTAAACAGTGCTTTGAGGTCAGCTTGTAAGTTGGAGACATCCTGTAAGGACGTTCTTCCACTGCACAGCTTGGTGTCATCTGCAAAGACTGAAATGGGATTTTTAATTCCAGACCCTATATCGTTTACAAATATATTAACAAGTAAGGGTCCCAACAGTGAAAAATATCCATAATATATTATTACCGAACAACTATGCTAGACTTATTAGGTGCCTTTTTCTACAGCATTTGAATTGTCATTGACTGAAGGAAACCGTCTTGAGAAACGACTTTTCCATTCCACATTTGCTACGGTAAGGTGTTTCAGGATGTTCTCATTGTGTAGTTGTGAATTGACTCGAGTAGTGAACTGAACATTGAATGTGGTTGTGTTTCAGGATGACCGAAAAGAAGGAATGACTGCATTCGTGGAGAAGAGGAAAGCAGATTTTACAGATCAGTAAACCATCCAGTAGATATGCTCATGATCAATCTGAAACATGAAGTGTTATAGTTTTTCAGTCAATGAAAGTGCAATCACACAAGGCCTTAATTTTACCAGCAAAAAGCACTTCAGAGGTGATGAAGTAGGCGAGGGTGTTACATTTCTAATACAGGTATTCAGGACATTGGACTTTTCATTGCCTTCTATGCGATGTGTGATGCTAGTTGGTGCCTAAGGAGTAAAAGTGATTTCTATAGATCTGTTCCCTAGTAAATATTGTAAATCAATGGGAATTTAATGTCAGAGTCCATTCTATGTTAATAAAAAAAAAATTATTTGTTTTATGTATGATTGTTGTTTTCTTCTATCCAACTATTACTGCAGTCCCAGTCAAGGACCTTTTTAATAATGCTTTGTATACATTGAAAATTGAGAAAACCATGAACTGTCTATTATCTAGAGCAGTCTTTCTCAACCTTTTAAAAACACAGGAACTCAGGGAATCCCTGCTAACAGTAAAAATAAATAAAAAACAGTTGAGGTTTACGAATAAAATTAATGTGGTGTACTAAAAGCCAACATTTATTTTCAGTAGTAATAATGACCAGAAATGAAACACTGACAGTGAAATCATTGCAGGTCAGTGGAGAAATTGCTCATTACATTGATGGTCAGTGAACAGGTGCCCCTGAAATTGGTCATTGTAGTGCCCCCTTAATTGATGGTCATTACAATTCTCCTTTACATTGCTGGTCAGTGGAAAAATGCTCCTTTACATTGCTGGTCAATGAGAGAAGAACATTATTAAACTGGTGGACATTTAGAGAAAGGTGTCTTTATACAAATTAAAAAATGCTCCATACATTGATGGTCAATGAGAAAAATGGCCAAATAGATGATTGGTGTCAGTGGTTTCTTATCTGAGAGACAGAGATTGCTCATAGAACCCAAACTGTGGAGGAACCCTAGGGCTTCATAGAACCCTGGTTGAGAGAGGCTGCTCTAGAGTAATAGTCTTGGATTTAAATAAATATGATACAGTGCCCTGAAAAAGTATTCATACCCCTTGAAATGTTCCACATTTTGTCATGTTACAACCAAAAACATAAATGTATTTTATTGGGATTTTATGTGATAGACCAACACAAAGTGGTACATAATTGTGAAGTGGAAGGAAAATGATAAATGGTTTTCAACATTTTTAAGGTAGTTGTCCTGCTGAATGGTGAACCTCCGTCCCAGTCTCAAGTCTGTTGCAGATTCTAAC
This sequence comes from Staurois parvus, assembly GCF_062004578.1. Taxonomy (NCBI): domain Eukaryota; kingdom Metazoa; phylum Chordata; class Amphibia; order Anura; family Ranidae; genus Staurois; species Staurois parvus. Next base: position 5,257,636 of record NW_028318030.1, read on the forward strand.
AGGTTTTCTTCTAACATTGCCCTGTATTTGGCTCCATCTAGCTTCCCTGTCCCTGCTGAAGAAAAGCATTCCCACAACATGATGCTGCCACCACCATGTTTCACGGTGGGGATGGTGTGTTCAGGGTGATGTACATTGTTAGTTTTCCGCCATGCATTGCGTTTTGCTTTTAAGTCAAAAAGTTCAATTTGGGTCTCATCTGAGCAGAGCACCTTCTTCCACATGTTTGCTGTGTCCCCCACAGAGCTTCTCGCAAACTGAAATTAGGACTTCTTATGGCTTTCTTTCAGCAATGGCGGATAAGGATGGGGCAGCCCCAGTCCTTAACAACTTATAAATGCTGGCATTCCTTCTCCTGCATAGACCTAGACTCTTTACTTAGAGCTGAACCTTAAGGTATAGTTTTTTGGTATGGTTGCATTTGCTTGAGTACTGATACTCATGCAAATGCAGTGGTGGCACCAATTTCAGTATTGGTGCAACCCTACATTTCATACATTGATTGACTTGAACAGTCAGTCTGGGCTGCCTAATGTTATCACTGAGCAGATGTGACAAGCCTGGCACTGCTGTGATCACCATCCTATTGCTTCACCAGTTAACTGTGGGGTCTGAGGCTACTGTGTTTAAGGTGAAAAGTAGCAACATGGCCACTCATCAGCAATGCAAGGTTGTGTGGGTTAAAAGTTCTGCCACCGACTACCAGTGAAAGGGGGATGGTACTGTGTAGGCAGATGATTCATGTAGCATTTACTTCCTAGAATCAGTCTGCCCTTAGCTCAGGCATGCATGTGGAAGGGGGTGTTTAGCTGAGAAAGCCTCTCTTCCCCTCCTCCAGATGAAAACAAATGCTATAAGCAATCATGATGAGTAAAAAAAAAAAAAAAAATCCTAATCACTTCCCCAGAGTAGTACAATGTTACTATGGTAACATTATAATGCTCTGCTTACAATGTACAGAAAAACATAAACAAATTTAAAAATTATTTTTTTTTAACATACGGTTACCAGTCAATGTCCGTTATCATTGCCACATCTGTTATATGATGACACTGTACCACACTGGTGATTGTATTTTAAAAAAAAAAAATTGTACATTTCTTCATTTTTATTTTTTTTTTTAAATTGTGACCAAAAAAAATACTTCAAAAAACTTGCCATGCCTCTTACTAAATACATTGGACTGTTTAAAAAATACATTGGATATGTTGGACTATTTTCCAAAAAGGGGTCATTTGGGGGATATTTGTACTGTCCTGGCATTTTTGGTCCTCAAGAAATTAGATTGGTTGTTAGTATGTCAGGATTGATCCACTGATTTGGGTTATTTTCACCAAAGAAATGTAGCAGAATACATTTTGGCCTAAATTTATGAAGAACAATTATTTAGTTGCAGAATTCTATAACAGAAACGAAGAAAAAACTGTTTTTGTTTTCAAAATGTTCGGTCTTTTTTCATTTAACAAAGAATAAAAAAACCCAGTGGTGATTAAATACCACCAAAAGAAAGCTTTATTTGTATAAAAAAAAACCTGATAATGTTATTTGGGTACAGTGTTGCATGACTGTGCAATTGTCGTTAAAAGTGTGAGAAGTGTGGAAAGCTGAAACTCAGCCTGGGCAGGAATGGGGTGAAAGTGCCCGGTATTGAAGTGATTAATATAAACTAGACATATTTATACAAAAATAGGGAAAGTTGAGTTCTCCATAACAGATGGGAACCTTCTTGTCCACAATTCCTTTTTCTATATTTTACCAGAGAATAAAAGATGAAACCGGATTGCTCATCACCGATGAGGTTCCTACTTTTTAGAAATACGTTTTCACAATCTATACCAGTCTCCTAAGATCTGTTTTGTTGCCACTGTTATTATTGAATGCCGATCATTTGCAGAGAGGCCGTGGGCCCGTCTGTCCACATGTGCACTCAGAAAGATTGAGAGCAATTTAACATAAACCGGCATTTGTTGTCAGATTTCAGCACAAGTCCTGCAGAGCTTGAATACGAGCCAGACCTGATCTTTGAATGATCGTAAGTCAGGATGGAAACACAGAAGCCGATGCTGGCCCTTGCCAAGACATCTTTGTGACAGCAGTATTCAGCTGCTATGAAGCACATACCCCAATTAGCTAAAACCCTCTGTTAGCTCCCTGCCCATGATGACTGAGTCACATTGTATCGCTCCTGTTATTGAATGTCTGTTTTCACTCTTGTGCTTTTCCACTTTTCATCGGTATTAATTACTGGGCTCTGGTTACTCTGTCTGAAAGTATTTAACATGAAGACACATTGTAACTGGTGAATGCCTCTCATATTCTACATTCCCCCTCTGGCTTGGTGCTCATATCAAATTGGTGCTTAATTTGAATGCTGTAATTGGTCAGAGGTGTTCATTTCTCACAAAAGAGTATATTTCCTTTCGGTGCATGTGGTTAGATGATAGGAGATCCATTGTATGGTGATGGGGATTGGAGTCAATGGCATAATGTGCCTGTGGCGCCAGGACAGGGTTATCCCCGTTTGCTCTGAATATTAGACCCCACCCCATATTAATTACATCTTAATTGTAGTTGTGAGTTATTCTATATTCTGATGCCTGAATTTATTTATTCAATTTTTAAAGTGTACCTCATACATCTTATGGACCATATTTTTTTTATCTCAGCTATGGCCTTTTGATTCTTTAATTATTTTGTCATCCCTTAAAGTGTTACTAAACCCACAACTCTAAAATCAGTCTGTATATGCAGTAAAGCATGCTTGTTATACTCATTGTGGAACCTAAGGGGTTAATCCTCTGCATTGTGTAAAAAAACTCTGTTTTGATCCTGACTTCTCTGATCCTCCCCTTCTTCCAGTGCTCCCCTCTTTTCTCCGGATAAGACCTCGTGTGGAGACACTCTGCACATGCTTAGTTTAGTGTGTATTGCTAGAGAGGTTTGCAAAACAAAGTTTACATTCTAACTCAAAAAGAAATTCTTAAAGTGTTACTAAACCCACAACAGTAAAATCGGTCTGTATATGCAGTAAAGCATGCTTGCTATACTTGCTGTGGAACCTAAGGGGTTAATCCTCTACATTGTGTAAAAATAATATTTGATCCTTTCTTCCCCGATCCTCCCCTTCTACTGTCACCAATATATCTCTTGCTAGAACAGAGGCTTAGAGTCACTCTGCACATGCTCAGTTTGGTATGTATTGCTAGAGATTTTTTTTTTCCTTGGGAGAGTGCATGTGATCAGCACAGGACCAATCGGCACTGTCCAGAAAGAGGGTCAGGGGCCTCATAGGGGAGAATGAAAACTCCTACCAGATTAACCAGTGCTCAGCCAGACACTGATAGAAGTCACAAGACTGCTATATATTGCTGATGAGAAAAGGTATATATTTACTAAAATAATTGCATTTTCATGTTCTGTGTACTGTGAGGGACCGGATATAGTGAATGCAGGATCCTGGGTTTAGTAAAAGATAAGAGAAAAAATGTTTTTATTTTGTAAAACAAGGCTTTCTTTCGGTAATGTCTTGCAGACAAATTTTATTTTTATGCACTATAGTTAGAATACTTTTTCTTTCTAGTTTGATGAGTATAAAAACTAGTGTTTAATTTAGATAAAAATTATACATGTAATTATGCAGAATGACACTAACACCCCGGTCACATCGGGTGTGACTTGGCATGCGATTTGCATGCTGTGCAACTTGCAAATCGCATGCCAAGTCTCACCCAACTGTCCGTAATTACAGCTGTCATATCGGTGTGGTTCCGACTTGGTCGGAATCACACCGATTTCTAAAGTAATACATGCACTACTTTTGTTTCCATTTGCATAGACATCTGTGTCTGATGTCTTGCCAATCGCAACTGAAATCAGCATGTCTCCCCACTTTGAAATTGTGCGATGTCACTGTAAATTGCACAATTTAAAGTCGGGCTTGATGTGACCGCGGTTTAAAGTTTCTGGTACAACGCATTGTGGTTTACAGATTACATAAATGCTCTTTCTTATCAATATTGTGCTGATACTAAAAAAACGAATGAAAAAAATTGCTAAAACTAAAAGGTAAAGCTCCATTTCAAAGTGAATGGACTGCCAACGAACCCCAACCTACTTCAAATTGCACATCACTTTTCTTTTATAATGCAGTGCGTGGCAACACACTACAACGCAGTGCATTGGTGTGCCATTAAAAATGAATGACATCACAATGCATGTTGTGTGCTAATGTGCTGTGGAAGGGTTGAAGGTTAAAAAAAAAAAAACATTCAAAAATCATTAACATAATAGCTAAGGGAAAAAAAAGAGTTATCTACCACGGAATAAGTTTAATGGTTAATGAGGCGCTAAATGTGAAAAAATTTTATCTAAAAAAAAAAAAAAAAATTATAATTTCATATAAATATTTAATTTTCTTCAACATGTATAGTTGGTTTAACTGACTTTGTATGCAGATCAGAGTTTTGTTTTTTTTTTGTTTAATTGATAAATTCTGGTTCATCGTTACATAGCACAATTATCAGTGTCACCTAAAAGAGAATATACAGACATGTGTAAGACGTGTAACAGCAACATATAAAGACCAGGTTCACTTATTTTAAATGAGAAGAAAAGCTTTTCCAATCGAAAACCAAGAACAGTACGCTGTTTACAGAAATCATTTGCTGACAGATCAGGGGTTTAAAGCGAAACTAGAAGACTGTTTTAGAAAGCACTGGAATATGTCTGTAGGGTTCGTTCACACTGGAAATTTGCATTCCACGTGCGTTTCCTGCATCAAGTCCAAAATTCCGCTGAGTGAGCGATCTGTTGCGGGAGTCAATATATATGGACACCCCAAATGCAGATCACAAATGCAGTACCATGCAATCCAGTGCAGTGCTTTTTTGAAAAGCAGTGCATTCACTACTTTTGGTGTGATCCAGTGCGATTTCAGCCCATTCAACTGAATTGGCATCACACGGAGCGGCATAGGTGTACTTGCAATTCTCTTCAAGAATTTTTATTACTGTGTAAGATTTGAGTATTATATGAAACTTCTCTGTAACCTTGTTCAAGTCCATAAATAAGATTTGAAGAAAAAAAAAAAGTGATCTGTGAGTAAATCTTTGCATTTTGTCAGTAAAAGAAGTTGTGGAAGGTTGGTAGCCCTGACCGTAAAATAAATATTTGAATGAGAGGTCTTCAAACTATTTTTGATCCTTGGCTATTTTACAGAAAACGGAACACTTTGAAAAGACGTATACTTCAATGGATTTATCCTCTTCTGTTCATGTTAACAATGTTGTATGGTAGTAACCCCCATAACATAGCAATCCAGGGGTCTCCAAACTACGGCCCTCCAGGTGTTGAGGAACTGCAAGTCCCATGAGGTCTTGCAAGACTGACAGCCACAGGCAAGACTCCCAGAGGCATGATAAAACTTGTAGTATTTAAACAGCTGGAGGGCCATAGTTTGGAGACCCCGATCTAGGGCATTTAACCACTTCAATATCAGGCACTTCCACCCTCTTCCTGTTCAGGCCAATTTTCAGCTCTCAGCGCTGTTACACTTTGAATGACAATTGCACGGTCATGCAACACTACCCATATGAAGTTTTTTTTATAATTTTCTTTTAGACAGATAGAGCTTTTTGGTGATATTTAATCACCACTGGGGTTTTTTATTTTTTTTTAAACAAATGAAAAAAATACTAAAAATTTAAAATATATATTTTTTTAGTTTCTGTTATAAAATTTAGCAAATAAGTGATTTAACTTCTTCACTGATGTGCACTGATGAGGCTGCACTGATAATCACGGCATTGATGATCAGTGTAAAACATGTACTGACATGATTGGCTTTCCTTTCCTCGCACAGCAGAAAAGCGGCATCACTGTGAAAGCTTTCCAGAGGACTCACGCAACTTCAAGACTTCACTTTATATATATATATATATATATATATATATATATATATATATATATATATACACACACATCTCACAGCCTAGTTAACCGATTTTAACCCCTTGCCCCCCTGAGGATTTACCCCCCCTTCCTGTCAAGGCCATTTTTTGCGATACGGCGCTGCGTTACTTTAATTTACAAATTTACGGTCATGCAACGCTGCACTCAAATTCAATTTACGTCCTTTTTTCCCACAAATAGAGCTTTCTTTCAGTGGTATTTGATCGCCTGTACATTTTTTATTTTTTGCGCTATGAAAAAAAAGACCGACAATTTGGAGAGAAAAAACAATATTTTTGATTTTTTACTATTAAACATGTCCAGTAAAAAAATGTAATCAAATTTCATCATAAATTTAAGCCAAAATGTATTCTGCTACATGTCTTTGCTAAAAAAAAAAAAAAAAAATCCTAATACGTGTATATTAATATGTTTACATTCTGACACTGGGGGGAACTGACTTGGTGTCACTGACATTGCCAGTGACACCAGTACAGTGATCAGTTCTAATAAAAAGCACTGACACTGTACTAATGGCACTGGGCAGGAAGGGGTTAGCATCTGTGGCGATCAAAGGGTTAATTTTGTGCTGTGTGTGTTTTACTAGGTGTGTATGTGCTTCACTGTGAGCACACTACTCTGAATGGCTGGGCTACATGTACAGCCATGCAAAGCAGTGTGCACGAGCTGACAGGGAGGAGAACTGTTTTGTTTACTAACAGTTCTCAGCCCCGTCGGAGATGCTCGGCAATCACTGGGCGCCGGCGAGTAATCACCGGCTGGGACCCAGTGAGTGAAAGCTGTGGCCGCGAATGGCCAAAAAAATGCCAGAAAATGCTAAAACCCAAAAAATGCTAAATCACATAAATATACGTGATTTTGTGCACCCATGCTGCCCTGTAGCAGTATATCTGTTATAGGGCAGATGGTAAGTGGCTAATAAACATGGGAGGTACCTAAGAGGGTTCTCTTCAAACCATTGTAAAGAAAATCAGATAACTTCATTGCTAGGGTCATATTTGACAGATGTGTTGACGAAGAAAAGGCCATGGGACATGCACAATATATTTTGCCAAAAATGATTGGCATATGCCCCTATAGCAACTGCTTAACATACTAACTGGTATATGCAAACAGTCTAAAATATGAGCTGGAACATTTACACTCGCTGGCCACTTTATTAAGTACACCTGTTCAATTGCGTGGTAACACAAATTGCTAATCAGCCTATCACATAGCAGCAACTCAATGCATTTAAGCATCTAGATGTAGTGAAGATGACTTGCTGAAGTTCAAACTGAGCATCAGAATGGAGAAGAAAGGGGATTCAAGTGACTTTGAACATGGCATGGTTGTAGGTGCCAGACAGGCTGGTCTGAGTATTTCACAAACTGCTGATCTACTGGGATTTCCACACAACCATCTCTAGGGTTTACAGAGAATGGTCCGAAAAAGAGAAAATATCCAGTGAGCGGTAGCTGTGTGGACCAAAATGCCTTGTTGATGTCAGAGGAGAATGGTCAGACTGGTTGGAGATGATAGAAAGGCAGCAGTAACTCATGTCAATATGGACCAAAATCTGAGGAATGTTTCCAACACCTTGTTGAATCTATGCCATGAAGAATGAAGGCAGTTCTGAAGGCAAAAGAGGGTCCAACCCGGTACTAGCAAGGTGTACCTAATAAAGTATCCGGTGAGTGTAGTATTAAATTAGAACAATAAAGAAATTAAGAAGTTTGACTTACCTCCTGATGTATGAATGACCATGGATAATGTATACCAAACCATAGGGCGATGATGTATGAATGACCATGGATAATGTATACCAAACCATAGGGCGATGATGTATGAATGACCGTGGATTATGTATACCAAACCATAGGGCGATGATGTATGAATGACCGTGGATAATGTATACCAAACCATAGGGCGATGATGTATGAATGACCGTGGATAATGTATACCAAACCATAGGGCGATGATGTATGAATGACCATGGATTATGTATACCAAACCATAGGGCGATGATGTATGAATGACCATGGATTATGTATACCAAACCATAGGGCGATGATGTCTGAATGACCGTGGATTATGTATACCAAACCATAGGGCGATGATGTATGAATGACCATGGATTATGTATACCAAACCATAGGGCGATGATGTCTGAATGACCGTGGATTATGTATACCAAACCATAGGGCGATGATGTATGAATGACCATGGATTATGTATACCAAACCATAGGGCGATGATGTCTGAATGACCATGGATTATGTATACCAAACCATAGGGCGATGATGTATGAATGACCATGGATTATGTATACCAAGCCATAGGGCGATGATGTATGAATGACCATGGATTATGTATACCAAACCACAGGACAATAATGTATAAATGACCATGGATTATGTATACCAAACCACAGGGCAATGATGTAGACAATACAGAAACATATTTCTAGTTATACTCTAGTTGTATTATAGAGACCATTATCTCAGTTTCCTCTAAATTTTGACTCACTGGTCCTGCCATGGCCAGGGAGTGGTGGTTTTGATATACCTCTAGGGGAAACAGCAGACCCTCAAAAACAATTTATTTTGCAGAAAAAAAAGGGGACCAAAATGACAATTTCACTTTAATTTTTTTCTGGGTTAAAAATGTAAAATGAGGATTTCTCTTTCATTTTATTTCTGGGTTAAAAAGGACAAATTTATTTTGCATCCTTTTTAGTTTAGGTTGGACAGTTTGACTTTCCTCTAACTGCAGCCTATAGAAATTAATTCCTAGGAGAACTTTTCTTTACAGTCCACAAACTCAGAGAAAAAATACCAGCTTAACCTGAAGTGAATATTCCCTTGAAAGATCTGCCACAGATGACAACTACTGCATTGGAGAAACCCTACCAAGTTAAAGCAATGCCTTCGTGTGTATGGTACCTCTCCATTAACCCCTTTGAACCAACTCCTATTTAAAGTGGTTGTAAACCTCAGACATGAAATATGAACATAGCATATCCCTCTATAGTGTGTACTTGTCTTAATTAAGAGTAGTAAGTGTCATTTCTCTCTGTTGCTTCATTCCTCTGCTATCAGCATGGATAATTTTTGACAAGTTTTCCTGACACAAAGAGAAAAATGGTGACGGGAGGGACCTGCAGTCTCAGCTCTGAAGATGTGTCTCTTCCCTCCAATCAGCTCTCAGAGCTCTTCACACTGGTGTAGCTTCATCTCTCCACCCCCTGCTTTTCAGAGACCCTGTGTAAATTCTGCACAATGAATGAATGTAAAGCTGATATTGAGCCAGGTTTTTCCGACGTGTACAGTCATGACCTGTATCTGCCTCATTTTTCGATACCATGCTAATAATCAAACATGGGCCTGTTCGGTTGCAAATAGAAATTCCAATTTTGTTTGGAATTATGCTCAATTATGTTTCCCGTTTCCCAGTTGGATGGTCCCACACCTTATTCATTATCACTGTCTTGTTTTATAATCTGCAATTTATTGTCTAACTGTATTCATTTTCATATCGTTCTTTGTCATTTGCTTTATGTTACTTTTGAGGATTAGCGGAATCTGTTGTTCAAAATATTATTTGACACAGAGTCCATATCGCACCATGATGTCGTCACATTGTACTAACTCTAAAGATATAGGGGTATATTTATGAAGCAGTGACTGTGACATTCACCAAATATTGACTGCAGGTGAATGCATTTTAAATTACAGGGAACCAGTTACCCCCTGTGAATGTATGGTGCATGTCATGTTTGATGCTTCATAAAGTATATACCAAACAAATCCCCAAAAATTCGGGAGATATTATGAAATTTGGTTTGGACAATATATGCACATTTTTATTTTTACAGGTATTTTTATGGTACCACGTTGCATCACAGTAATTAGATGTTTGATTTCAAATGTTTTGATTTCTTGACAGAAGTAACGCTCAGATTTTTAACAATTCTTTTCTAAAAGGCCCCAGCAGAGGGAGGTATTGCCTAGAAAGTGACTTGTTTCAAAGGAGCACCAAAAAAAAGTTATTTTATTGTCAATCTAATAAAAAGTACCTTTGGAATACATTAGGAAATATACCGCTACAGTGTAGCTCTGGATTTATTTATTTCAGGTACTTATATCGTGCCATCAATTTACGCAGCGCTTTACATATATATTGTACATTCACATCAGTCCCTAACCCTCAAGGGGTGTACAGTCTAAGGTCCCTAACTCACATTCATACATACACATACTAGGGCCAATTTAGACAGGATCCAATTCACCTACCAGCATGTCATTGGAGTGTGGGAGGAAACCGGAGTACCCGGAGGAAACCCACGCAGGCACAGGGAGAACATGCAAACTCCAGGCAGGAGGTGCCATGGTTGGGATTTGAACCAACAACCCTAGTACTGCCAGGTGGAAGTGCTAACCATTTAGCCACTGTGCTGCCCACATTTTGGATTTTAGTTATTTCAATAATTACCAAGTAATATGTTTTTTGCTAAAAGAAAAAACAAACTAAAAAAGAAACCTTGAAACAAGTATATTATTTGCAATTTGAATCTTAGTTAAGGTTTGTAATGGTATTCCTCCTATGCATGCTAATTAACAAGTCTTGGGATTAAAACAATCTAATTTAAAAAAAAGCCTAGTCTTTGCGTAGTTTATAATTTTTTCTGATAATGAATACAACTCCAAAGAGCAGTATATTAACCAGGTACTCCAGCAAGATTTCAGAATGCAGTACAGCAAACAGACAGCAGGTGGCATTCTTTTGGGCATGCAAAGCAAATGACTTCTATTATGCGGGTATGGCAGTATGTTAGATTTTGTATCTCTTGCTTCACATTAGTCTATATATCTGTCAGTGTCTGTGATCATAAAGTAAGCATGTCACAGATCTGCGCAATTCAAACTCACCATATGTCAAAAATTAATCATTTTCAATTAAATTTATGTCAAAAAAATAAGTAGATTCAGAAATATAGGAAGCTGAATGAGTAACTTAACTTTTATAAATTGAGCTTAACCCAGCTGAACCCCTTGCTTTGTTAGTTCCTGCTACTCCACCCTGTTTACACCAGGATAGTTCTTTAATGATAAGGGGCAAAAAGAATTGTGCCCTTTTCTCCTAATGAAATCAGCGGGGTGGTGCACCCGGCATGTGTTTTCCTCCAGAATCAAGATGGAAGAGCGAATTTCAGGAGCACAGGCGTTTATCTGCAAAATAGAAATCAGTGAACACTAATAAGATGTACGCTCTTTTATACCGTCACAAATGGGTCCAAAGCTTCTGTTCTCAATGAATATGAAAATGGTGTCAAAAAGTAACAAATACTTAAACTAAAATAAGATAAAATAAATAATTAAGCTACTACAACAAAGTGTGGCAAAATAAAAGACAACTTCATCTTACTGAAAAAAAAATATAAAAAAGAAATGTAAAAAAGTAACAATAAAAAATGTAATAGAGCATGGTTCCCCCATACACACATACACCTTTACATAGATGCACACTCTCCCCATTGTTAAAGTGTTACTAAACCCACAACAGTAAAATAAGTCTGTTTATGCAGTGAAGCATGCATGGTCTACTCACTGTGGAACTTTAGGCGTTAATCATCTGCGTTGTGTAAAAAGAATGTTTGATCCTGACTTATCTGATCCTCCCCTTCTTCCACAGTCCCCAATCCATGTGCTGATAAAACAGTCTTGGGGGCAAGCTGCACATGCTCAGTTTGGTGTGTATTGCTAGAGGTTTTTTTTTTCTTGGGAGAGTGCATGTGATCAGCACAGGGCCAATCAGCACTGTCCAGGCAGAGGGTCAAGGGTCCTTCAGCCTCATAGGACAGTCAGAGCAGAATGAAATGACTGGTATGGTTCCGATAGATTGACTTGAAACTAAAAGAGCCTTCAAAGTCCTCATTACTATATATCTAAACATTTCAAAGGTTTAGTTGGTTATAAAGGGACCAAATCCGAGAATATATGATAGAAAATAACATCGTAACTGATAACATGCTTACATTTAGGAAAGCCGTCCATTAAACATACACCATAGAAATGTGGATTTGGGATACTTGGACTCTGTAAAATAATATGAGCTGGATCTTCACAAATGTGTAAATGAAGGTCTTCTTGTGCACAAACGCGCAACCCTTTCCATCCAGCATTACTGTCTTTATTGTGTTACATACATCTGCAAACAACGTGAAGATGCATTTGTGGTCAAGTCACGTCTGGGTTACCTGACCCTTCTCTAATCTGTGGGACTATTACCACAGAAACATATGTTGCAGTCAATACATTGACAGCAGGTTTATCTGGGTCCCTTACCTATTCATACTGCTTTACAATAACTGCCGGTAGTATTGGAGAACCTGGGATCACCAGCCAGCCATGCTAGTAAAAGCAAAGCAGGCTTTTATTTAAAAAATGAAAACAAAACAGCTTGCTTGCAGCATAAAATAAACAAAATGGTCTGCGCTCCATGTACAAATCAAACTTTTGTCCCACCACCCCAAAAATGTGTCCTTTACCAGGGTTACATCCCCACCTGCCTCATTGGTCTCAAAGACAAGGTCACCAAGCTCCTTCCAGAGTGTTCGTTCCAAGCAGTCCACCATTCTTTCTCCTAAGTGTGTGTCTTTCCTCATACTCCAACTCACAGACACTTGCTGGCTGCTTCCTGGTCCCTTTTCAGGCCTCTCCTGCAGGTGGGTTAACCTTTTCAGAACAAACGTCCCTGTATTGATGTTTGGAGGCTGTTTGCCACTCAAAGTCTCTGAGCCTCCGGATTCCAAATCCCATAAAGGGACATAACAGTTTTGGAAAACTAAGTCATTCTTTCTGGAACCCCTCACCCTGCATGACTGAAAACCCCTGAGTACTCCAAAAATAGCCCCCTTTAAAGGGACTACAACACAAATGATAGGGAAACATACCTGCCTTCCAGGACCCATCCCTGACAATACTGGACACTGCCTTACAACACATGAAGCTCTCAGATATTGTTTTCTACCCATAAGAAGGAATTCTGATTAGTTTGAAGCTTTCACATATGCAAACAGGGCTGCTGTTAGAAACCACGGGGCCCCATACAGCCCACTTGACAGAGGCCCCCTCCAAAAAAAAAGCCAGTTTATGATGCTTCCGTTATGAATGAACACAGTGGGTGATCAGTACTGATCACTCATTGTGTTCGTTCAGGAAATAAAGGGGTTGGTAAATGTAACATATTTACCAGACCCTTCCCCCACTCTCCATCCTGAAGGATCCTATTGTGTGCTTGTAGCTGCCAGTGGAAAGCAGAGGAGGGAATCCGGCAGCACTGTGGGGGTGCAGGCACGCGGGGGGGCCTGGGCAGCAGAGGGAAATGTATGGTGCACAGGGAGGGTGATAGGTGCAGTGGAGGGGGGGGGTATTATTACCGATTCCCTGTATTGCTATCTTTGCAGCAGCTGGGGGGGAGGGGGGTGGAGAGGAGAAGAATCTAGCTTTCAGCTGCTGCAGGAAGAGCCATACAGGGGATCATTTCCTCCCCCACATTCCATACTGATCACCCTCCCTGCCCACATTCAATTCACCCAGCTGCCTGGTTCCCCTACAGGAGGACTGCTGGTACCCCTTATCCACAGCCCTGTTTGCAAATGTAAGAAAATAAAAGCTTTGTTACAAGTAAAAAATAAAACTGAGATTAAAAAATCCAAAAATCCAATAGGGTTGATTTATTAAAATTAAAGAGTGCAAAATCTGGTGCAGCTCTGCATAGAAACCAATCAGCTTCCACGTTTTTTTTTAGTGCTAACTGAAGTTAGAAACTGATTGGCTACTATACAGAGCTGCACCAGATTTTGCACTCTCCAGTTTTAGTAAATCAACCCTAATGGGTCCCTTTTGTGAGCTAGCAGAGCAGAGTCCTATGGAAATGTGTATTTACTAAATTAACTAGCCCATTGTGTAATTCCCTAGCGAGATCTAAATTGACCCATTCTTCTTTCAAGAAAGACGTGCATAGAACATCTTTGGTTCCACTCTTGTCAAAATACTTAGAAATAAATTGGTTAATGTGCAAATATACAGTATCTAGTAATGAACCAACTCATTGATATAAAGTATGCTTAGGATAAGCTACTTTCTTTCAGTGTAGTAGATTTTTATTTATTTATTTATTGAGATTCTGTGGATCAAATGAGTACTGGCTTTCATTCACCCTCACAGCGTACCTCCTATCCTTCACAAACAGCCTTGAAAAGTTCTTATTCTCTTCTCTGGGTGTTCAGGCCTGGTCTTTTAACAGCTCTTTTAAAAGCTTCAAGAGACAAATGGGTCCATGCGGTGCCCATTATAACCACTTATAAGGCTGTTTTATTTGCATTTGTCACCTCTTTCTGTGAAGACTAATAAGCGATTAGTGTGAGGAAAACAGAAAACTCTTGATTGCTGTGAAAGTTGGAACAAGAGCTGAGAACCGCTAAAGCTGCCAATCAACCCATTTCCATCCTGAAGGCTTAGCTCCCCACTAACAGTTTAATTGCATAGAATATTTACTCCGATAATTCGATACTTAACCAAGGAAAACTATTTTGCTTATTGAAACAAACAAGATTATTATGCGTATAATGGGTGACTTCATTGTATAACTATTCATACTATACACAAAACAAGCATTCAAATTCAGGTCACTGAATGTGACCTTACACTGGAATAACAAGAAGATATTCTACACTATATTGCCAAAAGTATTTGGACCCTCCTCCAAATCATTGGATTCAAGTGTTGCAATCACCTGCATGGCCACAGGTGTAAAAAACCAAACACCTAGGCATGCAGACTGCTTCTACAAACATTTGTGAAAGAATGGAGCTCAGTGAATTCAAGCGTGGTACCCTGATAGGTTGGCACCTGTGCAATAAGTCCATCCGTGAAATTTCCTTGCTACTAAATATTCAATTGTTAGTGGTATTATAATAAAGTGGAAGAAACTTGGAACAACAGCAACTCAGCCATGAAGTGGTAGGCCACGTAAAATGACAGAGTACGGTCAGCACATGCTAAAGTGCACAGTGCGCAGAAGTCGCCAACTGTAGAGTCAATAGCTAAAGAACTCCAAACTTCGTGTGGTCTTCAGTTTAACACAACAAAAGTGCGTAGAGAGCTTCATGGAATGGGTTTCCATGGCCGAGCAGCTGCATCCAAGCCTTACATCACCAAGTGCAATGCAAAGCGTCGGATGCAGTGGTGTAAAGCATGCCGCCACTGGCTGTCAGTCTGGCAATCAGATGGACATGTCTGGGTTTGGCAGTTGCCAGTAGAACGGTACTTGCCTAACTGCATTGTGGGTTGTTTTGCAGGGGTTGGGCTTGGCCCCTTAGTTCCAGTGAAGGGAACTCTTAAGGCATCAGCATACCAAGGCATTTTGGGCAATTTCATGCTCTCAACTTTGTGGGAATAGTTTGGGGATGGCCCCTTCCTGTTCCAACATGACTGCGCACCAGTGCACAAAGCAAAATGACAGAGTAGGGTCAGCACATGCTGAAGCGCACAGTGCACAGAAGTCGCCAGAGTCAATAGCTAAAGACCTCCAAACTTTGTGTGGCCTTCAGATTAGCCCAACAACAGTGCATAGAGAGCTTCATGGAATGGGTGTCCATGGCCGAGCAGCTGCATCCAAGCCTTATATCACCAAGTGCAATGCAAAGTGTTGGATGCAGTAGTGTAAAGCATGCCGCTACTGGACTCTAGAGCAGCGGTCCCAACATTTGACTGACAGCACTATGCAGACTGGCTCCCACTGCTTCCCCACCATCTTTACTAGCAGTTTATATGAAGACACTATTAGCTAGAAGTTTAGTTTTTCTAAGAGATCTTGCCCCTTACCCACAACAAAAAAGTATGGATGTCAAAGCAAAGTAAAAAAAAAAAGGAAATAAAAGTTAAAAAAAACAAAACATTGCAGTGAATATAGAAGCACACATTATAGGCTCAAGCCTGTGCTTTTCAACTTAAATTGTAACATTGTACCAATAGACAGGGGAGTTTCAATACATCTCAGCAGTGGAGTTTTAGAAGAACAGCTTAGAACAGGGGTGTCCAACATTTTGACTTTCCTGATCCTCATTGGAAGAAGAGGATTTGACTTGTGCCACACATAAAATACACTAACAATAAGGATAGCTGAATACTACAACTTCATTTTTTAAAAAATTTTTTATTGTAAAAGAGGGCAACATAAATCTAGTGTGATATTTGACACTGTATTTGATAAAATTATACATCAAGATCTGGTTTGATGTATGTAGTAGCAATTCTCAATAAATTCTCAAGGTGCTCATCAGATATTTTGGTTCTAATTTTGCCCGTCGCGTGTTTCATCCTTTCATCAAAATAGGTGCTGCCAAAAACTGATGCCATGAATAAGGTATGATGATGTGAGGAGTTGGATATTTTTCTTTGGAAGATAAACCTTATACAAGTCCAGTAAAGAGACGCTGTTAAATTTTTCTTCAGCTGCATGTGTTTGCTAAGTGTAAACGCATACCTACAAAAAAATTCCCCAAAAAATCTTTTTCAAATAATCATCAACAATTTTAAGTAAGTTTACAATTTTGTGTTGAGCCGCATTCATAGCCATCTTGGGCCACAGGTTGGACATCCCTGCTTTAGAATGTTTTGTTGGGTTTTTTTAAAGAGGAAAAAGGCCATTTCTCTTAAACTCATAAAGACAAGGAACTCACCAAAGGACTTTTTGGCAAACAGGTCTGTCTTTTGGACTGTGAAAACACATAACTTAGATCCTCTTGAGCTATAGGAAACCAAGATCCTTTTATTTTAAAACATCATTTGGTTTATGGAATAAATGTAACTACCCAAGGCCTGGTTCACACTGTCATGCAACTGCAACCACCCGCACCTGTTCCTGCACCTGCAACCACCCGCAGCTGCATTGCGTTTCTCTTGCGAAAATGAATAGCACCTCCATGCATGTCATCCCACAGTGTGATCGCGGGTGCAGGAACTGCACGGAAACTGCATGGGTCAAAATGTTTTGGAAAAGGTGCATGCATGTGAAACACGAGCACAGCAAGAAATGAATGGGCTGGTGTGCCCGTGCAAATGCGGGTTGAATGGCCCGCACTAGTGTGGACCGAGCCTGAACCATGGTCAAATTAAAAAAGGCACACAATCTGCATAGTTATACTTTTGAATGAATATCAGTTTCCATATGTTATGAGTACTAACTGAGCTGTGCTATTTCTTGTAAAAAGAGCTGGAACTCAAAATGTAAAGATAAAACGGTTAAAGCTGGTTACATGTAAGGGGGATGGGAAGACTACATTAATTACCTTACCACTACTCATGTTGTCTCCAGCGCTGACCTTTTCTTCCTCCAGTGCTTGGGGCTGTAGGCAATCTTTCAGGGCTATTAATTGTACATGGAGGAGACATGAGTGCAACAGTGGCTGGGAGGGCCTTAGGGGGGAAGATTCGCAGGACCGGTTACACGGCTAAAGGGACTCTTCTACAGTAGAGTGAGACATAAGGGAAGTATGACACCTTCTTCTTGTACTCCCAGGCAAAAATGAGCAATTAACCCTTGTAGTGTAGGGGACCCAATGCAACGCTACTTTGTGTGTTCGATTTTCACATTATTTGATGTGCCACGCATAGGACAGCCCATCTACTTTACCCAAAAGAAGCTCATGCACCTTTCTGGGGCATAAGCCTTGCACAGTTAAATGACCGTTTTGCTGGCACGCAAATGCGCAACACCACAGTAGACCCAAAAAAGTGTGAATACAGCCTAAGGCTTGTCATACGTGTCTAGATTCCTCACTTGTGGCTGGCTGAATACCGGAAGTGGATGCAATTTTTCAATCAAAGTTTGCTTTGCTGGTGGTGCTGACAGGGCCTCCCACAGCTTGAACTTTGGCTGATTCAGTAGGAATTGGCCAAAATTTGAGCCGTATATGGCCAGCTTAAGCCACTGCTTCTATGAGGCTGACAACGCTGCTGCTAATTGAGTGGCCCAGTGTTGTCAGCCTGCAGCAAAAAGTGGCAGATCTCAAATAAAGTGCAATAGATTGACAGAAAACTGTATACAGTGAGGCATGAAGCCAAATATATTGGAAAGTGGGTGTAGGATTTACATACACGTTGAGCTTACAGTATAAATGACTTTGCTAAACAGAATTTCTATAAAACCTTTAAACTTTTCATGAGCAGGTTTATTTAAAGTGTTTGTAAAGGCTGAAAGCTTTTTACCTTCATGTATTGTATGCACGAAGGTAAAAAACATTCAGTGTGCAGCGGCCCCCCACCTGAGTCCGATCTCTGTTCAGCGATGTGCACAGGAATTCCTGCTCTCCCAAGTCTCTCCCTCCTCATTGGCTGAGACACAGCATCAGGAGCCATTGGCTTAATCACAACCTGTGAAGAGGGAATCGGGGAGGAACCAGAAGTGCCCGCGAGGGACCCGAGAAGAGGATCGGAGCTGCTTTGTGCAAAACTACTACACAGAACAGGTAAGTGTAGACATGTTTGTTTTTTTAAAAAAAAAAATAAAAACCCCTGTATTATCACTTTAATGTAGTATTTATCAGATACATCTTTTATTATGTGATTTAGCAGTAGGAGGTGATCAGTCCGAATAAATATTTAAAGTTCTTTAGATAGTTTTTTGACTCCAATCTAGGCTCTTCTTTCACTCTTTGCTTGGCATGTACAAAATGAGCAGCCTGTAGATGCCACAATACCTGCACTGGCTGCACAAAGACGTGGCCTTTTTCAGAAGTGTACCATGCACGATTTGATTACAGAGAAACTTTTCTCTATTTTCTAAAGACCATTTCTGCATAATCCCGGCCCTTCCTTCACGCTGCTCCTCATACCCAGAGACTAATTGATTTTTATTTTCATTGAATATAGATCTGGAGGTGTTTCCCCCCTCAACTTCTGAGACTAAACGTTTTTCTTTTATTTAACCAAGTATAGAAAAACCCCTCATTGAAATGTCTGCACAAAGCTTCTCTCTTGCAGGGAAAGGAACTGTTCTTTGAAGTCTGTCCCCCTGCCAGCCAAAGGTCAAAATAATAAATGTATACCCAAATTGAAGCCTTCATGGGGGACAATGGTTGCAAAACGTTACATTCTGGCAAACGGTGATTAACTCATTTGAAAAAGCTGAAGCAAAGACAGATCAGCATGGGTCCTGCTGGGAGAAAAGCGTATTCAGAAGAGCAGACATAGCTGGCTTCTCTTAACCATTTCACCCCTTACCCACCCCCTCTTCCTTTCTTTTCTCCACTTCATATCTGCCCTCCCACCCCACCCCACCCCAAGTTTTACAGCTGCACTGACTCTACACTTACATTTGCAGAATAAGAGAAGATTCCATCAAATTACATCCTTATCAATATGATGGGTTGGTAGTGAAGGAAGGGGATGGTGAGGAAGAAAAGGGGGACTCAGAGGTACTCTTTGGATTTGCAGCTGCTGCACGTCCTGGTTTTTTCCACTCTAACGTTGGTGTCATTAGTTATATGCTGTCCTCTAAGGTTTTGTTATTTCCCAGTCTCAGACCAGAGCTGCATTTAAATGCTTCTACATGAAGATTTTTTGTTCCCCGAAGGCTTGCGTATGGTTGGATGCACTAAGAACAACCATGTGCAAGCAGATGTAGCAATTCTGCTGCAACAACCTGGATCTTGGATGATGCAAAGAAATGTTTTTCATAGATATATAGTAAATGCAAATGTGTGTGTGTGTGTATATACTGTAGATACACTCACTGGCTACTTTATGATGTCCACTTTGCTAGTGCCAAGAAAATATCCCCCACACCATTACACCACCACCAGCCTGAACCATTGAAACAAGGCAGGATGGATCCATGCTTTCATGTTGTTTATGCCAAGTTCTGACACTACCATCTGAATGTCGCAGCAACCAGTCTGCCAATTCTCCTCTGACATCAGCACGGCATTTTTGTACATACAACTGCTGCTCACTGGATTTTTCTCTTTTTTGGACCATTCTCTGTAAACCATAGAGATGGTTGTGAGTGAAAATCTCAGCAGATCAGCAGTTTTTGAAATACTCAGACCATCCCGTCTGGCATCAACAACCATGCCACGTTCAAAGCCACTTAAATCCCCTTTCTTCCCCATTCTAATGCTTGGTTTGAACATCAGCAAGTCGTCTTCACTACATCTACATTCCTAAATGCATTGAGTTGCTGCCTTGTTTTGCTAATTAGCAATTTGTGTTACCAAATAATTGAACGGGTGTACCTAATAAAGTGGCCGATGTGAAAGGGTCTGGAGAAGCCATGGAGAATGTTATGCTGCCTATAACATTGTTCAGCATGACCTTTTTGGTAGTGGGTCAGTGATGGTCTGGGGACGTATATCCATGGAGGGATGTAAAGACTTCTACAGGCTAGACAATAGCACCCTGACTGCCATTAGGTATGAAATCCTTGGACCCTTTATCAGATTCTACACTGGTGCAGTGGGTCCTGGGTTCCTCCTGGTGCACGACAATGCCTGGCCTTATGTGGCAAGAGTATGCAGGCAGTTCCTGGAGGATGAAGGAACTGATACCATTGAATGGCCCACATGCTCGTCTGACCAAAATCCAATAGAACACCTCTGGGATATCATGTTTCGGTCCATCCAATGCCACCAGGTTGCACCTCAGACCAGGGGCGGACTGACCATTTGGAAACTCGGGTACTGCCCGAGGGACCGTGGTCAGTAGGGGGCCCCATGAGATGCCCCTGGTACCTTTTTCATAGGCTTGTTTGATTTTGGGCAAGGACACAGGGGCCCCATGATTCCCTATTGCCCGGGGGCCCCATGTGTTGTCAGTCCGCCCCTGCCTCAGACTGTCCAGGAGCAAGTGTTCCTTTCATTTTTTTGAGCAGTGTATATGCACTATATTGCCAAACGTATTGGGCCAGCCCTCCAAATTACTGGATTCAGGTGTTCCCATCACCTCCATGGCCACAGGTGTATACAATCTAGCACCTAGGCATGCAGACTGCTTCTACAAACATTTGTGAAAGAATGGGTCGCTCTCAGGAGCTCAGTGAATTCAAGTGTGGTGCTGTGATAGGTTGCAACCTGTGCAATGAAAGTCCATGCGTGAAATTCCCTTGCTGCTAAATATTCCACAGCAGGGGCGGACTGACCATTTGGAAACTCGGGTACTGTCCGAGGGCTCGGGGTCAGTAGGGGGCCCCATGAGATACCCCTGGTACCTTTTTCATAGGCTTTTTTGAGTTTGAGCAAGGACACAGGAGCTCCATGATCCCCTATTGCCCGGGGGTCCCATGAGCTGTCAGTCCGCCCCTGTTCCACAGTCAGCTATTAGTGGTATTATAACAAAGTGGAAGAAACTGGGAACAACAGCAACTCAGCCACAAAGGGTTAGGCCACATAAAATGAAAGAGCAGGGTCACCGCATGCTAAAGTGCGCAGTGCACAGAAGTTGCCAACTATCTGCAGAGTCAATAGCTAGAGACCTCCAAACTTTGTGTGGCCTTCAGATTAGCAAAACGACAGTGTGTAAAGAGCTTCATTGAATGGGTTTCCATGGCCAAGCAGCTGCATCCAAGTCCTACATCACCAAGTGCAATGCAAAGCGTTGGATGCAGTTGTGTAAAGCACGCCGCCACTGGACTCTAGAGCAGTGGAGATGTGTTCTCTGGAGTGACGAATCATGTTTCTCTCTCTGGAAATCCAATGGATGGATGGATCTGGGATTGGTGGTTGCCAGGAGAACGGTACTTGCCTGACTGCATTGTGCCAAGTGTAAAGTTTGGTAGAGGGGGATTATGGTGTGGGGTTGTTTTTCAGGGGTTGGGCTTGGCCCCTTAGTTCCAGTGAAGGGAACTCTTAAGGAGTCAGCATAGCAAGACATTTTGGATAATTTCATGCTCCCAAATTTGTGGGAACAGTTTGGGGATGGTCCCTTCCTGTTCCAACATGACTGCACACCAGTGCACAAAGCAAGGTCCATAAATACATGGATGAGCGAGCCTGGGATGGAGGAACTTGACTGGCCTGCACAGAGTCCAACCCGATAGAACACCTTTGGGATGAATTAGAGTGGAGACTGTGAGCCAGGCCTTCTCGTCCAACATCAGTGCCTGACCTCACAAATGCGCTTCTGGAAGAATGGTCAAACCATAGACACTCCTAAACCTTGTGGACAGCCTTCCCAGAAGAGCTGAAGCTGTTATAGCTGCAAAGGGTGGGCCAACTCAATATTGAACCCTACGGACTAAGACTGAAATGCCTTTAAAGTTCATGTGCGTGTAAAGGCAGGCATCCCAATACTTTTGGCAATATAATATATATATAGTCTTATGCATGATTTTCTATTCCTCTCCCGGGCTTCTGGAGGTCCTTGCTTCAGATTCATCTGGTTCATGGCATAACAAAATAATAAAGACGTTTTAGGTCTAACTCTA
This sequence comes from Staurois parvus, assembly GCF_062004578.1. Lineage (NCBI taxonomy): Eukaryota > Metazoa > Chordata > Amphibia > Anura > Ranidae > Staurois > Staurois parvus. Next base: position 5,280,073 of record NW_028318030.1, read on the forward strand.
GCAAAAACCTTTTTTTGGTTTGTAAAGAGTGAGGAAGGATTAGATTTTTTTTTTACCAGGCTTTCACTAAACAGGAAGTGAAGAAAAACCTGCATATGGGACAGTAATAAAAAAAATGGACTTGGGCTCTATACTTCCCCTACTCTACTAAATCAATTGAGTACTGTCCATGATACTTTTTTATTTGCAATAACATCCACATTTTCAGGACAAGCTTTCAGAGTGTACCCCCCTTCTTCAAGGTCTAAGCAGTACTAAATGCTACTTGGACTTTGAAGAAGGAGGTACACCCCAAAAACTTGTCCTGAAAATGTAGATGTTACTGAAAATTATTTTTGGATGCTAGTCCAACCCACCAAGGGAAATGGCATGAGCTGATTGGACAGTATTGTCTGGTGTCATGTGCATCCAAATTAACAAATGGATTGAAATTCAGATCCATTCATTATACAAATTATCAAACAAATGAAAATTGAATTAATTTCACCATGGGTCTGAAGTACTTTCGCATCATGTGATGTTATCTGAATGAAACAAATGCATTCGTTAGGATTTTTTTTTAGGATTCGTTGACATTCGTTACTATGTCAGATGTATACGAATCTCCAAAAATTAAATTTTTGTTTCAAAAACGAATCGTAGAGAAACTAAATGCACATGTTTTTGTTTGCAAGTGCACTATGACAGTTACAGTCACCTCAAGCCTACTCTACTAAAAAAATTAAACTATGGGCAGAACAGAAAAATGACATACTGCACATGACATAGTCTGAAATTGTATTAACTACTTGTAGATCAATTTTTTTTACTTCTTTTAACAGACCAAGTTGTCAAACAACATTTTCAGTTAAGTATACCAGTGTTGCTGTAACTGCTTAAAAACTGCTTAAAAATTGAAGTCTCCTACTTAAAATACATACGAGGTGTAATCAAAAAGTTTCCAGACTAGTTTTGTAACATGCCAACAGATGGCAGCACAAGGCTGCATGCATAGTCACAGGGAGCACCAACCTTCATAAGTCAGTGTGCCAAAAGACATCATCCTGGGCCCATTGGGAACTGTGACACTGGTGCTATTGTAAATCCAACATAACAAACACTTTACTCCTGCGCTAGGAAAGGACTCAGTAGACCCAATAGGAATGTTCTGGAATTTTCTGGAGTATGCACTGCTTGCTGCCCTCAACAGACTGGGGTGGTCCAAATACACTGGATACAAATGGAGAAACAGAAAAAGGGCGCACCGACCTAGTGCATTATTGTTTAAAATAATTTATTGAAGAAACAAAATAGATATCATACTCACAATGGACATAATAACACAGGCATGTCAAACTGAACAAGATGTATGATCCAAACAACATCTGAGTCCATACAATGGAACCCTGGATGACCAACTGGCTAACACGTTTCTAGGACACAACCTCTTCCTCAGAGCCAACCAAGGTTGTGTCCTTGAAACGTGTTAGCCAGTTGATCATCCAGGGTTCCATCGTATGGACTCAGATGTTGTTTGGATTTCCTGGCCATTGCAGCAGAGAACACAGGCATGAATGGGGTCTGTGGACCAATATGACTGCAATTCAATCTTTTTTGTAAAGCCCATGTTAAGGGTTAGGCCCAAAAAAAGTTTTACATTCAAAAACCATAATAGGTTTTCACTTGAATGGATTGACAAGGTATGAATTTGGGTTGGCGGAAATGTACTGTTGGGCATAAACATTACTTTGGTCCACAATGAAATTATAGAGGTCTCCAGTGAAAAACAGCTAAAATAAGTCAAGGGACATTGTTAAGTTTTACTGCTTCCACCTGAACCCCGGTCTGGGCTGTGAATAGGGGAATAATAGGTGCTGCTGATTCTGGGGGCAGCCATTTAGGGTTTGCAAGCACCTCTGGAAGGCTACTATGGGCTCTACAGGCTTGTGTTCAAATTCTTGGTGGCTGAGGTTGCATTACACTATGAGTGTAGACCCCTATTAAGTGGGTGGGGCGAAACATGTCAGGGGGCATGGCCTGAGAAGTGGCAATGACTGAGGCTTTCATATTTACACATCCATATCAGTATCGACTAAGACAAGCAATGGTTTCAAGCTAAAAAATTCATTGCTCATTGGATGAGTTTTTCTTATGCTGGCATTCCTACTATTCTGAGTACCATTGGGGCTTTATGCCTCAGCCTGAAGTGGCATCACCAAGTACTTATGGCCTCTGTTTCATTCATCTTCAGATCAAGGGGATTAGCTTCTTCAAGCTGCAGGTGATGTCAGTTAAAGCAACCTAACAAGTAAATTTAAAAAACAAAAATACTTTTTTTTATATATAAAATTTGCTTATGCTTACCCCCCTAATTAACTCGTTTCAACTATAATTTTTTGGCACATATTTTTTTGTTGTTCATTGCTATTTTATCAACCTATCAATATATTTAAACATTTTATTATTTGTTTTGCTCATTAATTGTTTTGTGTGTCATATTTTAAAAAATGCAAAAATTGAAAGGAAAACATTTATTTAATTTAGAAGTAACTGTGCAACACTTTGTACCAGAATCATAATTTTAGTGTCTTTTTTTTTTAGTTTTGGTACAATTGACTAGGGATTGCTTACAAAAATTATTATTGCAAGACAATATCACAAAAAAAAAACTTTTGATTGTTCCGCTTTCAAACAGTATGTCCTGTGGATGGGGAGGGGGGGGGGGGCAGGGCTGGTGGATGTTGGGTGGTAGAGGCTGGCAGATTTTGGGTTGCTTCTGATGTGACCGCTGTGATTGGCTGTCACAGTGGTCACATGATTAGAAGCTGATTGCAAGTATGCATTAGGAGCTTGACTATTTAGCGCTGCACTTTATGATATACACTGTACTTTTGGATTTCATTTGGTTACCTTGATGTACCAGCTGCCATATTAGGAAGCGCTCACTTTCTTTTTACTATTTTATATTCATTAGGAGCTGCTTGTGACATCTTATTTACTGATCTGATAGTGCTCAGTGAGCTCGCTCATAGCACAGAAAAGCCATTCTTCATGGATACTTATATGTGGGCTCTCGGTGTTAAAGCATATGGCTGGCAAGAACAAGTTTAGTAATGACAAAGCTATTGCTGAATAAAAATATGCATAACAGAGATGTAAAATAATTGTTCTGGTCCATAGGGGGTGAACAGTTGCGAGAGGGGAAATGGTTAAAAAAAAGCTATGTGTCCAGTTTCTCTTCCAACTACTATGCATTGGCAGCCCATTTTAACCACTTCACCTCTCATGACTATTCACCCCCTGTGGACAAGAGCAATTTTTACATTTCTGCTATGGACCTGTTTATTCAGCAATACCTGTCATTACTAAAGATAACATGGAAACACATATATTGTTTTTCTAAAGAACATTTTCTTTTCATGATATTGTCTTGCAACAATGATTTTTTCTCAATTCTTAGCAAAAAAATTCAACAAAACTAAACAAAACATCCTTTTTTTTTCTTTTTTTTTTTAGTTTAAAAATAAATAGTGTAACTACATATAAGATGTGCACATTGTATTCTGTAATCTGTCCTGGTTAACATGACACTAAAATTATAACTCTAATACAAAGCATTGCAAACATATTTACAAAATAAATAAAGTGGGTTTTTTTCAATTGTGTGCTTTTTTAAAATTGGAAATGTGGATATGTATGTGAATTGTGTAAACATATTAACAAACAAAATAAAAAAAAGTTGAAATATTAATAGAAACAATAAAAAAAAGCAGGACAATAATAGTTGAAGAGAGGATACTAAGGAGTTAATTAGGGCTGTTCAGAGTAAACTAAGGGTTAATAAGGGGTTAAACAGAGGAACATTTAATTAAAAATAGAAAACTTTTTTCTTTTAATTTGTCGTTTGTATTAACTGACATCATCTTCGGATGTAAGTTCATCTCTTCATTCTTCAGATGGATGAACATAAAGATACAAATGTAACAATAGGTTACATTGTATCTCTGCATAACCTCTTTGCAATGTTGTTTATAAACACTGATTCAGACTGCTTTTTTGACAGCTAGAGCCCAACTTCTCTAAGTATACCATAATGCCTGCTTTCATTAATCACAGCTGACAATTACAGTATACTGGAAAAGGGGGGGGGGGGGGATTCCAGAAGCAGGGAAAAGAGACTGGACGTGCTACACATGCCCTGTGTACAAATATGAAGTTTTTTTTGGGTGTAGCATGCCCAAAGTCTGCAACTAGTTAAATGATAGAGCTGCCTTAAAGGACAATTTCACACAAATTGCTCTTCACTGCCGCAGTCTGGCTTTATATTGACCTTGAGCAGCGATTTTATCTCCAACAAGGACCCAGCTCCCCTTTGTTGTGCACGTGTGCACCACTGTCCCATTCATTCCTATTAGTAGCTGTACTCCTGAGAGCCTCCAGAAGTGACTTGTCCCCCCCTCGTGATGTCATCATGCAATGTGATTGGCCAAGGCATTGCACCTGTGGTTAGGTGCATTGCTTTGGCCAATCACAATGCACTGTCAGGGTGTAGTGCATTGTGGGGTGCGGCGGGCAAAAATTCAATGAACATTTTTATTTTTTGCATTGCTTTTTTTTTCTACAAAGGCAGAAATAAGCCCTTATGCGTCAACATATTTAATTTTTAATGTTTTTCAAAAAACAGCATTCATTAACCACTTCAATACCAGGCACTTCCACCCCCTTGCTGCCCAGGCCAATTTCCAGCTTTCACCGCTGTTGCACTTTAAATGACAATTGCGTGGTCATGCAACACTGTACCCATATGAAATGTGTATAATTTTTTTGAGACAGAACTCTCTTTTGGTTGTATTTATTCACTACTGAGGATTTTATTTTTTTGCTAAGCAAACAAAATCAGACAGAAAATGTTGTTCTTACTTTGTTATAAAATTTTGCAAAGTTTTCTTCTTCACTGATGTGTGCTGATGAGGCTGCACTGATGGCCACTGATAGGCTACACTGATGGGCTGCACTGATAAGCTACACTGATGAGCACTGATCGGCTAAACTGATGGGCACTGATAGGTTGTACTGATAGGCTACAGTGATGGGCACTGATAGGTTGTACTGATAGGCTACACCAGCGGTTCTCAACCTGGGGGTCGCGACCCCTTTGGGGGTCGAACGACGCTTCCACAGGGGTCGCCTAAGACCATCGGAAAACACATATTTCCGATGGTCTTAGGAACCGAGACACCGCTCCTCGCCGCCGCCACCGCCGTCTCCAGGTGTGGGCGGGATGACATGCCGCCCCTGTCATCTGGACACACCTCGAGATCAATCCTCGCCTGTGATTGGCCGCCGGCACTGTAGCTCAGGAGAGGCACACAGGCGGCCAATCACCGGCAAAGAGGTGGAGCTTGGAGAGGAGGAGCCGAGCGGCACCGTGAAGATCGAGCGAGTGAAGAGGAGGAGAGCGGCCGGAGAAGGAAGACATCTGACAGGTAAGTGTTGGTACCATGGGAGAGGGAGGGAGCGAGCGAGCCCAGGCTGGAGCAGGGGTCAGCAAGGTAAGTATCATTGGTGTCAGTGGGAATAGTGCCCCATCATTGGTGTCACTAATACCAATGATGGGGCACTATTCCTCCCACTGACACCAATGATGGGGCACTATTCCTCCCACTGACACCAATGATGGGGCACTATTCCTCCCACTGACACCAATGATGGGGCACTATTCCTCCCACTGACACCAACGATGGGGCACTATTCCTCCCACTGACACCAACGATGGGACACTATTCCCCCCACTGACACCAACGATGAGGCACGATTCCTCCCCCCACTGACACCAACGATGGGGCACAATTCCTCCCCCCACTGACACCAAGGATGGGGCACAATTCCTCCCCCCACTGACACCAAGGATGGGGCAGTATTCCTCCCCCCACTGACACCAAGGATGGGGCACTATTCCTCCTCCCACTTATACCAATGATGGGGCACTATTCCTCCCACTGATACCAATGATGGGGCACTATTCCTCCCACTGACACCAATGATGGGGCACTATTCCTCCCACTGATACCAATGATGGGACACTATTCCCCCCCACTGATACCAATGATGGGGCACTATTCCTCCCACTGACACCAATGATGGGGCACTATTCCTCCCACTGACACCAATGATGGGGCACTATTCCTCCCACTGACACCAATGATGGGGCACTATTCCTCCCACTGATACCAATGATGGGACACTATTCCCCCCCCACTGATACCAATGATGGGGCACTATTCCTTTCACTGACACCAATGATGGGGCACTATTCCTCCCACTGACACCAATGATGGGGCACTATTCCTCACACTGATACCAATGATGGGACACTATTCCTCCCACTGATACCAATGATGGGACACTATTCCTCCCACTGACACCAATGATGGGACACTATTCCTCCCACTGATACCAATGATGGGACACTATTCCTCCCACTGACACCAATGATGGGACACTATTCCTCACACTGACACCAATGATGGGGCACTATTCCTCCCACTGATACCAATGATGGGACACTATTCCTCCCACTGATACCAATGATGGGACACTATTCCTCACACTGACACCAATGATGGGGCACTATTCCTCCCACTGATACCAATGATGGGGCACTATTCCTCCCACTGACACCAATGACGAGGCACTATTCCTCCCACTGACACCAATGACGGGGCACTATTCCTCCCACTGACACCAATGACGGGACACTATTCCCCCCCACTGATACCAATGACGGGGCACTATTCCTCCCACTGACACCAATGATGGGGCACTATTCTTCCCACTGACACCAATGATGGGGCACTATTCCTCCCACTGATACCAATGATGGGACACTATTCCTCCCACTGATACCAATGATGGGACACTATTCCTCCCACTGACACCAATGATGGGACACTATTCCTCACACTGACACCAATGATGGGGCACTATTCCTCCCACTGATACCAATGATGGGGCACTATTCCTCCCACTGACACCAATGACGAGGCACTATTCCTCCCACTGACACCAATGACGGGGCACTATTCCTCCCACTGACACCAATGACGGGGCACTATTCCTCCCACTGATACCAATGACGGGGCACTATTCCTCCCACTGACACCAATGACGGGGCACTATTCCTCCCACTGACACCAATGACGGGGCACTATTCCTCCCACTGACACCAATGATGGGACACTATTCCTCCCACTGACACCAATGACGGGGCACTATTCCTCCCACTGACACCAATGACGGGGCACTATTCCTCCCACTGACACCAATGAAGGGGGCACTATTCCTCCCACTGACACCAATGACGGGGCACTATTCCTCCCACTGACACCAATGACGTGGCACTATTCCTCCTACTGCAAAATTACAGTTATGAAGTAGCAACGAAAATAATTTTATGGTTGGGGGTCACCACAACATGAGGAACTGTATTAAGGGGTCGCGGCGTTAGAAAGGTTGAGAACCACTGGGCTACACTGATGGGCACTGATAAGGCTGCACTGATAGGCTACACTGATAATCAGGGCACTGATGATCGCTGTAATCCATGTACTGACAGTCTTGCCAGTAATGGGCTCTCATTTCCTCACACAGACACATCATTGGAGAAAAGGACCGCTGATAACCGGCATGTCTGTTTATGTGTGATCAGCTATGATTGGACACAGCTGATCACATGGTAAAGGCCTGCAGCGATTGGCCTTTTACCCCTATCTGTGATCAGTTGGGTCCACCCTGGGGGCGGGGTTGTGGGAGGAGCTCTATAGACACCCCCCCAGGACTAGCCATCTTTCAGAGGTCACAAAGCCCCTGTTAGCACAGAGGGATGTACATGCGGCTTGGGGTTGCCGCCTTCCCCTCTACACCAGCACACATACTAATTCCACAGGCCCGGAGGCTGAATAATTGCAGATAAGGCACTCAGTGAATTTAATGACCACCTTAATCAGCCACAGAGCCTGTGTCATTAATATGTGTGCGGGTGTAAAGGGGTGAGGTGCTACTCTAATGTGGCTGCATGCTGCAGAGGAAAATACTTGGTGATCCTGCCACCAGGGTACTGGGACATGAACTTCCTGTTATCTCTTTGTCCCCTATGACCCTCCCCATAGAGATGAGACATGGTGGTGTCACAGGCATGCTCCACTGCAAGCATGCGCATTTGTTGCACTGAACATGGGAAGTGGCTGAAAAGAGGCTGCAGAAGATGAGCAGAGCGGAGACCCACATAGCCCAGAAAAGAGGGGGAGGGGTGCTTTATCCACCCACATAATGATACATGTTCAGGAGCCAGGCTACGACGTCATTCAGCCGGGTTTTTCAAACCGATATCCAGCTATCCTGCGGTGTCAGCAGAGCACTGCAAAGCATGCTGGGAGTGGGCCTCGTCTTCCGGGTTCTTGCAGACTGTGGCCGGACAGTGAGCGCTCAGACATGGTGGTTCTGAAGGGTATACCGTCCGTGCTGTCCCCGGAGCTTCTGTACACACTGGCCCGCATGGGGCACGGGGATGAGATCGGTGAGACGTCATTGGCGGAGGGGGGAGGTTCGCGGTGTATGGGCTGAATATGACAACACGAAGCTGCGGAGCCGGCTATGCCCAGCAGGGGGCGCTCTAGGCTCAGAGACTGCATTGAGTCCAGCAGAGTCCAGACAGAGCAGGAGAGATCTCTGAGCTCAGTGTACACCATTGTACGTACACGTCACCTGTACGCCATTGTACATATTTGTCACGTCACCTGTCCGCCATTGCACGTACACTTCACCTGTCCACCATTGCACGTACACGTCACCTGTACGCCATTGTACCTACATGTCACGTCACCTGTACGCCACTGTTCATGTCACGTCACCTGTGCGCCAGTGTACATATTTGTCACGTCACCTGTCCGCCATTGCACATACACTTCACCTGTCCGCCATTGCACGTACACTTCACCTGTCCGCCATTGCCCGTACACTTCACCTGTCCGCCATTGCACGTACACTTCACCTGTCCGCCATTGCACGTACACTTCACCTGTCCGCCATTGCACGTACACTTCACCTGTCCACCATTGCACGTACATGTCACCTGTACACCATTGTACATACATGTCACGTCCCCTGTACACCATTGTACATACATGTCACGTCACCTGTACACCAATGCATGTACATGTCACCTGTACACCATTGTATATACATGTCACGTCACCTGTACACCAATGCACGTACACGTCACCTGTACAGTTGTGTTCAAAATAATGGCAGACATCACTAACCTGATCAATCACTGTTTTTGGTAGAAATTATATTTCTACATGGCAAATTATTTACTAGCAGGTGTAGTAGAGTAATAGAAATCCAACAGTCATGACATGCATGCTGCTGATTCTGTGTAATTGAATCACTAATTGGAAGGGGCATGTTCAAAATAATAGCAGTGTGGAGTTCTATTAGTGAGGTCATTCATTCTTTGAAAAACAGGTGGCAATTATTGCCCTTATTTAAGGAAGGAAGGCAGCAAATGTTGTACATGCTGGTTACAATGCATTTCTCTCTGAAATTCTGAGGAAAATGGGTCGTTCCAGACATTGTTCAGAAGAACAGCGTACCTTGATTAAAAAGTTGATTGGAGAGGGGAAAACATATAAAGAAGTGCAGAAAATGATAGGCTGCTCAGCTAAAATGATCGCAAATGCTTTAAAATGGCAACCAAAACCTGAAAGACGTGGAAGAAAGCAAAAAACTACCATTCGAATGGATAGAAGAATAGCCAAAATGGCAAGGACTCAGCCAACAATCAGCTCCAGGAAGATCAAAGAAGGTCTAAAGTTACCTGTGAGTACTGTTACAATTAGAAGACGCCTATGTGAAGCCAAGCTATCTGCAAGAAGCCCCTGCAAAGTCCCACTGTTGAAAAAAAGACGTGCTGAAGAGGTTACAATTAGCCAAAGAGCACATTGACTGCCCTAAAGAGAAATAGCGCAACATTTTGTGGACTGATGAAAGTAAGATTGTTCTTTTTGGGTCTAGTGGCCGGAGACAGTTTGTCAGACGACCCCCAAACACTGAATTCAAGCCACAGTACACTGTGAAGACAGTGAAGCATGGTTGTGCAAGCATCATGATATGGGGATGTTTCTCATACTACGGTGTTGGGCCTATTTATCGCATACCAGGGATCATGGATCAGTTTGAATACATCAGAATATTTGAAGAGGTCATGCTGCCTTATGCTTAAGAGGAAATGCCCTTGAAATGGGTGTTCCAACAAGACAACGACCCCAAACACACCAGTAAACGTGCAACATCTTGGTTCCAGACCAACAAGATTGACGTTATGGAGTGGCCAGCCCAATCCCTGGATCTTAATCCAATAGAAAACTTGTGGGGTGACATCAAAAATGCAGTTTCTGAGGCAAAACCAAGAAATAGAGAAGAACTGTGGAATGTAGTCCAATCATCCTGGGCTGGAATACCTGTTCACAGGTGCCAGAAGTTGGTTGACTCCATGCAACACAGATGTACAGCAGTTCTCAGGAACAGTGCTTATACAACTAAATATTAAGTGATTCAAAGGAAAGCAAAATCTTCAAACATTTTTCAGTTTATATAGTGAATGTTTGAGTTTGTAAAGAATACAAACACTGCTATTTTTTGAACAGTCTAATATTCAGTTTTCTTCAGCTTTTTTAGAGGAACAACACAAATTTGATATATTTTTCTTCATGTTTTGATTTGGAATAGAATGTGTAGTGTTCCCAATGCATTTGTGTGTATGGAAATAAAAGCTATTAGAAGGATTTTGAGCTTTATTCTCTTTTTTTCAACACACTGCTATTATTTTGAACACAACTGTACGTACACATCACCTGTACACCATTGTATGTACATGTAACCTGTACACCGATGTACACCCACGTCACCTGTACACCGATGTACACACATTTCAAATTTGGCAAATTTAATTTTCACTTTTCAGGACTGACTGCATATAATGCATAAAGGAAATCCTTCCTTCTGTATGGGGAATATAATACACTTCCTGTCCTCGGCTGACAACGCTCACTGTGCTGTGTCTATGGAGGAGCAGCGTTGTCACCCTGGAGGCCATGTCACACTAACAAGTAAGCACCTCTTTCTGTGCATTTGGCTGGATGAGCAGGACACCATGTAGGGGAGTATTCAACCCACTCTGTCTACCCAGCTGTACTAATCCAGAGTCTGGCAAGTTCTTCCTAGCAACAGAATTGATAGGGTAACCTATGTGTAGGGCAAGACTACAGAACACCTCCCACTCTACTCTGCTTCATTGTGTAGAGGGAGCCATTTCAAGGTTTGTTCACACTTGCAGTGCTGTCTGAGGAGCGATCCACGTTCACCTCCGGCTTTAAGGTGAAGCCTGGTTCACACCTATGTGTGTTGTGATTCGTGTTTTTTCTGGAGCATTTTGTGTTTTCAAAAATGCGTTTTTTTTTTTTGTTTTTTTTTATGCATTTTGATTTTTTTTTTCCAATAAAGTATTGAGTGTGACTTTGATGTGACTTTCCACTCTTTGGTACTCAATGTCACATCAAAGTAGTGCGGGAACCTTTTTATAGTCATTGTGACTTTGAAGATGTTCTTGCACTACTTGGCCACATGTATTGCACATGGTTGCAGGACACTTGTAGAACTTCCCCATTCCCTTGAATGGGTCACGATCGCCAGGCACTACCCCTGCTGAAGGCAACAGGGGGTGTAATTCCTGCTGCACCCCTGTAGCACTACATCATATCTGCAGTAAGTGTGCATCCCCAGCTGCTGCCTCTACAGCATAAGGGGTTAGCAGTTGGGGAAGGTAACAGCACTGCTGAACCAGAGTTTTACTTCCCAGCCAACCTCTATTGTGAATGAGCCCTAAAAGCTCACACAGAGAGCGGAGGACAATGATAAGAATGCAGCAGAGGAAAGTTTTCAGGCTGGATCAGCAGCTAGTTTTGCAGTTATTGAATAGATACCAATTGCCCTCCACCCTATAGTAGAAGTACTGCTACAGGGCAGCAGGGCTGTACAAAATCACTTGTATTTCTGGGTAGGGGGCACGCTCGCTTTACCCATGCCATTATTGGCTGCTGGGGATGTCAATCACAGGGTCCTGGCTGGCACTCTGTGATCATTAGCAGAGCTGAGAGGGGAGAGACCTGTGTAAACAACACAGATCTCTCTCCTGTCAGCATGTACATGCTGCTTTGTATCTCTCTGCACAGCATGTCTCCCTAGTAAAGCACACACAGCATACAATGTAAAACCGAACACAGTTAACCTTTTGCTCGCTGCAGATGTTAACCCCTTCCTGCTCAGTGTCAGTACAGTGTCAGTGCTTTTTATTAGCACTGATCCCTGTATTAGTGTCACTGGGGATGTCAGTGGCCATTAGTCAGTTCCCACCCAGTGTCAGAATGCCCGCCGTAGTCCTACTATAAGTCACTGATTGCCACCATTACTAGAAAAAAAAATTCCAGTATATATACCGCCATGTGTAGACGCTAGAACTGTCACATAAACCAATTATATTAATACACGTATTGGGATTTTTTTCTTAGCAAAGACATCTAGCAGAATACATTTTGGCCCAAATGTATGAAGAAATTCAATCTTTTTAATTTTTATATTGGATATGTTTTAAAGTAAAAAAATAATCTCTCTATCTATATAATTTTTTTTTTTTTCAAAATTGTTTGTTTTTTTGTTTTATAGCACAAAAAAAAAAAAATGCAGTGTTCAAATACCACCGAAAGAAATCTCTCTTTGTGGGGAAAAAATGACATGCATTTCATAAGTACAGCATTGCATGACCGCGCAATTGTCAGTTAAAGTAATGCAGCACCATATCACAAAAAATGGCCTGGTCAGAAAGGGGGGTAAATTGTCTGAATGGCAAGTGGCTAAAAGAAATTTCAGTGGTATATTTAAAATGTAATTAACGCTATTTGGCCTCCCAGGAACATGTGTACATATGCACTGCTTATTTGCAGCTTGTGGTGCGTCCAACCTTTTGTCCACCTCCAACACTGCTCACAGTTGGTGGCTAGGCATGAGCTTGGGCATGTTCAGACATGAGTCTGAACCCATATTAGCTATACTGCCAAGATGCTGTCAAAGAGGTCAGCCAATCATAGGTGGCAGAGGCTGTCTCCACCCTCACAGCCACACATATACACACCACTTGTATACTTGTGGCTGCAGGGCATGCTTCCAACATCTGATTGGCTGTTCACTTTGCCAGCATCCTGGCAGGATAGCTTGGGCAGGTTCAGACTCATGTCCAAACATGCCTAAGCTCATCCCTATGCGTCCATCTTCTCCCTGGCTTCTTGCAGGTTAATCCTTCTTGATTAGATGGGCACTGTCTATATACACTATATTAAGAATAAAAGTGAAGAAAAATATGCTGCACTACATCAAACAAAAAACAATGCCTGTGAATCAAAAAATGTGAAAAATAAGAGATTAAATACAAAAAAATTACCCAAAACAAAGAATAACATTGAATCAACCCCAAAAAGTCATTATAAACTCAAGTCCAATCAAAATAGTGGTCTTCTTTAACCTGTTGCCTACCAGCCGCAGTGTATATACTGTGGCAGGGCGGCACCGCTGTGCTAAACCACGTTTTGAAACGTCGTTTAGCAAAACAGGTAGGAGGCACGCACCCGCCCTACCTGCACCGCTGATCGCGGGTGTCAATCACCGGGTTCCGGCCGGTCACTACCCGCCTGCTCCTGGCGATTATCGGCAATCACTGACAGAGAGCACGGCTGCAGTGTTTACACTGCACCTCTGCTCCCTGTCAGCTCCTAACACACTCTCATGGAGAGCAGAGATTAGCTTTCCGGGACAGCTTGTTCTTGTGAAGTACACACCCCGCCCACTAGTAAAACACTCCCCTAAAACAGTTAACCCTTTCATTGAATAAAAAAGTTAACCCCTTCCTCCCCAGTGCCATTAGTACAGTGTCAGTTTTTTTTTTCTTTTTTTCACTGATCACTGTATTGGTGTCAGTGACCCCAAGTCAGTTCCCCCCCCCCCCAGTGTCAAAATGTCCGCTGCAGTCCCGCCATAAGTCGCTAATCACTGTCATAAATTGGTGATCACCGCCATAAGTCGCTGATTGCCGCAATTATTATTATAAAAGAAAAAAATCCCAGTATCTTTCCCACCATTTGTAAACGCTATAACTTTCACGTAAACCAATTAATTTACACGTATTGGGATTTTTTCTAGCAAAGACATGTCGCACAATACATTTTGGCTGAAATTTATGACAAAATTAAATTTTTTAAATTTTTTTACTGGACATGTTTTATAGCAAAAAGTCCAAAATATTGTTTTTTTTCTCAAAATTGTCAGCCTTTTTTATAGCTCAAAAAATAAAAAATGCACATGCGATCAAATACCACCAAAAGAAAGCTCAATTTGTGGGAAAAAAAAGACGTAAATTTAATTTGGGTGCAGTGTTGCATGACCGCGCAAATGTCAGTTAAAGTAACGCAGCAACGTAACACAAACCACTTCTGTAACCGCTTCCTGACCACCCTAAAGCAGAAATGCTACTACAGGGTGGCATGGTGCGCAAAATCACAATATATTTAGGCGCACCCTGAAAACCCACCTCTTCAGGGAAGCCTACCCCACCCCCTGCTAATTCCCGACCTCCTCCACTCTTCCACTCCATCCCCCACAGCTATTTCCTCCTGTACCACTATCCCCTCCCTCCTAGATTGTAAGCTCCAAGGAGCAGGGCCCTCGAACCCTTCGTGTATTGCATTGTATTGTTATTGTACTGTCGCATGTTCTGTCCCCCTTTGTAATGTACAGCGCTGAGCGAACTGTTGGTGCTTTATAAATACTGTATAATAATAATAATAATATATATATACGTGATTCACGCTCCCGTGGTTTTCACTCCCCTCCCAGATGGCGTCAGATTGCCCCTCAGTACACCAGTCATCACATTTAACCCCTTGATTGCCAGCAACATGATTATACACAATAAATGTCCATTGCTAGTATAGTGTCTGAACGGATCAATATCTTTGATCAGATCAGCACTATACCAGCGTTCACATTAGCATAGCGTCCCCAAAAATGCAGCGTTAGCAGGATCAGCCCCAGCACCTGCGTTTAGCCCTTAAGCTTACCCCCCCCCCTTTTTCCCCAGCAAGTGCAGTGTCAGTAGGTTACTGTCACTTGATATATTACACACAAAACCGCAGTGTTCGCAGAATCAGGCCTGATCTCTGTTAGCACTTGCCGGTAAATTTTGATGACTCTCATATGCTGCCTCTTAGATTGTAAGCTCCCAGGATCAGGCCCTCCTAACCCTCTTGTATTGAACTGTATTGTTGCTGTATTGTCTCCCGTTATATTGTAGCGTTGAGCAAACTGTTGGCGCCATATAAATCCTGTATAATAATAATACCAGCACTGCAGTCTGACTTGGTGGCGAGTCCTATAAGTGCAGTACAAGCTGGTGCGGTGGCGAGCACAAGTATTGTCCCGCAGCCACTAAATTCGCACACAGGCCCGTAGAGCCGCTAATATCCTTCCGGATGTGCTTGCAAATCCCGATTGGCAGTCCACAAATTTTGCAGCACTTGTTCTTCCCCCGTTCACTGCCCAACCCGGAATTCAGGTGGAAATAGAAATTTAACTACTCCCCTTGATTTTTGGAGCTGTTTTTCACAGAATATCTGTATGCATTGATTGTGGATCAAAGCAATTTATATGCACAACAATTTATCACCGCCAACCAAAATTCAAACCTTGCCAGACCATTCGCATGGAAACCCATTACGGTTTCTGAATTTACTTTTTTTGGGGGCCTAACCCTCAACATGGGCATTACTAAAAGAAATGAATTCCAGTTGTATTGGTCCACAGACCCGATTCATCATATGCCCGTGTTGTCTGCTGCCATGGCCAGGCATAGATATTATTATTATACAGTATTTATATAGCGCCAACATTTCGCTCAGCGCTGTACATTACAATGGGAGACAATACATGAGACAGTACAATAACAATACAATCTAGGAGGGAGGGGATAGTGGACCGGGAGGAATAGCTGTGGGGGATGGAGTGATAGGAAGAGTGGAGGAGAGGATATGCGAGTATAATGTGTTTTATGCATTTCAACTACAACACACTCTGTCATCCTTTGGGGTGACCCTGAATTTGACCGGCTACACAAAATTCAGCCCCCCGCAAATCACCTTAATCAAAAATTTGCATGTGTCTATACTCCCCAGCAAAACATCTGCGTTGATGAGTCCCTAATTATAATTTTTCTGGCCGCCTTGCATTCAAACAATTTCTCCCCAGCAAGCGTGCCAGTAATGGGGTCAAGATGTAGAAGACCTGTGAGAGGGCAACAGGCTATACTTATACGTTTCGGTTTTACGAGGGAATAGATAGTCACGTGGAGCCCCCCGGATGCCCAGACTACATGGGGAGCAGTGGCAAGATAGTTTGGGACTTGGTGTCATCCTTTTTCCATATGGGGTACCACTTATACGTGGACAATTTTTGTTCAAGCGTACCACTATTTAGACATTTGTACAATCTTGGAACTGGCGCTTGTGGCAAAGTGTGACCTAATGTGTGCCCACCATTAGAGGTGGGTGGATGCAGGGTGGTATATTTAATGGTGGGCATACCACACACTTTTTTTTTGGCAGAGATTTCTTCTCTTTTTTCATACAGTCCACAGGCTGCATAAAAAAAACCAAAAGAACATAGCATATATACCCAACAAGGACCAGCGACGTACTGGTACATCACTGGACTTTGAGTGGTTATACCAGGATGATGCCTACAGCTGCAGGCATCATCCTGGTATCATTTTTTCAGCTGGCGATCAGCTTTCATGTAAAAGCAATCCTAGTGGCTAATTAACTGCAGGATTGCTTTTACAAGCAGTGGGAGACAATAACCCCTGCTGCCTTTCACGGCCTTCTCGGGCAGTCCCGAGCCATAGGAAGAACCTGAGAATGCAGCCGGTGTTTCTGCCAGCTGACCACGGAGCTGATTGGAGATCAGAAGCTACGAGCATTTCATCGCTTCCGTTTCGCAGGATATAAACAGTTAAAAAGCATCTGATCACACCGATTTTTGGTTTGATTAGATAAAGCAAGGGCAGAAGAGATATCCAGAGTCTGATAGACCCCAGATTTCTCAAAAAAGAATATATGACAATGCCCATTGAAGTTATAGGGGATAGTTGCATTCCCTATGACAGCATTAAAAGTGATTAAAAAAAAAAAAAATTAAAAGGACAGTGTAAAAATAATTAAAAAAATCAAAATAACTTAAAAAAAAAGTACCCTCACCCCCCGCGCATGCGCACACCTGCGTTCATGAGCGTTAACCCTGTGCCAGTATGGAAACAGCAGTTGCTCCATGCATGTGAGGTATTGCCATGAATGTCAGATCAAGGGCAGTAATTCTAACACTAGACCTCCTCTGTAAATCTAAAATGGTAGCTTGTAAAGGCTTTTAAACATTGCCTATGGATATTAAAAACGTATACAGTTTGTCGCCATTGCACGGGGCATGCACAGTTTTAAAGCATGTCATGTTTGGTATCTATTTACTCGGCATAGCATCATCTTTTATATTTTACCAAATAATTGGCCAATATATTGTGTTTTTATGCATTAAAAGTAAAAAAAAGTGTATTTTTTAAAAACAATTGCGTTTGAAAAAAAGGCTGTGCGAGTACTATGTGCCATAAAAAATTGTAGTACCCACCATTTTATTCACTATGGTGTTTGCGTTAAAAAATATATAATGTTTGGGGTTTAAATTAATTTCCTAGCAAAAAAGACTGATTTTTTTTCGTGAGAACAAAAAGTGTCAGAAAACGCTTGGTCTTCGGGTGGTTAGAAGAGTGAATGATGTGTTGCATAAACTTCTAATGCTGGGCATAAAACACCCCCACCCCCCAAAACGACCCCTTTTTGGAAAGTAGACACCCCAAACTATTTGCTGAGAGGCATGTTCAATCAATAAAAGAATTTATTTTTTTACCACAAGTTTTTGGAAAATGACAAACAAAAAATTTTTTTTTTTTTTTACACAAAATTGTCACTTAAAGGATTCATTGCTCACACATGCCATGGGTATATGTGGAATTACTCCCCAAAATACATTCTTCTACTTCTCCCAAGTATGGGGCTACCACATGTGAGAGACGTTTTGGCAGTCTAGCCAGGTACAGGACCCCAAAATCCAATAAGCATCTTCAGGCTTTTAAAGGGCTTTATTTCCTCATCCCACTTCCAGACTACCTATCACAGTTTCGGAGGCCCTGAAATGCCGGGATAGCACCTAACCCCCCCAAATGACCCCTTTTTGGAAAGTAGACACCCCAAGGAATTTGATAAGAAGCATGTTAAGTATTTTGCAGATTTCATTTGTTGCCATAAGGTTTTGTAAAATGAAGAAAAAAAAGCAAAAACCTTTTTCAGGCTTTCAAAGTAATCATTGCATTTCAGGCTCCTGTATGTGGCTAGGCTTCCAAAAAGTCTCACACATGTGGTATCCTCATACTCAGTAGAAGTAGCAGAATGTATTTTGGGGTGTAATTCCACATATACCCATGGCTTGTGCAAGAAGTAAATCATTTAAATGAAAAATTTGTGTTAAAAAAAAAAAAAATGTTTGTCATTTTCCAGAAACTTGTGGGAAAAAAATAAATCTTCCATGGACACAATATGCCTTTCAGCAGATAGCTTAGCCTTAGGGTGTCTACTTTACGAAAAGGGGTCATTTGAGGGTGTTTGTACTATCCTGGCATTTTAGCACCTCATGAAATGTGATGGGCAGTCAGAAAGTAAATGCTGTGTAAATTCCATTAGCTATATCATAGTTTGTAGACGCTATAATTTTCACACAAAGCAATAAATATACACTTACTGGGATTTTTTTAACCAAAAACATGTAGCAGAATACATTTTGGCATAAATTTTTTGACAAAATTTGTTTTTTTTGGATATTTTTTATGACAGAAATGAGAAAATATTGGTTTTTTTTAAAAAAAGTTTTTTCTTCAAAAATGTTTTTGTTTATAGCGCCAAAAATAAAAAAAGTGTACAGGTGATCAAATACCACCAAAAGAAAGCTCTATTTGTGTGAAATAAAAAGGACATAAATTTCATTTATGTACCATATTGCATGACCGCGCAATTGTCCATTAAACTAGCGCAGCGCTGTATGGCCAAAAAATAGGCGTAAATTGCAGTATCTATACCATAGTTTGTAGACGCTATAACTTTCACACAAAGCAATCAATATACACTTATTGGGATTTTTTTTAACAAAAACATGTAGCAGAATACATTTTAGCCTAAATTTATAACCAACTTCGAGTTTACTATATATTTTTTTATAGCTGAAAGTAAAAAATATTGTTTTTCTTCAAAATTGTTGGTCTTTTTTTGTTTATAGCGTGAAAAATAAAAAGCGCACAGGTGATCAAATACCACTGAAAGAAAGCTCTATTTGTGTGAAAAAAAGGACGTAAATTGCGTTTGGGTGCAGCATTGCATGACCGCGCAATTATCAGTTGAATTAGTGCAGCTCCGAGTAGCAAAAAGAGGCCTGGTAAGGAAGGGGGGTAAATCCTATGGATGGCAAGTGGTTAAACCCTCCTGTGGATAACACAAATGTGTGCAGCTGTCACAAATTCGAGTGAGAAAACATCCTCCACCATATATCTGCTCACCTCACATTATACAATGTTACGGTCTAACTGCACTTTTGGTCCCACTTGGACTCAGATCAGCTTGTTAAATGGGGTCTCCAAAGTATGCTTCCTCCTTATAGACGTCTTGGTGTTATCCGTATTCCTCATTAAAAAGAACTCAGCATAGTGCTTTATCCTTTTATTACGCAATAAAACATAGGAAATGGACTCACATTCTGGAGGTGCATATCTGCACCACTTATGATGAACATCTGGCAATATATCAATTAAGCACAAGATGGCAGTATCATCTGAACAGCAGAGTCCTGTATGATCTCTGAATATCGTCACCATAGGGAATGAAATACAAGGCAAAGCACAGGCCCTTCTTTGTAAATGCAATTGCCTGCTAAAATTCTGTTCCTGGAGCGGTTTCACAAATACTACAACCACTGTCCCGAGGAATGGAAATGTTGTGACGTCATTAGTACACTCCTCCCAGGTGCGTACGGATGACGTCACAATGTTTTTTTTTTTTGTTTTTGTTTTTTTTTATGTAGCACAGCATATTTTTCTTCACTTTTATTCTTATTATTTGCCCCACTGAGACATGGGTTGTGTGCACTAGCAACTACAGTGTATATATATATAAATATATATTTATATGTGTATGTGTGTGTATTTTTTGCTTTTTATGCACCATAGTAAACGCTTATGTTATTTAATTTATATTGGTATATACACTATATTGCCAACGTATTGGGACAGCCCTCTAAATCATTGGATTCAATCACCTCCATGGCCACAGGTGTATAAATCAAGCACCTAGGCATGGAGATTGTTTCTACAAACATTTGTGAAAGAATAGGTCACGCTCAGGAGCTCAGTGAATCCTAGCGTGGTACTGTGCTAGTTTGCCACCTGTGCAATAATTCCATCAGAGAAATGTCCTTGCTACTAAATATTCCATGGTCAACTGTTAGTGGTATTATAACAAAGTGGAAGCAACCTAAAACAGCAACTCTGCCACCAAGTGGTAGAAAATGACAGAGCGGGGTCAGTGTATGCTGAAGCGCAGAAGTGGCCAACTATCTGCACAGTCAATAGCTAAAGACCTCCAAACTTCATGTGGCCTTCAGCCTTATCACATCAGTGTGTAGAGAGCTTCAAGGAATGGGTTTCCATGGCCGAGCAGCTGCATCCAAGCCTTACATCACCAAGTGCAATGCAAAGCGTTGAATGCAGTGGTGTAAAGCACGCCACCACTGGACTCTAGAGCAGTGGAGACGTGTTCTCTGGAGTGATGAATCGCACTTCTCTGGCAATCCGATGGACTTGTATGGGACTGCATTTGGCAGTTGCCAGGAGAACGGTACATGCCTGACTGCATTGTGCCAAGTGTAAAGTTTGGTGGAGGGGGGATTATGGTGTGGGGTTGGTGTTCAGGGATTGGGCTTGGCCCCTTAGTTCCAGTGAAGGGAACTCTTAAGATGTCAGCATACCAGGACAATTTCATGCTCCCAACTTTGTGGGAACAGACACAAAGGAACATGAATTCATCTCAGGAGGTGGTTGGCACTGAGACTCCACATTACTCAGTTCCATACTTGGCTAGTGTGCCTGTCACATAGGT
Source organism: Staurois parvus (assembly GCF_062004578.1). Lineage (NCBI taxonomy): Eukaryota > Metazoa > Chordata > Amphibia > Anura > Ranidae > Staurois > Staurois parvus. Next base: position 5,301,456 of record NW_028318030.1, read on the forward strand.
GGATGCATTGGCTGAGGACCTTTGTTGTGGGTGGGCAAAGCCTGATGGGGAACTTTGAGAACCTAGTTCCCCAGCCTCTCTTGTGATTGACAGCAGACAGCCCAACAGTAGATATGGAATCCACCCAATGTCAATCACAAAGCAGGTGGACCTGATGGAGAACTAGTCTCCCCAGTAGCCCACTGTCCAAGTTCAACCTCATGTCATTGGTTGATAGGGCGCTGGTAGTCTACTTCTTAACAACTAATGAAGCAAATACAAGGGGCAGGGATTCTTTTTGAATTTGTCACAGCTATAGCGACACAATGTGAAATGGCACAGGTGCGAACTACCTGAATCTGTCATATGTATCAAAACTGTCAATGATCCTGTCTCAAGGCTTTCCTGAATTAGGTGCAGGACTATCTAATGGGCCAATACCATCAAAAAAGTATCACAAATGCTTCAATAAATTTCCCCATTGAGCAAGGCATATCATAAAGGGTGTCTATGACACTCATTAGAATTCTAACATGGTTCTGCTCACTGTATGTAGAGGCGCAATGAGGCCGGAGTTTCAATATGGACAGCCCTTCCTGAGCTCCCACCTGTCAGGGCAGTTGTCACACACAAAATGCATCAGCCAATGAGGTTTGAAGCTGAGTGGGTGGAGACTGCCTGAGAATTGAAAGGGACAAGTGCCTCATCAGGTTTGCTCCATTTGTAATTTGCAGTAGGCAGATTTATAGCCAATAGCCTGTACACTGCCTACTGTCAATCACAAGGAGAGCATGTATGTGCATGGTCCTTAAAAAAATGGCCTGTACTTGATGAGAAGAATCTTAGCTGCCAGTTCAGTAACTTCCTTGAATGTTTGGCAGATGGTCTCCTTTTGTTATGAAATATCTATATGTATGTTTGTATGTATATACACTGCCTGATTTTATAAAACTGGAGAAAGAAGTTGAGGCAGGATCTCTTAATATGTGGATATATCCCTAAGTGTGGACAGATCTACTCATTAACCACTTTAGTACCGCGCTATAGTTTGAAAGACGACAGGGCGTCCATGGATGTTCTCCCAGAACCCAGCTCCCTGTATGCTCCCTGAGGTGCACATTGAGCACGCTCTGTGTCCACTGTGTCTTTTGGACACAGCTGATCACAGATCACAGTAAAGGGCCAATCCCAGTGGCCCTTTACCATGTGATCAGATGTGTCTAGTCACTTTGTAAACAGACTTGATGGTTATTGGCAATCCAGCAAGGCTGTTAGTACTTTGTTTACACTGATTAGTGCAGCCCCATCAGTGCCGCCTCATTAGTGCCCATCAGTGCAGTCTATCACTGTCCATGAGTGCAGCCTGATTAGCGCACATCAGTGAAGAAGAAAAATTACTTATATGCAAAATTTTTAAAAAAAAAAAATGTTTTGGTCTTATTTTGCTTTGCAAAAAAATAAAAAGAAAGCTCTGTTTGTTTAAAAAAAAAAAAAAAAAAAGACAAAAATCCCATATGGGTACAGTGTTGCATGACTGCTCAATTTCCATTCAAAGTGCCACAGCGCTGGAAGCTGAAAATTGGCCTGGGCAGGAATGGGGTGAAAGTGCCCAGTATTGAAGTGGTTAATTTAACCCTTTTCATTGCCAGGTCTGTAAGTAGTACAGAAATTACGGCGAGGGAATTTATACACAATCCGGTAGCTGTAGCCCCCGGGATTGTTTATAATACTGACAAGTAGACTCCTGCCAATCAGGTGCAAGCAGTCGCGTTGCTGCGCTGCTACCCGATTGCTTCCACGGCTCCCCTGTTCGCCCCCCCCCCGCATGCACTCCCACCATGTATCTGGTCTTTGGGGAGCGCCATGGCAGGTGGAGGGGAATGTTCACTCTCCTTCCCTTCTTTCTGTAGCTAGGGAGAGATGTATTGCAATGCCATCTGCATTGCAATACATCCAGTGGAGCCCAGAGGAGACATGCAGGGTCTTAATAGTTACACCCAAGCACATACCATTCCCCCCCCCCCCCCCCAAAGAAAGAAAATAATTTTGAGGCCCCCCACATATGCGCACATACAAATGTAAACGCACACGTTGGGCACGTGAAAACTTTGATTGCGATACACATGTTACGTGTCACTGTGCACACTGGAGTGAGAGCAATAATGCTAGCACAAGAACGTAATGCTAAACTATTGACCTATAAGGGCTTTTGAACCATTGTCTATAGAAAATATAGAGTACTGAATTTGTTGCCATTTCATAGGAGCACACAAATTTAAGGTTTGGCATGTTGGGTATCTATATACTCGGTGCAACCTCATCACATTTTATATTTTACCAACAACTTGTGTAATATATTGTGCTTGTTTGCTGTAAAATTCACTTTAGTGGTTTTTTTAAACTGAAATTTTGCATTTTCTGGACCTTTACGATAACATGGTGTGACATAAAAAAATTGGAACTACCGCTATGTTATTCTCTAGGGTGTCTGCTTTCAGAAAATATATAATTTGGGGGGGGGGGGGGGGTTTGTGTAATCTTTAGGCTTAAAATAATTTTTTTAAACGTTTGTAAAAAAAATGGCTCCGGCAGAGAAAGGATTAAGAGGCCAAAATAATTTGCTGAGTCAATAACCAAAAGGGTATGAGCGAAGGTGTCACAGTATGGATCTCCAAGGATGTGGAAAGGATTGAGGGTTTATCTGTTACAGGTTGTATGGTGCCTTTATGGAGGATAGATCACCTTACACCTTGCACAAACAGATATAGCATGGAGGATCACACATGTACTTTATAACCCACAATCTTTCAGATATACAGTGGGAAAAATAATTATTTGATCCCCCTGCAGATTTTGTAAGTTTGCCCACTTTCAAAGAAATTAAGGGTGTATAATTTATTTTATTTTAGGTTTATTTTAGTGAATAGAGACAGAATATCAACCAAAAATCCAGAAGTGCATTTGTGAGGTCAGGAACTGATGTCGGACGAGAAGGGCTGGCTTGCAGTCTCTGCTCTAATTCATCCCAAAGGTGTTCTATCGGGTTGAGGTCAGGACTCTGTGCAGGCCGGTCAAGTTCCTCCATCCCAAACTTGCTCATCCATGTCTTTATGGTTCTTGCTTTGTGCACTGATGCTCAGTCATGTTGGAACAGGAAGGGGCCATCCCCAAACTGTTCCCACAACGTTGGGAGCAGGAAATTGTCCAAAATGTCTTGGTATGCAGATGCTTTAAGAGTTCCCTTCACTGGAACTAAGGGGCCAAGCCCAACCCCTGAAAAACAACCCTACACCATAATACCCCCCCCACCAAACTTTACACTTGGCACAATGCAGTCAGGCAAGTACCGTTCTGGCAGCTGCCAAACCCAGACATGTCCATCAGATTGCCAGACAGAGAAGCATGATTCATCACTCCAGAACACGTCTCCCTTGCTCTAGAGTCCAGTGGCAGTGAGCTTTACACCACTATATCTGACACTTTGTATTGCACTTGGGGATGTAAGGCTTGGATGCAGCTGCTCGGTCCTGGAAACCCATTCCACAAAGCTCTCTACACACTCTTGTTGTGCTAATCTGAAGGCCGCATGAAGTTTGGAGGTCTTTAGCTATTGACTTGGCAGACAGTTGGCAACTTCTGTGCAACTTCTGTGCACTGTGGGCTTCAGCTTGTACTGACCCCTCTCTGTCATTTTACATGGCCTACACTTTGTTATAATACCACTAACAGTTCACCATGAAATATATAGTAGCAAGGAAATTTCATGGATGGACTTATTGCACAGGTGGCAACCTATCACAGTACCACGCTTGAATTCACTAAGCTGAAAGTGACCCATTCTTTCACAAATGTTTGGCCATGGAGGTGATTGGAACACCTGAATCCATTGATTTGGAGGGGTGTCCCAATACTTTTGTCAATATAGTGTGTGTTTGTGTAAGGTATTTTATTTATTAAGTTTTTAGTCAAGCAAAATACTAGATGTTAGGCACCAATAATTTTTTTGTGCTTTTATAATATTTGTTTTTTATCAGTTCTTGCAGATGCGAATTTCCCAGTGTCCTCAATAAGCCGCTCTGGACCAGAACTTATTCGAGCAGATGGTACATTTTAATTTTACCAGTTTTAGTGGGGTTTTTTTTTTTTTACTTATTATACACATCTGTTTGATGTTGAGCTTCACAATCCATAGGGCTCTTCTCTTGTGGTTTTATATAGAGGCAAATGCTAATTTTTTTAAAAAGTTTATCAGATTATTTAAAGAGTAAGGGATTTTTTTTTTTTATCTAAGCTTCAGCTTCTTTATCCTCTCCTCCTCCTTTTAAACTTTTCCAACATACTTAAAGCAGAGTTCCACAATTTTTTTCATGATCCTTGCCACACAATGCCCACCCGCAGAACAGTCTGTTATGGGATATTTTTTTTAATTTATTGATTTCTTTTGCTGTCAGTATCCTGCAGTTCCGCTTTGGCCGCCTAGGCGATTTCCTCATTAGGCGATTCCCTAGGACTCTTTGAGAAAACCAATGGCGTTTTCCAGAGTCTTTGGGAAGCCTAATGGTGAAGTCTTGCAGTATTTCTTCACCAGAAGTGACGTTATCAGGAGGAATGATTGCCAGGTTGCCATAACAACTGGGCGGGATCTTCCGTCCCTGCCTCCATTGTTATGGCAACCTACAAAAAAACAATGTGCCATCCTGTGTCCTTGCAACGCAAGCGCGTGTTCAGGAGGTGCATGCTGGGTAGCCAGCTGCACCGAATCCAGAAGAAAGTAGGAGCTGGCTTCAGGTGCCCACACTAGTAATGGCCGCTGCCTGCCAAGATCCTGCTGAGGAATGTCACATTTACAAGTAAGCAAACAACATACACTTAAAACACTGTCCTAATTATATACTGCAACTGAAGAGAATCACGGAGGTGCTTTTTGTAGAAAAGTGCCGAGGAGACTGGAACTCTACTTTAAGGTGATTGTAGCCATATTAATTCACTTGAAACAACATAGATGTGTACTGTCCATGTTACTTTTTTTAGGACAAGAATTTAGAGTGTATCCTGTCTGTATATCTGCCAAAGCAGTTCTGTTTTATGCAGATCTTTAGAACAATGTTAACAAAAACAATTTCTGGAAAATAGCATACCAGGGAGTTCAAAAAATAGATTCACACTCTGTAGAACTCTCTTGTGCTTCCACACGAGAAACTTTGGTGCTTCCCCAATATTCATGTACCTGTTGGAAACAGGTACATAAATTTGGGGCAAGCAAAAGGTATTTGTCATGCAGAGGTGCAGAGAGGCTGGAGTGTCCATATGGACACTGAGAAGTCCGATCAGAATGAGTCACCTACTGAAATCCCATCCATTGCTACCCATTTTGATGCTGTATGCTCTTGTTTAGTGTTAAAGCAGCCTTAATCTGCTCACCCCAGGGTCTTCTGCATAGGGTCCATGCAATTACACAAACCTGCTAATGCCTTCCAAGTCCACTTGCTTTTATAGCCCGAACTTTATGGTGACTAGCCTCATTCTGTAAAGCTGTTTGCTACTCCAAAACATTTTGCTCAGAAATATCCTACTGAGGAGAGCTTCTTGCAAAAATGGACATTCCCTGTCATGGAGCCTGCCATCTCTTGCATTAACCAGATGCAAACTGTTCCTGTAGAGGATAATCCTGAGTTCAAGGACCCAGTATAAAAAAGGATAGAGGCCCTCTTTAACTCCTCTTTAAGGTTCTTTTTCCTTAGAAGTCTCAGACATGCAACCTGAGGTTGTTTCCACAGCAGCCTGCCAGACCCTTTCAGTCTGGACTAAGCACATGACCTGGGACATTAGCTCAGTTTTAACTGGTCACTTTGTTCACCACCAACTTTTACCTGTGGCGATATGCTACTGTGTGCGTGGTTTGGCAGATACGATTTGCCATATCTCCAAAATTAGCCTCTTCTATATCCAAAAGCAGAGGTTTTTTGGCCCATCTTTCCAACAACATTCTGTAACTCAATGCAATTCAGTTGCCATTTTAGTGCTGGACTCTCAATTGTGAGCTCACCCGGCAAGCATCCTGTCTGATAATGCCAAGGCTGCTCAAATGAAAGTGGACTTGATCCTGTCTTGTGCAGAACCACATGTCTGCCTTTCCCATCACAGGTGTGGAAAATCGTCAGGAGGCCTTTCTCAGTGTGGACCCAGAGGAATACGTTTTCTATCTGGAAATCTTCCAAGCCCTTTGTGCATTTGGGGGACACCAGATATGGATCCTCTGGAGTACAGATTAAACAGCAAACTGGAAAGTAATATAATATAATAGAGAAAATGCTACTAAACAGTTGAAAACTCCTCAATAACACACTACAAGTGAAGTCCAATCCCTAATAAGTCCACAAAATATAAACCATAGCCTTCCTGTGTAATCATGGTGAAAAATTGTGTCCAAAGGAAATCTAAATCCTTCCAACGATTTCCACGATAAATGTCCCCTCAAAAAAAGAAAAACATCACATAGTGCATTATCTTTTATAATCTACATATAAACATGTGACATCACTCAAGTGAGTATCCCATCAAAACTTTGCAGTGAAAAATAGTGAAAAAGAACTGTGAATCAAACGGTGAAACAACACTGTGTGTGTGAATCACTCTTCAGTGCCCAAACACAAGCGAACACAGTGTACACTTCTGATTATAGTAAGGAGTGGGTACCCTTACCATAAATCCCAAATAATCATGCCTATAATATAATCCAATAACTGGTGAGAAATGGCCCTCCTGTAGATCTCCGCAAGGCATATACAGTCTCCACGGCACTAACTGGATTCATCAGCCATAGTACTCCATGTGGCCCCATACACCTTGCTCCATTCAGATGTACGTATATGAGGGACAATAGTAGTGTAATACCACCAAGATAAATGCAATAATAAACTTTAATCAAACTCCTCACATTATTCCAGCCTTTAAAACCGCTTTCTATACAATAAAAGTAACCTTTCTGCCATCCAGGAAACATCCAGGCTCTCACAGGTGATCCTTTCCCTTTTCCAAAATGGCCGCCGGTCTACTTCCGGTTCCCGTGTGCGTCTTGACGTCACTTCCCTTGACGCGTTTTGTCATCAACTTAATCATAAGGGATACAATCGTCAGACAAGGAAGTTCTATTTATACCCCTCCTCTGTATGGCGCCGATACACGTGCCGCCATATTTGAGAGGGGAACGTTGCCCTTACTATCCGGTATATGCTTAAAGGAATACCGCAGCAGAGAACCCTTGTATAAATATAGCATATTATCCTACAATACCCCTAATAACATATAAAATATCCTATATATATATATTGCACATTATCCTACAATACCACATCAGTGCTATCAAAGGACAAATCTCGGCCTCAGCCATTCTGTTTCAGAGACTGTTTGCTTCTCATTGCACACATCTCTCTCCCTTTATGCTCTCCTGCATCGTTTTAGAAGATTAAAGCAGAACTTGACCTATAACAACTTGATAAAAATAATACATTTTAGGGAGGAACATACATTCCAGATTAATAATTATTGTACAAAAATTAGTGTGTTCTGTAAATTGCTTCCAGCGTTGTCCCTGTTTCTTCTTGCTGGAGGCTGCCATTTTGCTGAAGCCCAGAGCCTTTGAGCAGCAGTAAATCTTTAGGCTCTCAGCAGATTGGCCTCTACATGTTCGGCACAGTGCCCAAAAAAAAAGATCAAATGGGCATGTGCAGAGCAGGGTGAGGCAGTGTATTACTGTATTTTAAACAGTATAGGCACTTATTTTTTATATTTTACATAGCTGTACCTGCACAACAGGACAGCCTAAAGTGATCTAGCAGGACTTAATTTTCTGACTAAAGTTCCTCTTTAACCTGCTTCTTTGGGATCTCTTCCAACCTGTTAGGGATATTTTATTTAACTCACTTGCAGAGTGGCCTTTCTCATTGCTGTCATTTCTGTGCCAGGGGCATAGATAAGGGGGGGAGGGTCAAGGGCATCCAAACCCCTTACCCCCAGGCAGTCCAGATGTGACAGTGACTCGGTCTGGATCTGGACTGCAGTCCACCATTTAGTAATGCCTGCTGTAAAGGGTTGGATTTTTCTCTTCCCTCTTAGGGCTCCCTCCACCTGATGTGTTAGTGCTTCATGGGCTTTTCCGCATCAGGAATTTGTTTCTAGGATTTTCAAGGCTGCCACCTGGTTTTCTGTTTCCATGTTTGTGATGCTTTACCAGGTGGATGTGCAAGTCTCCTCTAATTCCAGTTTTTGGTGACAGGTTTAACTTACCACTAAAATATGTTTCTAGAATACAGTACAGGGCACAGGTCCCTCTCCCTTTTTTTTTTTTTTCTCTTTTTAATCTCCTTTTTGCTTCCTACAAAACTGAGGCTAGCTGGGAGTGGGAGAGGGTTTTTTGTTTTTACCAGTGTCCAGTTACCTGAAAGTTGCTGCAGTCAACCCATGGTCAAAGACTAAAGTCCTGTACTGTACACCCAGAAATAGGTTTTACTGGTGAGCCAAAAATCTTATTTTTCTATATGTATTATGCTGTTTACACACGTAGAGCTACACCGTAATGAGGGTTTTTTTTTTTTTAATCCGAGTGAAAATTAGGCAAATTATCTGAAGTGTGTTGCAGTAAAATATACTTAGAACACTGCCATTAAAATATTGCTCATTAAAATATTTATAGTTGTGTACCCAAGCAGTGGTTGATCATTAAAGAACTAAAGTATAACAAACCTCCTGATCTCTGTATACTGTTTTTTCCAGGCTTAGGAATTCCTAGACTTTTGGAGGCCATTTTGCAACTTTTCCCTATGGATACCTATGTCCCTGAACCTGTAAGTGCTAATCTCTCTGCAATCTTTCAACTATATATTGGTAAAATCTTTCTATTGAAGTTTTGCAGATGTATACAAAAATAGAAAAACATCCAAAAGTACAAAACATAAATACAAAAAAAGAAATAAGCAAAATTACAAAATAAAATGAAGCTGGGTCTCAAAGACCCAACTGCCAAAAAATACCATAAAAAGTAAAACTTTTCATGGCCGTTGTCCCCCCTTTCCCCTTTTTGTGGCACTTTGAAACAAGTGGGAACCCAAAACCCTGTGTGGAACCAAGAGTCTGATAGTGAGCCTGTTGTATGATTTTCTTATACCTGGACTGTTTGCCTCTTTTTTAGGAGATCAATAAATAGTCTTTCACTTTTACAAGCAGCTTGCTGGTGATCTCAGGCCCTTCCATATAACAGTGCATACACTATTTTGCCAAAAGTATTCAGACGCCTGCCTTTACACACACATGAACTTTAATGGCATCCCAGTCTTGGTCAGTAGGTTTCAATATTGAGTTGGCCCACCCTTTGCAGCTATAACAGCTTCAACTCTTCTGGGAAGGCTGTCCACAAGGTTTAGGAGTGTGTCTATGGGAAGGTTTGACCATTCTTCCAGAAGCACATTTTGTGAGGTCAGACACTGATGTCAAACGAGAAGGTCTGGCTCGTAGTCTCTAATTCATCCCAAAGGTGTTCTATTGGGTTGAGGTCAGGACTCTGTGCAGGCCAGTCAAGTTCCTCTACCCCAAACTTGCTTACCCATGTCTTTATGGACCTTGCTTTGTTCACTGGTGCGCATTCATGTTGGAACAGGTAGGGGCCATCCCCAAACTGTTCCCACATAGTTGGGAGCATAAAATTGTCCAAAAATGTCTTGGTATGCTGATGCCTTAAGAGTTCCCTTCACTGGAACTAAGGGGCCAAGCCCATCCCCTGAAAAACAACCCCACACCATAATCCCCCCTCGACCAAACTTTACACTTTGCACAATGCAGTCAGGCAAGTACCATTCTCCTGGCAACCGCCAAACCCAGAAACATCATCGGATTGCCAGACAAAGAAGCGTGATTGACCACTCAAGAGAACACGTCTCCACTGCTCTAGAGTCCAGTGGTGGCGTGCTTTACACCACTGCATCCAACACTTTGCATTGCACTTGGTGATGTAAGGCTTGAATGCAGCTGTTCAGCCATGGAAACCCATTCAATGAAGCTCTCAATGCACTGTTGTGCCAATCTGAAGGCCGCATGAAGTTTGGAGGTCTTTAGCTATTGACTCTGCAGATGGTTGGCGACTTCTGCGCACTGGAGGGGTGTCCCAATATTTTTGGCAATATAGTGTAGTTGTTTCAGTGGTATTTTACCAATTGACTCCTTTTTTGGCTTCATGTACACTGGCGGCTCCTAAACTTGAGTTTAGGAGCCTTTGGTGTGTTTTTTTTTTTTTTTGCCAAGGCACCTGAACTCAACTCCTTAAAAGCCTATGTGTTCAGAGCTGTTGCATTTAGGTGAAGTTAAACCTTCCTTTCCTGAACGTGGAAGAATCAAGTTCAGGAACGTTTTGACCATCAGCCACGAGAAAATGCCAAACACAGCAAAATGAGTGTAAATGCAGTACCACGTTTACATAAGTTTTTTTTCCTCGGTCAGGGTAAGCTACTATACATGTAGCCTTAATCACATAAATTCAGGGATTGTAGAACTATATAGATTATTAGGACTTGAGCACATTTTTTGAGAACTGTACATTTCCCTGTTCTGAAAAAAATAGGATCTGTCTTCAATATCACTACTTGTTCAGTTATGGAAATTTTAAGAAAGTATATCAGCAAAAATTAAATTCCAGTTGTCGGGGCTACCTCTAATGCCCACCTGTGTGCACATTTCTGGGAAAAGCCAATCACAGAAGCAGGAGAGATTTCCGTAGACAGATGGTATACAGAATGATTTCAGAAGAACTTGTTTAATTTCTTTGGCAGGTTTAGAAAAAGCAAAGTAACTGCCCAATAAAATGTAAAGGTAATTTCAATAGCCTAAAATTACAAAAATATTTTTGATAACATTTAGCAGACCTCCTAAGTCTAAAAGTTAAAAAAGAAGTTTAGGGGAGTTTTTGTTTTCCCCCAAATCATACTTACCTGGGTGGAGGCAGCATCGGTCTGATGCTGCATCTCTTCCCTTGCTGGCACCAAGTATGAGAACTCAGCAATCACATGATTGCTGAGTTCTCGCCGCCGCTGTGAGCAGAGAGCAGTGACTGTCAGTCTACTCTTCCCCCTCCCCCCCACTCATTGGAGTGCTGGGCTGTGGAGGGGGAGGGAGCTGCTGGCTCAGGCTCTCAGCAACTCGCTAAGAGGTTGAGCCAAGTGCCGCTTCCAGACTCTGGGGTGGATCCCAACTTTACGGTCGGGATTTTTCCCTAGCCTGGACCGGTTGAGTGGCATCAGCTGACAGCGGGCTTCAGTCCACTGTCATCTGAAAACGGATCACAGAAGTTTAGAACAAACTGCACTCTTGTGATCCACAGAAGTACAGCCAAAAGAGCTTTGACTGTATTTCTCCATTTACCTCTTAAATGTACACTGCAGACGGGATTAAAAATGCATCCTTGAGATGCATATGTGGAGTTCTGCCTTCTATTCAGGAATCATGTTTATCACTGGTGCACCAGTGAACCTCACTCCCCCTAATCAGGCAGTGTTAACTGTTCCCAATGTTCATGTCAGGCGCTTTGCTGAATCTTTCATGCAGAAAATCTGATATAAAAATGTAAGCATTAAGAAGTTTCTCACAATCAGAGTTTAGATTCAAACCAAGTTTAAAGCGTGACTTTACTCATAACATGTTAAAAAATAATGTTCTTTATCAAAGAACATACATTTCACATTAATAATTATGCTACCAAAATTAGTGTATGCTGTAAATTGCCTACAGAATTGTTCTTGGTTTTTATTGTTGGAGGCTACCATTTTGTTGAAGCCCAGAGCCCTGAGCAGCAGTTAAAGCAGAACATAAACCCTCCTATCATTTTCAGCCAAGGAAGCTGCCATCTGCTTGATCTTCAATTGCCATAGTGATCAAGATATAATCAGTTATGACACCAGTCATTTGATGGCTTTATAGTTTGGTTGAGAACCAAGCAAATGTGACAGTTTGCAGTCCTGTCACACTTATTAGATTGTCAGCAGATCGGCCTCTAAAAAATTACGCACAGTGCCAAGAAATGCCTAAAAGTGGAGAGCAACTGAGCTTGTGCAGAGCAGGGTGAGACCGTGTATTATTGGATTTTAAACAGTATAGGCACTTATTTTTAATGTTTTACATAGCTATACCTGCAAATTGGACCAGCCTAAAGTGTTCAAGCAAGACTTAATTTTCTGGCTAAAGTTCCACTTTAACCATTTGCCCTCCTGAGGATTTACCCCCCTTAATGACCAGGCCTCTTTTTGCTACTCGGCGCTGCACTAATTCAACTGGTAATTGCACGGTTATGCAATGTTGCATCCAAATGAAATTTACGTCCTTTTTTTCACACAAATAGAGCTTTTTTCCGGTGGTATTTGATCACCTGTAATCAGAAATCCTCCTGCGCTATGAAAATGGAAGTAATAAACCTATTCTACAGCTGCCAACACTCAAAACTGATACCAAAACAGTGTCAAGAAATCATAAAAAAACAGTGTAGCGCTTTAAAGACTGTGTCTAATACTCAATAATAATAAATCAATAAAAATATTATAAATAGACAATAGTGACAAAGAAAAATTAGTGCCAAACTCAAATATCAAATAGAAATCTATCACCCATTACAAAATACGTGTACTAACATTGAACAATAGAACTACTAATAAGCCCAACCATAAGAATAGTGTACACATAACTACTACAATTTCAAAAACTCCAAATTTCGTCCAATAAAGGGACTCTTAGCAGTGCTCACATAGTGCCAAAAAGAGTAAACATTTATAAATGTGTATAAAACAATGTCCTTTTGTGAAAATGAATCAAAACCATGCAGAATGCAGCAGTGATAATTATATAAATCCGTGACTGTGCCAAACTCTTCTCCCATTAACGGCTAGATTGCCTCCTCACCTCCTCCTAGTGACCCCAAAGGGGCCAACAGGCTTGCAGGATCACCCTGGATCCTTGATTTACAATGGCCAGCAGCTTCCTTCCTTCCCTGGATCTCCTTTGTGGGGCTCCTAATGCCCCTGATCAGTCAGGATGGTTCTGAAGAATAATAGCTCACCAATCCAGTGAGCCAAGAAAACCTCTAAGTGCAGTATTTTAGTCAACTTAGTTTATTCAAGAGTAATGTGAGTGACACTCTTTTTACTCTTGAATAAACTAAGTTGACTAAAATACTGCACTTAGAGGTTTTCTTGGCTCACTGGATTGGTGAGCTATTATTCTTCAGAACCATCCTGACTGATCAGGGGCATTAGGAGCCCCACAAAGGAGATCCAGGGAAGGAAGGAAGCTGCTGGCCATTGTAAATCAAGGATCCAGGGTGATCCTGCAAGCCTGTTGGCCCCTTTGGGGTCACTAGGAGGAGGTGAGGAGGCAATCTAGCCGTTAATGGGAGAAGAGTTTGGCACAGTCACGGATTAATATAATTATCACTGCTGCACTCTGCATGGTTTTGATTCATTTTCACAAAAGGACATTGTTTTATACACATTTATAAATGTTTACTCTTTTTGGCACTATGTGAGCACTGCTAAGAGTCCCTTTATTGGACGAAATTTGTAGTTTTTGAAATTGTAGTAGTTATGTGTACACTATTCTTATGGTTGGGCTTATTAGTAGTTCTATTGTTCAATGTTAGTACACGTATTTTGTAATGGGTGATAGATTTCTATTTGATATTGGATTTGATCACCTGTGTGCTATTTTTTTTTTTCTTTCACGCTATAAACAAAAAAAGACCAAAAATCTTGAAGAAAAACGATATTTTTTACTTTCAGCTATAAAAAATATATAAAAAAAAAAAATAGTAATTTTGCACTAGTAAGTAAATTAATACCCAAACAACAAATGTGGCTATGAACACAAATAAATATAAACAAAAATACATATAAATAAATACATACCGTATATACTCGAGTATAAGCCGAGTTTTTCAGCACATTTTTTGTGCTGAAAAACGGCCCCCTCGGCTTATACTCGAGTCAACGTCTGCAGGGGGCTGCTGTCTCTTACCTGGCTCCGGTCCCACGACGATCCGGTCCAGGAAGCGCGGCTGCTCCTTCATTCGGTTCGTCCACTGGATGTTCGCGCGGCTGCTCGGCTCCGCCTTCTCACCGGTGATTGGCCGCCAGAACTGTAGCTCAGGAAAGGCACACAGGCGGCCAATCACCGGCGAGGAGGCGGAGCTGAGCATCCCCGCGAAAATCGAGTGAAGGAGATGCAGGTAAGTGTGCCGTGCTTAGGTGCTGCTGCAACCACATATGCTGGCTGCAGCAGCACCATACTGGAACAGGGGTCAGCAAGTGTCAGTGGGAGGAATAGTGCCCGATCATTGGTGTCAATGATACCAATGATGGGGCATTATTCCTCCCACTGACACCAATGATGGGGCACTTTTCCTCCCCCCCACTGACACCAATGATTGGGCACTATTCCCCCCCCCCCCCCACTGAGACCAATGATGGGGCACTATTCCACCCCCACTGACACCAATCATGGAGCACTATTCCACCCCCCACTGACACCAATCATGGGATACTATTCCTCCCCCCCACTGACACCAACGATGGGGCACTATTCCTCCCACTGACACCAATGTTGGGACACTATTCCTCCCACTGACACCAATGATGGGACACTATTCCTCCCACTGATACCAAAGATGGGGCACTATTCCACTGACACCAATAATGGGGTGCTATTCCCCCCACTGATACTAATGATGGGGCACTATGCCTGCCACTGATACCAATGATGGGGCACTATTCCTCCCACTGACACCAATGTTGGGGCACTATTTTTCCCACTATTACCAATGATGGGGCACTATTCCTCCCACTGACACCAATGATGGGGCACTATTCCTCCCACTGATACCAATGATGGGGCACTATTCCTCCCACTGATACCAATGATGGGGCACTATTCCTCCCACTGATACCAATGATGGGGCACTATTCTTCCCACTGACACCAATGATGGGGCACTATTCCTCCCACTGACACCAATGATGGGGCACTATTCCTCCCACTGACACCAATGATGGGGCACTATTCCTCCCACTGACACCAATGATGAGGCACGATTCTTCCCACTGGTGTTCCCACCCTCGGCTTATACTCGAGTCAATAGTTTTTCCCAGTTTTTTGTGGTAAAATTAGGTACCTCGGCTTATATTCGGGTTGGCTTATACTCGAGTATATACGGTAAGTGTCCATAAAAAGTCCAAGTGGGATGTGTAAAAATCAAGTCCAAAAAATGAAAAAATGTGACAATCCATCACCATATATACTAAATAAACTCACCAGAGCTAAAATAATCTGGGGGCGATGGTCAGCAGGCTGATGAGCCACTAGTAGCTTAATCTTCAGGAAATTATATTCTGCAGAAGCCAGCTCCAAATAAACCAATGTGAAGGAAGCAATGATCTGTGATCAAATATACCAGTAAGGAAATCCACTTCTCCCAGACTCCACCTTATTCATATCCAAAGGGTGTAATGCCAGACACTCGGAAAAAACAACAACAACTTCATAGTGCAGTACCTTTAAAACAACTTCATTTATTATGCAATCACCACACTTAAATCAAAAGGTGTCCCAGCCAACACCAGCGTTAACAGCATGTAAAAAACACAATGGACGAACTCAGCCACTCGGCACATGCGCAGTAGATCGCTGGGAAATGTAATGACGTCCCATCAATCAAAACTCCGCCCTACGTGTTTCGTCATCGACGTCCATTTTTTGGACTTGATTTTTACACATCCCACTTGGACTTTTTATGGACACTTATGTATTTATTTATATGTATTTTTGTTTATATTTATTTGTGTTCATAGTCACATATTTGTTGTTTGGGTATTAATTTAGGGTGGATTTTGCAACTGGTAGATGAGATAGTGATCCATCAATACCCTTCTTATAGGCGCCATTATATTCATCTATCATAAAAAATATATAGTAAACTCAAAGTTGGTTATAAATTTAGGCCAAAATGTATTCTGCTACATGTTTTTGGTAAAAAAAAAATCCCAATAAATGTATATTGATTGCTTTGTGTGAAAGTTATAGCGTCTACAAACTATGGTATAGATACTGCAATTTACTCCATTTTTTTGCTATGCTGCGCTAGTTTAACGGACAATTGTGCGGTCATGCAATACGGTACATAAATTAAATTTACATCCTTTTTTCCCACAAATTGAGCTTTCTTTCAGTGGTATTTGATTGCCTATGCGGTTTTTTATTTTTTTGCGCTATAAAAAAAAAGGCTGACCGTTTTGAGGAAAAAAAACAATATTTTGGATTTTTTGCTATAAAACATGTCCAGTAAAAAAAAATGTAAAAATCTAATTTAGTCGTAAATTTCTGCCCAAATGTATTCTGCGACATGTCTTTGCTAGAAAAAAAAAACCCCAATACGTGTAAATTAATTGGTTTACGTGAAAGTTATAGTGTTTACAAATGGCGGGAAAGATACTGGGATTTTAAAATTTTTTTTATACGAATAAGGGCGGTGATCAGTGACTTATGGCAGGACTGCGGACATTCTGACATTGGGGGGGGGGGGAACTGACTTGGGGTCACTGACATCCCCAGTGACACCAATACAGTGATCAGTGCAAAAAAAAAAAACACTGACACTGTACTAATGGCACTGGGGAGGAAGGGGTTAACTTTTTTATTTACTGAAAGGGTTAACTGTGTGAGGGGAGTGTTTTTACTAGGGGGCGGGGGTGTGTACTGCACGGGAACACACTGATCTGGAGAGAGAAACTCTTCTCTCCGGATCAGCTTCTCAGGAGCTGACAGAAAGCACAGCTGCAGTGTAAACACTGCAGCCGTCTTCTCTGTCAGTGATTACTGCTAATCGCCGTGACACGGTAGGTAATGACCGGCCGTGATCCGGCAACTGACACCCGCGGCCCCGATCGGTGGGATGGGTAGGGCGGGCACGCGCCTCGTGCGCGCCCCCTACCTGTTTTGCAAACGCACGGTTTCAAACGTGGTTTTGTCCAGCTCTGCCGACCTGCCACCGTATTTCTACAGTGGCTGGTCGGCAAGAAGTTAAAGGATAAGCTTCGCCCCCTCGGCCACATCACTCATTTACAGGGTTTTGTGAATGAGAACACTACAGGTTCTGACAGCCTTTGCGGCTGTCAGCTTGTACTTGTCAATGAACTAACACGGTGCTGTGATGCGTCGTGGTATTCATTGAGTCTTCCTTTCAGTAAGTATCTGCTTGCCTGTACAGGATGTACGAGCAAGCAGATACAGTGACAGGTCAGAGGGAGACCTGCATGGCACCAGTGATCTACTGATCACTGTTGCAATGCTTTAGAGGCTCCAGAAACAAAAAATAATAAATGCACGTTTTAAATGTCATTGCCGATGCAAATATCAGAGAAAGAGGAGGTTACACAGTATGAGCTTGAGTTAACGCACTTCTAGTAACCATGTGAGATGCTCTCTGGATTCTAGTTGCAGTGAATTACAAAAAAAAATAGGGTAAACAAAACATTCTAATATTAGCACAACTACAGTGCTTTCTGGACAGCATTATCAGTACAGTGATATATGTTTTTGTTTTTTTGTGTGCTGTATACGATCTGTGCTTATTAGATGTTAGCATAAAGATAAACAATGGATTCACTTTTTTTTATTTTTTATTTAATTATTCTTGACTTTTGGTTAACAAGTTAGACCAAATACTTCTTTCAGCAGATCCTGATATAACACAGAATAACCTACGGTGTGGCTAATGGGGGACCTACACTGGTAGATCTGTGATAGAGAAGTGTGTGTATAAGAGATTAGCTTCTCTACCAGTTTCCCTATGTCACATGCTGCAAGTACCAACCACAATATTCTTAACCACATTCTTCTTAACAAAGAATATAACAGAATATGCAAATGAGGAATCAAGGCTGCAAAAATTGAAAACGAACAACAGATTGCAAAAGATAGCAGGACCAACCCCCAAAAATTTTTCAAATTTATTATTAGTAAAAAGGTCCTGTCCGAGCATGTAGGCCTACGGATGGCATACACCCACGGGTCCTTAAAGAATTGAGCTCTGTCATTTCAAAGCCATTGTTTCTAATTTTTAGAGACTCTTTAATAACTGGCATAGTACCACGGGATTGGCATAAGGCCAATGTGGTGCCAATATTTAAAAAGGGGTCAAAATCTTTACCAAGTAATTATAGAGCTATTAGTTTGACTTCTATAGTTGGGACAATACTGGAGCGTTTAATAAAAGACCACATAGATGAGTTCTTGCTTGAAAAAAGTATTTTAAGCAACAGACAGCATGGATTCATGAAAAACAGAAGTTAAACAAATCTGATTTCTTTTTATGAGGAAGTGAGCAAAACCTTGGACAGAGGGGTGGCGGTGGACATGGTATACTTGGATTTTTACAAAAGCATTTGACACAGTTCCCCACACACTGCTAATGCGCAAGGTAAAGTCTACAGGCTTGGAAAATCTGTATGTAAATGGATAGAAAACTGGTTAAAAGATCATATTCAGAGAGTAGTAGTTAATGATTCATACTCTGAATGGTCTGGGGTCATCAGTGGTTTACCCCAGGGTTCAGTGTTGGGACCCTTACTTTTTAATATATTTATAAACGATATAGGGTCTGGGATTAAAAATACCATTTCAATCTTTGCAGATGACACCAAGCTGTGCAGTGGAAGAACGTCCTTACAGGTTGTCTCCAATTTACAAGCTGACCTCCATGCACTGTTTAATTGGGCAGCTATGTAGCAAATGAGGTTTAATGTTGATAAATGTAAGGTTATGCACTTGGGGGTTAAGAATATGTATGCATCATACATACTAGGGGAAGTACAACTGGGGGAATCAATGGTGGAGAAGGATCTGGGAGTTCTGGTAGATCACAAGCTTAATAATGGCATGCAATGCCAAGCTGCGGTTTCTAAAGCAAGCAAAATCCTCTCTTGTATTAAGAGATATAGACTCCAGAGAGAGCGATATCATATTACCCCTGTACAAATAATTAGTAAGACCTCATCTGGAATATGCAGTTTAATTTTGGGCACCAATTCACAAAAAAAACATTGGGGAACTCAGAGATTCTGCTCTCTCCTGGCTCTCATCCTACCTGTCACAACGCTCCTTCAGCATTACCTATAATGCTACCACCTCCCCCTCACTCCCCCTCTCTGTTGGGGTCCCTCAAGGCTCTGTCCTTGGGCCCCTTCTCTTCTCCATCTATACCTCCTCCCTTGGCCAACTCATACACTCTCACGGCTTCAACTACCACCTCTATGACGACGACACACAAATCTATCTCTCAACCCCCCACCTCACCCCCTTGGTCTCAGCCCGAATCACACACCTACTGAGTGACATATCAGACTGGATGTCGCTCCACTTCCTTAAATTGAACCTCTCGAAAACCGAGTTTCTTGTCTTCCCCCCAGCCCGGACACCACCCCCCATTGATTTCTCCGTCACATCCAACAACGCTACCATCAAACCCGCCCTGCAGGCCAGAGTACTGGGTGTCATTCTGGACTCCAACCTATCCTTCCAGCCCCAAGTCCAATCTTTAACAAACTCGTGCAGACTCCACCTCCGCAACATCGCCAAAATCCGCACGTTCCTAACCCCAGAAACCACTAAACAGCTCATCCACTCCCTCATCATATCACGACTCGACTACTGCAACTCCCTCCTCACTGGCCTGCCTCGCTGCTGGCTATCCCCGCTTCAGTCGATCCTGAATACGGCTGCCAGACTAATTCACCTTTCCAACCGCTCTGTCTCCGCCACCCCCCTCTGCCAATCCCTCCACTGGCTTCCGATTGCGCAACGGATCAAATTCAAAATCCTAATGCTGATGTACAAAGCTGTCCACCATACTGCCCCGAACTACATCACTGACCTAATATCCAAGTACCGCCCAGCACGCACACTCCGCTCCTCACAAGACCTCCTTCTCTCTAGTTCCCTGGTCTCCTCCTCCCATGCCCGCCTCCAGGACTTCTCCAGGGTGTCACCCATCCTCTGGAACTCCCTGCCCCAACCCATCAGATTATCCTCTACTTTCCTCTCCTTTAGGCACACCCTGAAAACCCATCTCTTCAGGGAAGCCTACCCCACCCCCTGCTAACTTGCCGACCTCCTCCACTCTTCCTACCACTCCATCCCCCACAGCTATCTCCTCCTGTGCCACCACCCCCTCCCTCCTAGATTGTAAGCTCGAAAGAGCAGGGCCCTCTATCCCCTCATGTTTTGCATTGTATTGGTATTGTTCTGTCACATGTTCTGTCCCCCTTTGTAATGTACAGCGCTGAGCGAACTATTGGCGCTTTATAAATACTGTGAAATAATAATAATAATAATAACTAGAGGGTACATAGAAGGGCAACCAAACTGATAAGAGGCATGGAGGAGCTCGGCGATGAGGAACTGAATGTATTCTCTCTTGAGAAGAGGAGATTAAGGGGGGATATGATCAACATGTGTAAATACATCAGTGGTTCATATAGTGAACTCGGTGTAGAGTTATTCACCCTGACGTCATCACAGAGGACAAGGGGGCACTCTTTACGTCTGGAGGAAAAGAACTTTGAATTCCAAACATGGAAAGGTTTCTTAACAATAAGAGATGTAAAAAATGTGGAATAGACTCCCTGAAGAGTTGGTATTGGCCAGCTCAGTGGATTACTTTAAAAAAGGCCTGGATTCTTTCCTAGCTATACATAATATAACTAGATACTAACATTTATAGGTAAAGTTGATCCAGGGAATATCTGATTGCCTAAAGATGCAGTGCATGCAAGATCACAATGTGAGCCCAGATATTTTCTAATATGATGGCTATTATAAGTTCAGTTTATTTTTAAATGTAAAACTAAAATTAAAGCAACAAGCCATGAACAACACAATAGCCTTTTATTTTTGTCAGTTTTGAGACTTGAGCCCTTTGTCGCTTTTGTTGTTTTTAGTCATATGGTAGGCATTAGGGGAACTTAATAGTCTTTTATGGAAGTTGTTTATTCTGTAAGATCTAAGAAAAGAAACAAAGCAATAAAACAGTAGTAAAAGCTAAAAAGATAAAAAAAAAAATTAAAGGTAAATTAATTTTTTACTTTGTTTGAAATAAACCAGAAAAAAGGAACTGAATGAAAGTGATAAAAAATTAAAGTAAACATGTAATGGTTTTAATCAGTTGTATTTATTTTACACATGGCTGTGTATGTTAATGTATGCACTCAGGCAGCAATTTATTAGGAACCCCATACTAACACTGGGTAGGGTCTCCTTTTGCTCTCAGAGCAGCGTTAATTCTCCATGACATGGATTTCACATTCCTTTTAAGGTTTTGTTCAATCCCAACATGATTGCATCAAATAATTTCTGCAGATTTTCAGCTGCACAATCATGCTGCGACTCTCCCGTTCTGTTATTATGGCCTCTAGCTCACCATCTCTGTGCCTTAGCAGAAATCAAGAATTAACCATCCAGGCTACATTTTTCTGGTGCCCACTGTAGCTTCAGCTTTCTGTTTCTGGCTGACAGAAAAGGAACCCGACATGGTCTGCTGTTGTAGTCCATCCATCTTAATATTCAAAGTATTACCTAACTAGTGAGCTTTTCAAATCACTTTAGCACTGTGTGAAAAAGTGGAATTAAACCCTTCTATCCTTTACGGCCAAGGAAGTTGCCATCTTAACCTCTGTTTGATCAATAATTGTAATGGTACTGTACATGTGATCGGTTATGACACCAGCCATTTGAAAGTTGACAGTTTGTTTGAGAGCATAAATAACTGTGACAGTTCTCATTCACATGCTTTGAATTTTACTGTTTTGGTAAACAAATCATTGGGTTTAATTCTGCTGCCCCAGCATCTTCTGTATCCTCTGGATACTGGATGTATTTCTTTGAACCATAGCTTTCTATCAACTCTAACCAGTCTGGCCACTCTCCTCTCTGTCCTTCCTCATTAACAAGATCTTTCAGTTTTCAGAACTGAAGTGAATGTCTTTTGTGTTTTGAACCATTCTGAGTAAACTTTTCTACATCAACAGTTGGGTCACAGTCAAAATTACTGACATCACATTTGTTTTCCCCCATTCTGGTGTTTGAATGTAAAAAATTGATGGAAGTTCACTTACCTACATCTGCAGAATTGTATGCATTGCTGTGCTGCACCTAAGAAATCACAATCCCAACAACAAAGTCCATTTCTGCATGCTTGGTTGTTGACTGAATCTGCAGATATTCTTGTCTCTGCTAGGTGAGGGGGAGAAGGTGTGGGTTTCTCCTCTGGCTCACTCAATTGTTTGACCAAGTTTAAAATAGATTTTTTTCCAGCAAATCAGTCCACGTTTTATTTGCTATCAGACTGGGAGCAGAATTGGGCTTTTAACCAATTGCTCTCCTGAGGATTTACCCTCCCTTCCTGACCAGGCCATTTTTGCGTTACTTTAACAATTGCGCAATCATTCAACGCCGCACCCAAATGAAATTTATGTCCTTTTTTTTTTTTTCCCCACGAGTTGCGCTTTCCTTTGGTGGTATTTAAAAAGTTTTTTTTTTGGGGGGGTTTGCGCTATAAAAAAAGAGACCAACAATTTTGAGATGAAAAAAACAATATTTTTGACTTTTTGCTATTAAACATGTCCAGTAAAAAAATTTTAAAAATCAAATTTTGTCATAAATTTACACCAAGATGCACCCTGTAGCAGTATTTCTGTTATAGGGCGAACGGGAAGAGGTTAATGGTCATCCTGAGTTGTTTCTTCACTCAGACTCTGTTATAAAAATAAGTGTAATTTTAGTCAGAAAATGAAGTCCTGCTAGATCACTTGAGTCTGGCCCCTTTTGCAGGTATAGCTATGTAAAACATTAAAATTAAGTGCCTATACTGTTTAAAATCCAATAATACACTGCCTCACCCTACATTGCACATGCTGTGCTGCTGTCTGGTTTTTACTCACTGTCCCGAATATCTAGAGGCCGATCTGCTGACAGCCTAAAGATTTACTGCTGCTTAGGGGCTCTGGGCTTCAGCAAACTGGCAGCCTCCAGCGAGAAGAAACATGAACATTGCTGGAGGCAATTTACAGCACACAGTAATTTTGGTAGCTTAATTATTATTATAGAAGGTATGTTGCTTGTTAAAGAATGTTATTTTTTATTAAGTAATTATGGGTAAGGTTCCACTTTAATTTTGTTTTATATTTTGTGCCTTTTTGAGATATTTGTTAATTTTTCTTGGCAGGCAGCTGTAATGGCCCTTGTGGACAGTGATAAAGAGAGAGGCCTGAAAGTACCAGTGTGGGATGAGTACAAGAGACTACTGTGCAAAGCTGGATGTGAGGTGAGGTATCCACTGTCAATGAAGATTTTGTCACCCTTAAGATGACAAGTAGAGATAACTGTATTGGTACATGCTTCTTGACATTGGAGCTGCCTTGATCTTTTATCATCCTAATTTTTCAGTATATAAATTTCCCTGTTACCAAAGCAAAGTACCATTCGTTGACTTTTGCATTCCTTACAAAAATAATTTTCCAATTCAGCTGGTTACCTGAAATGCATCTATAAGGACCTGGTCATTTGCCTTGTACATCTACTGTACCTGATATGACTGCACATTCTTAGCATCTCTAGGCCTGATCTCTGAGAGTTTGTGCACTACACCCTTCTAGAAGATTGGGTATCCAGCTTTGTTGTAATTTGCCACCACTGTAGCAAAACCATTGTCATAAGGATATCTCAACCACCTTTGAGTGACCTTAGACAAAGACTGGGAAATGTTTTGACTCGGCACCTAGGGGAGCCCATGTTGGTGACAGCAGAGATGGAACAGAAACCTGTTATCACATAGCACACTTACACTGGACATTCTTGGTCTGCAACGTTCTAGCTTTGAGGGGATTTAATATATTTAGTATCGGCACCAATGAGCTTGCGCTAAGGAGACTACAGGGGAATTTCCAGGCATATGGCATGTGTCACCTTTTGCTTTCTAGCCTCCACTAAAGTTGGAAGATCAGGAACCTCCTGCCCTTAAAGGTAATACATGGAGAGAAAGTCTTGAAGTTTACACCAGTGCTTGGAATAGCCGCAAATTCAGAATAGCTATTGGAGGTTTTCACAACTCTGAGCAGAGTAAGTAGGATGTGTGCAATAGATCATTGGGAAAGGATTGTGCTATAGTTAGTCTTCTATGCCGAGCTGCAATAATTTCTCTCTGCCCTCCTGAGCCTGATAAAGATATACAAGGTCCCCCTCTTCTCTGAGTCAGGTGTCTAGCTGGATAGTAGCAGAGTACCTTAGAGGGCAGTTGGCAGAGCAGACATGCATGCACTGTCCACCTACTCTCAGGAAACAAATTCCGAAGCTTCAGACCGCTTCAAATATTGTCTATTCTGTTTCGAAGCGTTGGCAAGTTGCTCTGGAAGGAGAGACGAGGATGGGGGAGCATAAGAGGATGGGGGAGCACAAGAAGGAATTGGACTTTCATGACAGACTTCCATGTTGGCTGGCTTTTGAGAGGGAGAATAGAATTTTCTATCTGCTCCACATGCTCATTGCTCCCACCTGGTGTAGATGGTTTCCAGAACCATTTATCGGTAGGAGATCATATCCACATCATGTGAAAGTCGTCTAACTTTTGAGTAAGTTCTTTTTGCAGTATTGCACACAATGACTTGGTTTCTAACACCTCTAAAAATACCTTATGTAAGTGGAAGGAGATTTTACCACCTACATATGCTGTACATTAAAGTTCAGTTGGATAAAACCGTATTTGGTAAGTATAGAATGTAGACACTTATCATTTATCAGAAATACACAGAAGTCTTAGCAGTTCAAGTTACTGGTGTGCTATTCAGTAATGGTAGTTCTTTAGGTAGCATTTAGCAGGCTGATGAGCAGAAAGGAGGAATTAAGCATAGTGCTGTACTAATAAAATACATAATAAATAAAACACCAGATGATTAAACCCTCATAAATAAACCAATGATTGTTTGTAATCAAATCACCCAAAATGCATTTAAAAAAAAAATACAAATCAATGTCTTTAGTGGTTAAAAATTACAAATTTTGCTTGTGTATTTCAAACTTTGGAAGAAGTGAGCAAAGTAGATGATAAAAAAAACTCTTCAAAGTGTTTAAAAAACACAAAAATATGTGCTCTTCCACCTGGTGCCACACACAGAGACTTACCATAAGAGTATGACCCTCCAATATGGAGTCACAATAAGTCACATAATGCTTGAGAATATCAGAAACACTCTGGCAGTAAGTCAGGGGTATCGCCACTTCCATTCATAATGTATGTCACTTCATGTTTAAAGAAGCATATATGGGAAGACAAAAAGAGCCAGACTCTCATAAAGGGTATTGAAAACAGTATAGCTACTCACAAATAAAATGGGCAAACAGCACAGCTCTGACCTACACATTTTGTTTCAACTGATGGCATTCTCCTATGTTTCTATCATCTGTTTTAAACAAGTTGTTCATACGTCTGATAAAATTATGATAAAATTATGTCTTACAGGCTCCCCTAGAAAAAGTGGAAAGATTTTCTTTTTATGGAAGAGCAAAAAATGCTTTTGCTATTGTGGCCACAGGGTAAGTATTCACGGACATCTCCAGGAAGCAGTTTTTCTTTCTAAACTACCCCTTAAAAAAAAAACAAAAAACTCACAACAGGTTTTCAGAAATGGCTGTCATGTCTGTGTGTCTGAGATGCAGAAAAATTTCAATCATGTTGGATTGTTGTGTGAATCCCCTTCTTCTGCATGATTACTGTACAGACAGCTTTTGGGTCATACATAGGTGGATGAAACCTGACATCTCTTACGGTTGTGACTCTCTTCTTGGTCATTACATATATGTATAGTAAGTATGTGATCTGCAGCACATCATAGGGATGTTTGGAAGCTGGAATTTACATAAGTCCCTTATTTCATCTTCCCAGTTACAAGCCATGACTCGTATACTGACTAAGTATTATTCATGTTTTTGAGTTTGCTAGGAAGCTAATTTACATATTGAGGACTTAAAATGTAACTAAATGCAAAACCATTTTTAATTTTTTTTAGTTTTGAATAGAGTGGAGAAGGATTAGAACACCTGTCAGTTTTTATTGCTGTCTTTGCCACCATTAGGGAGATTGACGCTATCTGTTTGTCCCATTTGCCATTATCATTGAAAATGAAAGCAAAAGAATATTCCAAATTTTGGGTTGTCCCCAGAAAAGTAATAGAGGGGAAATCTTTCAATGGAGACCCTAGTTCTGGGGACCTGGATGCCCTAAAGGTTTCCCTTAATTTTGCAGGGATTTTCTTCCATTTTCTGTTTTGGCTATGGGACAGAAAGTAAAGGTAAATCTCCCCAAAAGAACACAGATGGCAAAAAAGGGTGTTATAACCCTCCTTTACTCCATCCAAAATGGAAAAAAAAAGTTTTGCCTATAGTTCTACTATAAGCTGGCCATACTCTAGTAGATTTCATATAAAAATTCTCATTGGTACATTTGATGACTTGACAAATTTCATTTGAAAGTACTTCAAAAACGTTTTTTTTTTAACATTCAATGTTGGCGTAAATGGACTTTGTAAACAAAAGCCACATTCACTGTTAAAAATGTGTTAATTCCAGGAGAATTTCCTTTCAGCTTTTTCCTTGTCACTGTGGTCGAAAACAAATGCTTAGAAAATCTAATGAATGCTCCTAAAATGAAAAATTTCTAACAAAATTCTACTAGTATATGGCCAGCTTTAGCCAGATTTCAGCAGCTTTTAACATTTCTTTTTACTAAAATATGTCTGTTCAGCATGTTGTTTCTTTGTCTGGATCTGGTTTTTCTCTTTTATATACATATAGCCTCTTATCTTAATTCGGCACAGTTTCAGTAATAAATTTATTCTATTTTATTCTATTTGAATAATGCGGCAAAAAAGTACAAAACTAAAAAAATGATATTGGCTGTCATCTGAGTAGTTCTTGGTGCAGGGGCTTTCTCTTTTTAAAATTCTTTTGTTTCTACTGTAATGTTTAATGGTTTAGAATTTATGAAAGGTTTAATCACATTTGGTTTCCATATAATCTTTTCTTGCTCCCTCTTGCTGGCCTTTTAAGCAGGTGTGAACACTGGGAGGTGGGACAGACTTCACAATTCTGTGATCACTGTAATTGGCTGAGGAAAAAGTATCATCGCTCATGGAATGCTTTACTGCAGCCTTACTATATATGAAACTGATTTTTCTTTTCACTTCTAAAAAAGACTGAACTTAGAAAAAGGAAAAAAAACCCAAAAAAATAAACGGAATGGTTATATATATTACTGTTGTCCTTGAATAATCATTCTTAGTGTGTATAATAGCCACACAATATAAGTCATGTTGTTATTCTCATAGTCAGAGTAGCTACAACTGTCCTTTCTAGGTAACAGCTAGTGCTAGTTAGTTATATAGAAAGCAGGACTCTCTGGGCCCATTTACTTTTTTGAGCTCTGTAGTGCACTTTCATTAACGTGTATTGCATTGGGGGGGCCAATTAATTTAAATGGGCAGCCTAATGCACCAAAAAAGTTGCATGTAGTATTTCTGGCAGCACTTTGCAGCACACATTATTGTGTTGCCTTGTGCTGTGCTGCAACCCACATCCATCGACAGGGTGTTCTAGGGTGCCATTCAGAATAAATTTCACTGCATTATGTTAATTCATGTAATGTGCATTGCTGAACGCCTTACCACAGTAGTGTGAATAAGTCCTTAGCCGTTGAGAAACACAATGTAATCGTGTGAAGCTCCTTTCATTTTCCTTCCGATTTTTTGTGTATCCAGCTAAGAGCTGCAAAACCAGGGCTTTTTTTCAGCAGGAACGTGGGGGAACACAGGGCACCTCCAGCACTGAATGTATGTAATTGCAAGGGGTGTACTGGAGGGTATATTGATGCTTGCTGCTGGGGCATCTATTGTCACTGGAGGGGATCTATTTTTGAGCGGGGTCTATTGTTGCTGGGGTGGTTATGTTGCTGGAAGGGATCTACTGTTGAAGGACAGGTATATTGATGATGGTTCCTAGGAGATCTGTTGTTGCTACTGTGGGTCTACTGTTGCTGGGGTGGTATTTTTGCAAGGGGATCTATTGTTGCTGGAGGGGTCTATTGTCCTTGACAAATTCCATACAAATTACTTTGCACCACAAAATGATACTTTGTTCTGTATTCTCTAAAAAGAGTGGTACTGGAAGGTGGATACAGGATGCAACCAAGGAATGGTACTCAGAGGTGGGTAAAGGAGTGGAGACAAGGGGTGATTCTCTGAGGGGAAAAAAAAGCCCTGTGCAAAACTATATTCATCCTGTATTAATACTCAGTCAATATTCAGCACAGTGACAGATCACTTCATGATTATGTTACAATACCATTACTAGCATGATAATTTGTGTTTTGTTATGTCAAAGAAAACAAAATTGGTTCTGAATGCAGAATATTCAGCCAACAATGGACCTATGGTTACTTTTACTTGTAGCTCAAGAAGAGAGCTTTTTTTTTTTAATATGCCAGGAGACAATGACTGTGTTCATGGTGTAGAGGCGCACATGACAAACCATTAACCCTTTCGCTGCCAGATCCATTTTTGCCTCTTTTTTTTTTACGCACATGTTTAAAAAATCATTTTAGGCCTGAAGATTACACAAAACCCTCAAACATTATATATTTTCTGAAAGCAGATGCCCTGCCTAGAGAATAAAATAATGGTAGTTCCAATTTTTCATGTCATACAATATTGCTGCAAAGGTCTAGGAAATGCAAAATTTCAGTAAAAAATACACTAAAGTGAATTTTACGGAAAAAAAACGGAAACAAATTACCCAAATTTTGGTAAAATATAAAAGTCGAGGTTGCGCTGAGTAATTAGATACCCAACATGTCAAACCTTTAAATTTGCGTGCACCTGTGAAATGGTGACAAATATCAACACACAAAGTCCCCTGTGTGATGATTTTTAGGTGACGTTTTCTCTTTTAGACATGCAGGGTCTAAAAGACCCTGCATGTTTTCTCTGGGCTCCACTGGATGTATTACAATGCAGATTGCATTACAATACATCTCTCCTTGGCTAGAATAACTGGGGAAAGTGACAGCGGTGACCCAGAAGTGATGTCTTACATGTTGCCTTCCAGGCCACAGTAAGAAGGAGAGCAGAGTGAACGTGTCTGCGCTCCTTTCTCCTCTCCACCTGCCGGCACCCGCCATGTTGGTCCCGAGCCCGCAGATGGTCAAGGGGAGCCTGGATCACAGCCACTGGATTGTGTATAAAACCCCCACTGACAGACCTGGTTGCGAAAGGCTTAAAGTTTCTGAAGAACAGTGAACTGGCCTTAGTTTAAAATGTTTGAGAACCTGTCCCAGTCTATCTTTTAAAACTTGGGTTCATCTGAACACCTTTATTTAATACAGGTACCTGTATAGCGCCGTCAATTTACACAACACTTTACATATTACATTGACTCCTAAAATAACTCCTTAACTCCCCTTTATTTGACCCTCAACATACTGGCTAATGGATTAACACCTCAAAACTATATCCTTACCATATGGGCACAGAAAGTATTAGGCTTCACTCGCATGGGCTTATAGTTACAGTGCGAATGGCAGTGACAAGAATCTACTGCTTGCTGCAGCTGGGATTGACAGTCATGTCTGGGTAGCTGTGGCTGTCAAGCCCGTAAACCGCAGTGAGAATCTGTCAGTGGCAACAGCTATTCATGACTGTTTGCACAGCCAGTGATTACCTGCGGTGATTGCGGTCAGAGACAACTGTCAAATCCAGGCGCGGAAATTGGTAGATTTTTGCCACTGTCATTTGCACTATGGCAAAACGTCTGTGCAAATACAGCCTAAGTATGGAACAAAAATCATCTTGATCTTAGTACTGATACTAATTTCCTTACATTTTTCTAGAAAGTAGTGACCCACAAAGTTTTGTTCCATTTGATAAGCATCACTCTTTGTTTTCTAATTTATGTGCTCAGTGGGGGGTCATTTGCTGAAATTTTTGCACATGGGATCTGGTGCATCTGTGTTAAGTAAACCAATCAGATTCTAACGTCAATTCAACTTTGACAATAAAACCTAAAATTGTTTTACTAAGCACAGCTGCACCAGATTCTATGTGCTCCAATTTTAGTGAATCCCCCCCTATTATGCCCTCAGATGATCCTTCGCCATCTTTATCTGTTGGTACTGATCGTTGTCAGATCCAGAGACTGTAAACTTGTCTATGGGCACCTAATCGTGCCAAATGTCACTGAACTGAATACAAATTGTGTGCACTGCTTCTGTTTGTATTTATTTATAGTCTTTTCTAGACTCTGTTTTTATCTTACATTCCAATTCTTTTGTCTGTTGCAGAGAAACTGCTCTGTATGGAAACCTGATCTTAAAGAAAGGTGTTCTAAGCCCCAGTGATCTGGTTTGATGATCCTCACAGATAACCTTGTTTGTTTGTTTGAAACATCTGTATTTGGAACCTTGTTTAAATATATTTCTATAAATATGAAGCTATGTTTTTTTGTGTTTTTATTTGCTGTTGTTTATGTCTTGTAGATCAATACATGGGCTCTTTCAATATCACTATTAAGCGCTTGACGACTGCCCCAAAGCAGATGTACTGCTATAGGGCAGCCGTGCAAAAT
Organism: Staurois parvus; assembly: GCF_062004578.1. Classification (NCBI taxonomy): domain Eukaryota; kingdom Metazoa; phylum Chordata; class Amphibia; order Anura; family Ranidae; genus Staurois; species Staurois parvus. Next base: position 5,332,175 of record NW_028318030.1, read on the forward strand.
CATGTATATTTACGTGATTTTGCATTTCCGGGTAGGGGCGTGCACGCCTGAGGATGCCAATCCCCGGGTCCCGGCCAGCGATTCCCAGCCAGGACTCAGTGATTGTTGGGAAAGCTGAGAGGGGAGAGATCTGTGTGTAAACAACACAGATCTCTCTCCTGTCAGTATGGACGTGCTGCTTTCTATCTCTCTGCACAGTAGAGAGATAGAAAGCAGTAGGTCTGCTTAGTAAAACTACACACAGTACACGATAAAATCACTCCCTAACACACAGCCCTTTGATTGCCCCAGATCGCCCCAGGTTAACCCCTTACTGCTCAGTGTCAATACAGTGTCAGTGCTTTTTATTAGAGCTGATCACTGTATGAGATGCATTGGAGATGTCAGTGGCAGTTAGTTCCCACCCAAAAAAAAGACCCTAAAAATTCCACTATATTTACCACCATTTGTAGACGCTATAACTTTCACGTAAACCAATTAATATACATGTATTGGGATTTTTTTTAGCAAACACATATAGCAGAATACATTGGCCTAAATTTATGAAGAAATTATTTTTTTATTGATAAAATGTATATGGTAAAATATTGTTTGGGTTTTTTTTTTTTTTTTTTTCAAAATTGTCAGTCCTTCTTTTGTTTATAGCGCAAAAAATAAAAAGCGCAGAGGTGATCAAATACCACCAAAAGAAAACTTTGTGGGAAAAAAATTACATGAATTTTATTTATGTACTGCATTGCATGACCGCGCAAATGTCAGTTAAAGTAACACAGCGCTGTATTGCAAAAAATGGGTCAGGAAGGGGAGTAAATCTTCTGGAGGGCAAGTGTTTAAAATGGTTGTAAACCCTTACATATACCCAGTGATGTGATTAGCCTCAGGTAATACACAAAGATGAAACCAATCCTTCTACATAAGTTGTACCTGTTTGTCTATAGACTTCTCTACATCATTTCAAAGTGCTGAATTTTAATGCTTGTCTGAGAGGCCAGTAAAATGGGGGTGGTGAGCTGAAGTTACTCTGCAGAGCTCATTGGGAGCTGATTGGAGGGAAGAGACCCCCCCCCCCCCATTTCCTCCACACGGCTCACAGGAATAGAGCTGAGGCTGTAAATCTGTTGGAGGTCCCTCCCCTGTCATCATTTTTCTCTTGGTGTCAGGAAAACTTGTCAGAAGTGATTTTGATTTATTCTGATAGTAGTGGAATGAAGCAGCAGACAGAAATTACACTTAAGGGGTTATTTACTCAAGGTGCATGGTACAAAATCTGGTGCAGTTCTGCATAGAAACCGATCAACTTCCAAGTTTTATTGTCAAAGCTTAATTGAACAAGCTGAAATTAGAAGCCGATTGCCTGCCATGCACACCTGCACCAGATTTTGCCCAATCCAACTTTAGTAAATCTACCTATTAGTGCTCTTGACTGAGACAAGCTCACGCTATAGAGGGATATGCTTTGTTCATATTTCATGTCTGAAGTTTGCAACCGCTTTAACCAATCAGAATCAATCTTGGACTGGTTTTGCTTTTGTAAAGTGAAGTTACATAGTTGCATAGTTAGTCTGGCTGAAAAAAGACAAAAGTCCATCCAGTTCAACCATTAAAAAAAGGAAACAGTTATAATCCTATACCCACAGTTGTTGCTAGTTTGTTGCTATGGGTTACTGCACTTTGCTGAGTGCACTATTATTTGATTTGGGTAGTAGTAATGACATCATTATTTTTAGTCTCTTCTGAGTAGTTTGAGTGAATTTAGGATTAAACACAACATATTGCCAAAAGTATTGGGCCAGCCCTCCAAATCATTGGATTCAGGTGTTCCAATCACCTCCATGGCCACAGGTGTATAAAATCTAGCACCTAGGAATGCAGACTGCTTCTACAAACATGAGTGAAAGAATGGGTCACTCTGAGGCGCTCAGTGAATTAAAGTGTGGTACTGTGATAGGTTGCCACCTGTGCAATAAGTCCATCAGTGACATTTCCTTTCTACTAAATATTCCACAGTCAGCTGTTAGTGGTATTATAACAAAGTGCTGAAGCGCACAGTGCGCAGAAGTCACCAACTGTGTGCAGAGCTAAAGACCTCCGAACTTCATGTGGCTTTCAAATTAGCACCACAACCGTGCATAGAGGGCTTCATGGAATGGGTTTCCATGGCCAAGCAGCTGTATCCAAGCCTTACATCACCAAGTGCAATGCAAAGCGTCGGATGCAGTGGTGTAAAGAACGCTGCCACTGGACTCTAGAGCAGTGGAGACGTGTTCTCTGGAGTGATGAATGCCGCTTCTTTGTCTGGCAATCAGATGGATGTGTCTGGGTTTGGCGGTTGTCAGGAGAACGGTACTTACCTGACTGCATTGTGTAAAGTTTTGTAGAGGAGGGGATTATGGTGTGGGGTTGTTTTTCAGGGGTTGAGCTTGGTCCCTTAGTTCCAGTGAACGGAACTCTTAATGCGCCAGCATACCAAGACATTTTGGACATTTTCATGCTCCCAACTTTGTAGGAACAGTTTGGGGATGGCCCCTTCCTGTTCCAACACGACTGCGCACCAGTGCACAAAGCAAGGCCCATAAAGACATGGATTAGTGAGTTTGGGGTGAAGGAACGTGACTGGCCTGCACAGAGTCCTGACCTCAACCCATTAGAACACCTTTGGGATAAATTAGAGCGGAGACTGTGAGCCAGGCCTTTTTGTCTGACATCAGTGTCTGACTTCACAAATGTACTTCTGGAAGAATGGTCAAACATTCCCATAGACACACTCCTAAACCTTATGAACAGCCTTCCCAGAAGAGTTGAAGCTGTTATATCTGCAAAGGGTGGGCCAACTCAATATTGACCCTATGGACTAAGACTGGGATACCATTAAAGTTCATGTGTGTGTAAAGGTTGGTGTCCCAATACTTTTGACAATATAGTGTATATCCTCATCTGTAGGCATAATCACAACATTTTAGTATATTCTATATATTGGCTATACATTTTTGCTGCAGTGTTTATCATGTTGTATGTCATACATATACATTCATGGTATATTTTTATATATACTTCAAATGTATTGTTTAAATCAGTGCAGCCTGTGTTGCTGTATGTGGGTTAACATCCTGCTAGCTATTATGTAAGATGAAAACATGTGGGTATGCATCCAGACACTAGACATTAGGCCAGCCAATGACAAGCGTTCCTTCCCAGTGAGCCGGTGTGTTCAGGTCAGTATTGGCTGGATACGCTGTCACTCAGAAGAAATCTGTTGCCATAGCAACCCTTTTCACCTTACTTCAAAGGTATCAGACTAGAAGCACCATGGGATGGGATGCAGATTATCCCAATGGGAGCAGTAACTACTTTATTGCGGCACTTGCCTGCAGTGCATGAAAAATACCGAAAGCTCAGAACAAAATTGTATGAAGTAGATGCAGTGTTCGAATGCTTAAAGCATGTGGAAATAAATATGGTGTATTTTATGTAGACATTGAAGAAAATATACATTTAGCAGAAGGTGCTTGCTTTATTCTGCTGTTGGCTAAATCACTAAAGCAGGTTTTTTAGAGAAATATAATGTGTCCCAGAAAACAGATTAACCAGCTAATAGTTTTATTTCATTATGAATATCTCATTCTGATATTTTGTGCAGATTAACATATGCAAAACATATGGATAATTATATCTCGGTGTAATATTGAGACATTTTGCAGGTAAAGCACATGTCTGTTCATGGCTTTCTCCTGCCGTGGTGCAGATGATCACGATCTTCTTCAGGACCATCAAGGATTTTACGAGCATTCATTCTCAAGGGTTCTCTTTGAAAGTTTTGCTGGAACCTCCGATGGGAATGATGCAGGTGATCTCTGTCCTCTTCAGCTGTAAGAATTGATACACAGTAATATCATTTATTGTTGTATTGTTTTTCAAAATAAAACCGCATGAAACTAAAGATTTTTACATCTTACTGCCAATGAAGGGTTTTTATACTGGCCTTACACAACTATTTGCAGGCAATTGCAACAACACTCAACCAATTCTGAATAGCAAAAATAATCAAATGGGTCAAGACACCCTAAAAAAACAGAAACCAGCCATCTGAGGTAGGTTGTCTTTGTGCAATTTATTCTTTTTTATGGTTAAAGATTGGTTGTAAATGCTTGCAGTGTTTATGGCCAGCAGAAATCCCCAGTACAAAAAGTTAAAGTTGTATTAAACCCAAAAGCAAACATTTTATTATATTGCAGCTTACCAATTCTTAGATGTGATGGCTGCAATAGTTTCCTTTTTTAAGCTTTCTTCTATTTTCATCTGGTGATTCAGTCAGCAATTCTGTTGTTTATTTAAGAAGCTGAAGCTCTCCAGCAGAATGCATCAGTTTACATGAATTAAACCATCCATTTACCACTGGCAGGGGTGATTAAAATGGTCAGCTTTTATTTAAAACCTTTATCCCAAAAGTGAAAAAAACGTTTGCTTTAACTGATTATAAAGTGTGAGCAAATTGGATTCTATTTGTAGGCAAATCTACTACTACATTTAAAATTCCCTTCCCCAGACTGAAATTACTGCTGTGTGCTGTACTCATTCCTCTAGAGTTCTCTAATAATACAGGAGGTGTGTTACGGGCCAGATCACCAAGTGAAAACAGAGGGGAAAAGGCCAAAGAAAGCTAATGCAGCCACCACATCTAATGATTGGTTAGCAGCAAAATAATACAGTTTTGGTTTTGATTTTAATCTCAATACTGCACTATAGCCGAAAGACAACCACAGATACCCTTCCAGAAAGCGCCTCATGCATGCCCCTGGGGTGTGCATTGGGCATGCTCTGTGTCCTTTGGAGACAGCAGATCATTGTAAAGGACCAATCACAGTGGCCCTTTACCATATGCTCAGCTGTGTCCAATCATAGCTGATCACATGTAAACATATTGCTGAGCAGTGTAAACAGAGTGCCAATCAGTGTCCATCAGTGAAGCCTAATCTGTACCCATCAGTGCAGCTTTATCAGCGCACATTTAGTGAAGAAGAAAAATTACTTATTTGCAAAATGTTTATAACCGATAATAAGAAAAAGGTTTTTCAAAATTTTCTGAATTTTTTCATTTGTTTAGCAAAAATAAAAAACCCAGTGGTAAATACTACCAAAAGAAAGCTCTGTCAAAAAAAAAAGTCATATGGGTACAGTGTTGCATGACAGCGCAATTGTCATTCAAAGTGTGACAGCCTGAAAGCTGAAAATTGGCCTGGGCAGGAAGGGGGTGAACGTGCCAATTATTGAAGTGGTTAATACTGCTTTTAAGGTCCAACTCCAGATGTGGTTTTTGTTTTGTTTTAAGCTTTGGACAGAGCATTAAAGGTATAGACTCTGTGAGCAGATTTTATTATATTTATTTCTGTCTGTGTCCTCCTGCCCCAATAACAGTGCCACACCTCATTTCTTGTCCTGTTGTCCGGGGGACAGGAAGTGAGGTGAAGTCTCCCCAGTTAAATCAAGGACAGCTAATAAAAATTTGACATTTATTTTTTCAAAGTTTATCCAAAAACATGAAAAAAAAATTGCTGCAGTTAACACACACACAAACACACTACACACATATACACATTACACACATATATTATTAGTGAGGGAAAGACCAATTGTAGAACATGTAATTGGCACCATAACCTTTGGATATATTGATTACATTATTGCACAGCATTATAGCTATGTAAAATGTAAGCAATCCAACATTTAAAAAGGAAGATGTTTTGCCACCAGCTACTCCGTGAAATTATATAGCTGTCCATTTCTCTGGAGCAGCAGTTTTTTGCTTCCCGAAATGAATAGTAGAGTCTGCTGACATCCCGTCTGAGCAGTTCGCTGAGCATTTTCCAAAGATGCAGTGTTGGCAATGTGTTTGGGCAAGCTCTTGGGAATCAAGGCTGCAGCATTGTTTTGCTGGGTAAGAAATGAATGTGGTATGGGACAGAGATGAATGGGAGAATTCTGTAGTCTAGATGTGTACTTGACATGTGCCAAATAAACAATATAGTGTGAGGTAAAGAGAATTTGCAACATGTTTTTCAGGCAGTGGAAAATTTTATTTTTTTAATTATTTTTTATTACAGGTATTTATATAGCGCTGTCAATTTACACAGTGCTTTACATATATATTGTACATTCACATCGGTCCGTAACCCTCAAGGGGTGTACAATCTAAGGTCCCTAACGTACATTCATACATACACATACTAGGGTCAATTTAGACAGGATCCAATTAACCTACCAGTATGTCTTTGAAGTGTAGGAGGAAACCGGAGTACCCAGAGGAAACCCATGCAGGCACAGGGAGAGCATGGAAACTCCAGGCAGGTGGTGGCGTGCTTGGGATTTGAACCAACAACCCTAGTGCTGCCAGGTGGAAGTGCTAACCATTTAACCACTGTGCTGCCCCACAGCATATTGTGATATGTTGCAGGAATGTCACAGCTCAAGCACCCGGAAAAATTAACATCCATGCTACAATGTATTGCAGATTCTCACAGCAGATCTCCACCAGGTCTGATCTGCACATTGGGCGAACTCGCTCTGATGAGCTTTTGTACAGACACTTACTAGAGGGTGACTGAGCCGGGGAATGCTGTTTGCAAAGTTATGTAACTCGTAACAACCAAGTGGAATTATAATTTTAACTGATATGATCATGGAGAGCTGAAACCCGATTTCATACAAATTGCTGCACAGTACATAATTGCACATCCACTGCCATATTAAAGATAAAAATAAATAAGACTTCTCTTTTGTCTTGCACTTGTAAGCACATCTAGAGCATCCTTTTTTTTTTTTTTTTTTTTTTTTTTTTTTTTTTACACAATGATTACAGAAAAGCCAGCTGAAAAAGTTAAGAAGCTGTTTTAAAACAACTCCCACCCCCTTCCCCTACACAGCAATGGTTGGTAGCTCATGTTGTCTTGGAGCAACGAATAAGGTAAAATACCATATTTCTCCACCCTCAACACACAGGGTGGGCATAGTTGCGCTGTCTTAAGCCTAGCCTTAAGCCTAAGCACCTTAAGCCTAGTACACATAATCAGGAAAAAAAAAATACTACTTTCAAAGCAATTGTATGATAATCTGATCAGTAGTAGAGTTTTGGTTTGAAATTATTCGAAGGGACAAGCACAAAAAATGTTCTCATATGATACCAGATTGTCCGATTTTTGTTTAATTAGTACAGTTTTTGTCTGAAAATACAATACAATACAGTGCAAGAATATTCATAATTTAAGTAACCTCTTCACTTTCAATATGAGGCTAGTATGCAAAAAAAAAAAACCCCAGCCGATCATTCGTCCGATATTCTCATCATCTGTACGGGGCTTTAGTTCTGTTAACCAAACAAGAGGTAATGATGCTCCTACCCCAAAATCTCACATAGATAGGATGAGATCCAGACACCTGTGCCCAGACTCACGTGGTACTTCCCATCCGTTAATCCAGTGAAGGAGTAAGAGTCCCACAGCAATGCATCAAGACATAAAAAGGAATCAATTCCTTGTAAAAGATTAGTTCTATTAACCCCTGCAGCACCGGAATACTATGGTGACAGTGGGGGTGGTTGTAGATGGAGGAGGATTTCTACTAATTGAAGAGGAATCGGCACAAGGGACATATCCTAGTGATTGTAAGTAATGTCCCTTGTGCTGATTTTTCTGTTTTTTTATTTTATTTTAGATACACTTAAGCCTGCCATAGACTGTTAGAATCTTGGCTGGTTCAGCAGGGATCGGCTGAGATTCGAACCATGTATGGGCAGGCTGATTGTACCCAAGTTAAACAACTTGAGTAGAACCAGTCTGTCAAATTTTTCATGTGATTATTGCCAGCAGCTATAGCCCCTAGCAATAATCACTGTGTGTTCTCCCAGCCAAGATGGTTCCCCTGCCCCCCACCAACCAGGAGAACATAGTAGCTCCCCCGGAGGTATTCCACAATCAACACTGACTGTGTTGATGGGGGAATCCAGCTATTTTCTTTCCTGCAACCCATGGTTGCAGGAAAGAAAATCACACCATCTATGGCTGTTTTTAGGCTTTATACCAAGACAATTTATCTGTTTTATCTAATCAGCATTTGTCTAACTTTATAAGCAAGGGCGAAGATATGGGGCATATAAAGAATGTTGTATTTGTCAACAAAGCTATATAATTTAATCCATGCAACACAGTGGTGGGCCAAAGACTAATTATCTAATCCTTTCAATATATGTTTTTAGCCGTAAAATACGATTCCTCATTTGTAATCTGTTTACAGGATTTTTACCTTGGTGTATTATGGATGATTCCATGGCCACAGCAAAATCATCTTTTACTGGAGGTTCAATGGCCAACAAGCCCAGCTCACTGCAAATAGAGAAGATTCTTCAAGACCAGGTGTATTCATAGATGAAAATACAATGCTTGAAAGCAAATTACTTTTTCAAATGTTAAGCTCTTTTTTTTAGCCCCAAACCTCCATATTCCCAATGTAGAGCAACAAAGCCAAAATAAGTTTAAAATGCTTATCTCCTGTGGCAAATTCATTTAGGCTTTACATTTTTATGAAATGACCACATTCCTCTGATTTTGCAGTGATCTCCAACAGCAAGAAGCAGGGTTTTACTCCTGGAAACGATGACATAAGAATGCCACAGCTGCCTTGTAAGAACAACAAGCGGGTGCTACCAATGACTGGTCTTCATTTTCAGAAACATTATTTGGGGCAGCCTTTAGGCTGTGTTTTGCACAACACAACAAGCTATGCAAATAATCAATAAGGTAGTTTGTTTAAATGACACCATTCATTTTACATATTTTAGGTGACTTACTATCCAGAAAACCTTGCCTAAAGGGCTTCATATTTACAATCATACCTTACATTGGTCAAAACAACATATATTTCTATAATTTCTAATGATGGAAAATAGTTTCTGAAATTGGGAAGCCTGCTGATGAGCATTAGCTAATCTTCCGTCTAGGAACCTAAATTATTTTGTTTGTCCCTGCTCTACTTGAAGGTAAATGGAGGTCAGTAAGAACCATGTTGTATGTGTGAGCCTGCCCTAAATATTGCATACTGACACTAAGAATAGGAATTAAAGCAATGTTATAAGATTGTGTGAAAGGGTTTGTGGTGCCGCTCCAAGCTAGAGAACAAGAGGAGATCATCCCACTGGTATAGGAAGAGGGAGCAGCATCTGTGAATGATTCCAGTGACCTCTATATAGTGGAGAAATGGATCCAAACTCAAACCAGTCCAGGGAGATCAGTGTGTAGGATGGCCCCAGCCACCCACCGCTGGCCAGGGTGAGATGTGTCAGAGTCATGGCCGGAGCGGCGGTTGAGGCCATTCTACACACCTGACTCCCTGGGCTGGTTTGTACAGCATCCATTTCTCCTTTACATAAATGTTATAAGATCACTTTAGATTTTAACATTGTGGACATAGGAAAGTTAACAAAGCGATAGTCTTACAAGTTCTTATTTTTGGAATACCCTGTTGGTGGGATGTCTGCCCTTGAGTTCTTGGGTTTATATACCATTTGTGGCCATCATGATGGGTTTCCCTCTTACTGTTGTATTCTTAGTTTTTTGTAGATTGTAATAGCAAATGTTGAAACATGCAAGGGTGGGTGGTAACACTCAAGTGTGGAGCTAGGGCAGGAAGATCTTACTTTTTGATAATTGAGAACATAGAATAAACAATATTATCATGATGTCACCTGTAATTCAAGTACACTTTAGTGCCGGTTCACACTGATGTGGTGCGGGATTCACAGCAATTCCTGTGCATTTCCCGCACTGCATCACAATCAATTCTGTTAATGCGAACCTCTATGGGTGTTGATGTTAAGTTATTGACACCCCAAAAATTGTTCGCAATTGGCTGATTCCAGTGTGAAAAAAAAATGGGTCCTTCACCCTTCCTGTGGGTGTGTTGTGCAATTTCAAGCATACTAAATGAGGGCCGTTTCAAACTGATGCGGTGTGGGAAACCCCATGCAATTTGGACAAGAATTGCACCGCATTCCTGTTCAAATTATATGCAATTCCTTTGCAGCATGATTTGAGCCTTTCATTTTGTATGGCTCAAATCACGTACTGCACCCGCAGGAAAGGCACAGGACCCTTTTTTTTTCCTGCACTGGAATCGGATCAGATTCAGTTCAGCCAATTGTACTGCATTTGTGAATCATTTTTGGGTTGTCATTAACTTTTTATTTTTTTTATTCCTTTGTTCATTCAGTTCTGTTCCAAACTCCTTTTCCCATTTTTCCAAGAACCCTGGAGGATCCGCTCCCTCCATATCTATCAGGATCTTATATATCCTGGAGGTGAACCTCCTCATTAGATGTTTTACAGGTCTATTCCCCTACTGATATCTTTCTTTTGATACCCTTTTAAATATCTTCCTCAACTCCTGTTCTGTAAGATCTTTTAGTTATTCTCTTTTATGGATTATCTTCTGATATATATCCATGTCTCCCTTATTTTTTTTATGTAACTGTTCTAACTTATATAGCTCCTCCATCACCCTCTTTATTTTTTCCCCCCATTCTTTTTTTTTTTTGGCTCTTATTGCTATCAATATACCCGATATATGCCTTATGAGCCTCCTGCACTGTGGCTGTGGAGACCTCCTTGGTCTCATTAAACTAAAAAAATAGCTCGATTTCCTGTCTAATCTTTTTCTCTATTTCAGGATCTTGTATAAGCATCTCATTTACTCTCCAAGTAGTTGTTTTGTCCTGCTCCACTTCAACCCAAAGTCTCATTGTGACAGGAGCGTGATCAAAGATAGACATGACCTCTATATTGGTGCTAACCAGCAACTCCAGTTGTCTATGCTTGATTAATATATAATCCAGTCTTGAGTACGTTCCGTGTACTGGACAGAAGAAGGTATAGTCTCTTTCTCTTGGATCTTTTACTCTCCAAGAGTCGGTCAGTTGACCTGATGTAATAATTTCTTCAATTATTTAAATTTCCTACCAGGGGCGGACTGACAACTCATAGGGCCCCCGGGCAATAGGAGATCATGGGGCCCCTGTGTCCTTGCCCAAACTCAAAAAAGCCTATGAAAAAGGTACCAAGTGCATCTCATGGGGCCCCCTACTGACCCCGGGCCCTCTGGAAGTGCCCGAGTTTCCAAATGGTCAGTCCGCCCGTGTTTCCTACCACCCTCTCTCGATGTACCAGATGACGCATCCAAATTCGGATCCAGACACATTAAAATCTCCTGCCACAACCAGATTATATTCAGAGATTTTTCTTAACACACTCTCCGAGAATGTTACTGGATTTTTATTCAGACAGTAGATGTTAACTAATGTATATTCAGTTCCCTGTAGTCTTCCCTTAAAGAATAAAAGCCGACCCTCTGTGTCCTCCAGTCTCCCCTCCTGGGTGAAGCGAACATTTTTTGCTACCCCTTTAGCCCTTTTGACTGGGGAATTAGCATAATACCATGTTGGATAGTAATTTGAATATAACTTCACAATTGCATCATAAGTTACATGTTTCTCTTGTAGAAACACTACATCTATGGAATGTTGGTATATTTTTCTGAGTATCTTATGTCTTTTTATCGGGGAGTTTAATCCTTTTACGTTTATAAGTCATGAACTTAATCGAGCCCATTTCTGATGTTGTTTTTCTATCTTGTCCACTTGCCCGACACAGGGACACAGATATAAACAACTTAAGACATAGACCCCCCCTCCCCCTACAACCTCCCCCCCGCCTCTTTGTCTCTCTCCCCCCCAACAACCCCACTAACCCCCCCCCATCATCACACCTAGGCCCAAGTTCCCCCCACTCTCCGATTTGTAACACCCACAGCAGTTTTCAGTACAGGAAAAAAAAGCCGGTAATCACATTTAAAAAGCAGCACTGACATATAGGCAGCCAGTCTCTGTATACACTGCTCCTCTCCTGCCTTTCTCCACTGCCCCCCTCACATCTGCAGTACACACAGTCCCCCATATCAGCACCTGTAGCGGCTAAATTTTTCCTATCAGCATAATGCCAATAGGGCTATTTTTGGCTGATGTTTCGGCGGCTGAAATTTCTGTGCATCCCTAATGATGATACTTCTTGAGGGTTGTATGGAATGGTACATTGTTCTGTAAAATGTTTTGGGACTATAGAAGGTGCCAAGGATACATCATGGAGGGCTGTTATTTTCATTCCTTTTGAGAGGTTCTCAGCCCTAGCTGAGAGATTTCAGGGAAATAACAACAAGAGGGGAAATTGGTTAGCAGTTTCCCCTGTGTTTCTGTAGTTTGTTATGGGTTCCTGGAGTCTGGAGACTTTAAGAGTTAATGGGTGGGATGCGTCTTCAACTTCCCACCCTCAGGAGCCGAAGGGTAATGGCCTCATCTGGGAGGAGAGGTCTGTTAAGGGTGTAGCCCTCACCTAGGAGAGAGGCTGTGTGGGAAGACACATGGCTGAAAAATAGATCTTCTCCTAAACTGCTGAGCCATTTTGCTGGAGTTGCTATGCACTGTGAGAAAGGCGAGGACACAGCCCTGGAGTGACAGTTCCATGGAATGACATATTGGCGGTAAGCCCTGAAGATTATTTTGGGTTCAGGACTGCTCCAGACTTGTGTTTGAGCCCCTGTAGAGGCTGAAGGACTATTACCCCTTTGTTGGGCAGTTTTATTTCCTTTTGCTGCAAGAAAGCTGTTTTAGTTATCATTATATGGAAAAATAAAGACGGACTTTGATTTTACATGGCACCAGTGTGAGCGTAATCCCCCAGAATATCACATGACATATAAAATGTTTGGTTCCTAAGTTAGGACCTGGCTTTTATCAATTTGATCAATATAGTAACTCAAGCAATTGTAGACCCTTATTTAGTAAGGTAGCCAGTGGCCAACAATCAGCAATTTTCTTTTGCATTGCTTTAATTAATAAGATCTACATATATGTATACAGTGTATAATGATATTTGCAATAATGACCCAGCCTTCAATATTCCCGGGTTCATTGTACTGTTGCTGAAGTGACTTTTGGATTGTTAGGCCACACAGCATATTTTTATCTAACAAAACTTTCTTAAAAAATCAATATGTTATAGGGTATATAATATGCAGGGACTTTCTCAGGTGTTATTCAGGGTTAATATGTCACTTACATATCGCGCTTCATTGCTCTTTGCCTCTCTTCCTCTTCTGTCAGAGCCTAGAATGGAAGAACGTTACTTTTACGGTTGATTTGCTGCTAATTAACTAAATTTTGTCCAGTGTGCTGTTAAGATTTTGCATTATATTTTTCCACTAGGTTACCAAGGATTAATTTGTTTTGATGCCTTTGTGGTGATGGACTAGCCTGAGCTGAGCTTATTAAGAGTTTAAAATTAACAATGAACAATTAAACATATAGTAAGGATTTGATTTTAATTAAAAAAATTATTAATTAAGAAGATGAGCTCTTTATGTTTGGATAAAAAGCAAAGTCTTACCTTAGTCTTTCCTGGTGTTATTGCCATAATAATTAGAACACCAACACAGCAAATCAATGGAATCCTAAAACAGAGGTAACAAAAGTTATAACACTCATCTACATAAATTAGGGCTTTCATGTACAGTGGGTATAGAAAAGAATCACCCCCCTTAAAATAATCACATTTTGGTGCTTTTCAGCCTGAGATGAAGACAGACACAGTTTTTTGTTTTTATCCAGCTGTATTTACTCAGCGCAACTTATGACACTCAAGTGAAAGATATAATACCAATATGTAACAAAAAAAAGGAAAATTCAAAAACAGAATCATTGAGTTGGGAAAAGGAATTACCCCCTCCTAAATGACTTGTACATTCAATCAGGTGTAGCTAATCACCTTCTCAATGGCACACAAAGCCAGACTTTCAGTTGTGGTCATTTTGATTAGCTGAAAAGAGCTTTCCTGAAGCATTTCAATCCCTGGTAGTGCAAATGAAGCAAACAGTCTACTATGGGTGGCAAGGCACTGTCAAAGATTTCTGGGATAAAATTGTGGAGAGGATACAAAAACATTTCAAAGGTTTTATCAATGCCTAGAAGCACAGCAAAGTCTATTATTAAGAAGTGGGAGGTATTTGGTACAACACAGACCCTCCCTGGATCAGGACATCGTTCTAAACTGAATAAAAGAGCCAGGAGGAACTGGTTAGAGAGGCTACAAAGATGCCTACAGCAACTCTGAAGCAGTAGCAGGAATTTATGAAAAGAGTGGCCATTGTGTGCATGTGACAACAATATCACAAATTCTCCACATACGTGGCTTGTATGGGAGGGTTGCACGAAAAAAGTTGCTCCTCAATAAAGGCCACATGCAGTCATGACTTAGCTTTGCCAAAACGCATCTTGAGGATACTGAGGCCACATGGAAAAGGGTGTTATGGTCAAATGAGACTAAAATTTAATTATGTGGCCTCAACATCAAACAATATATCTGATGGAAATCCAATACAGATCACCATACAAATAACACCATTCCTACAGTAAAGCATGGGGGTGGTAATATCATGTTATGGGGGGTTGCTCTGCAGCAGGGACTGGAGCACTTGTCAGGATAGAAGGAAAAATGGATGGGCAAAATACCATCAAATTCTTGCAGAAAATCTGCTGCCCTCTGCCAGAAAGTTGTCAATGAGAAGAAGGTTTACCTTCCAACATGACAATGACCCAAAGCACACAGCAAAAATGACCACACAATGGTTGGAGGAGACAGGGAATGTCCTTGCATGGCCTAGTCAGAGTCCAGACTTAAACCCCATTGAAAATCTGTGGAATGACTTCAGTCCACCAATGGTCACCATCAAATGTAACTGAACTTGAGCTGTTCTACAAAAGAGTGGGCAAATATTGCAAAGTCTAGATGTGCAAAGGGACATATCCCAACAGACTAAAGGAATTAAAGCAAAAGGTGGTTCAACAAAATACTGACACAAGGGGGGTAATCCTTTTTCCAACTCAACATGTTGGTGTTATATCTTTCACTTGGAAGTTATAAGTTGCACTGGGTAAATACAGCTGGATGAAACAACTGTGTCTGTCTTCATTTCAGGCTGCAAAGCAACAAAATGTGATTATTTTAAAAAGGAGGGGGGGGGGGGATTCCTTTCTATACCCATTATATTTGTGGTATACCATGCCACCTACTGCTTGCAATCAACTTGTTGCCACACTAGTTCCTGAAGCTGTGAATTTCCAGGCCAGGCATTCTCATTATTTAAGGCTGCTTACTGTCTTCAAGAGAGAGCCAGAGGTTGCACAATGCAGTTACAGTGGATCTAAAAAGTCTATACACCCCTGTTAAAATGTCACGTTTCTGCAAGGTAAAAAAGTGAGACAAAGATAAATCATTTCAGAACTTTTTCCACCTTCAATGTAACCTATAAACTGTACAACTCAGTTGAAAAACAAACTTTTTTTGGAGGGGGGAGTAAACATAAAAAACTAAAATAATGTGGTTGCATAAGTGTGCACACCCTCTTATAACTGAGGATATAGCTGTGTTCAGAATTAAGCAATCACATTTAAAATCATGTTAAATCAGTGCACACCTACCATCATTTAATGTGCTTCTGATTAACCCCAAATAAAGTTCAGCTGTTCTAGTAGGTCTTTCCCTACATTTTCTTAGTCTCATCCTACAGAAAAAGCCATAGTCCACAGAGATCTCCAAAGTATCAGAGGGATCTCACTGTTAAAAGGTATCAGTCAGGAGAAGGATACAAAAGAATTTCCAAGGTATTAGATATACCATGGAACACAGTGAAGACAGTCATCATCAAGTGGAGAAAAAAATATGGTGCAACAGTGACATTACCAAGAACTGGATGTTCCTCCAAAATTGATGAAAAGACGAGAAGAAAACAGGTCTGAGAGGCTGCCAAGAGACCTACAGAACTATTAAAGGAGCTGCAAGAATATCTGGCAAGTAATGGCTGTGTGGTACATGTGATAACAATCTCCCATATACTTCATATGTCTGGGCTATGGTGTAGAGTGGCAAGACGGAAGCCTTTTCTTACGAAGAAAAACATTCAACCCTGGCTAAATTTAGCAAAAACACATCTGAAGTCTCCCAAAAGCATGTGGGAAAATGTGTTCTGGTCTGATGAAACCAAGGTTGAACTTTTTGGCCATAATTCCAAAAGATATGTTCAGCACAAAAACAACACTGCGCATCACCAAAAGAACACCACACCCACAGTGAAGCATGGTGGTGGCAGCATCATGCTTTGGGGCTGTTTTTCTTCAGCTGGAACTGGGGCCTTAGTCAAGGTAGAGGGAATTATGAACGGTTCCAAATACCAGTCAATATTGGTACAAAACCTTCAGGCTTCTGGTAGAAATCTGAACATGAAGAAGAACTTTATCTTTCAGCATGACAACGACCCAAAGCATACATCCAAATCAATAAAGGAATGGCTTCACCAGAAGATGATTAAAGTTTTGGAATGGCCCAGTCGGAGCCCAGACCTGAATCTGATCGAAATTCTATGGGGTGATCTGTAGAGGGCTGTGCACAGGAGATGCCCTTGCAATCTGACAGATTTGGAGTGTTTTTGCAAGGAAGAGTCAAGATGTGCCATGCTGATAGACTCATACCCAAAAAGACTAAGTGTTGTAATAGAAACAAAAGGTGCTTCAACAAAGTATTAGTTTAAGGGTGTGCACACTTATGCAACCATATTATTTTAGTTTTTTATTTTTACTTTAACCTAAAAGATTTCAGTCTGTTGTTCAACTGAGTTGTACAGTTTATAGGTAAGGTAAAAAGTTCTGAAATGATTTATCTTTGTCTAATTTTTTTACATCACAGAAACCTGACATTTTAACAGGGCGTGTAGACTTTTTATATCCACTGTAGAAGCTGCATTACCATACAGAAACCAGTTGGTTAAATCTGATTTCAGCAAGGGGATTACATTAAACAAGGCAAACTAAATAGACTTTCTAACATTGAAACATTGTTATTTTTAAATATAATTAGCAGCAAGCTGGTTATTTATTATTTTTTTTGCTAAAGCTGGCTCTTTGTTTTCTCTTACCCCATTACTGTTACTGATGGTGACTAAAGTCCAGTACAGACTGGGAGTTTTTTTCATTCACTGTTGGGTTGAATGAAAAAAAAAATCTGACAGATTGCCACACAAGTGATGTTGGTGTGGCAATCTCCCCTGCTGTGCTATTGTATGCTAAGAGGGGGACTCCACCCCTCACCCCCCCCCTCCAGAATGCACAGTGCCAATGGCTGGAGGCTCTGATCGGAGGATGGTTTTCTAGCATGTCCCTTCAACAAAATCCAGTCATTAGACCGGCTCCTATTGGACAGACAGCTGTACATACTGACCAAGAGAGATTTTCAGCCAGTGTGTACCCAGCTTAAACCCTTGACGCTGACTGCACGCAAATTAGCACAGAACTGGGCTTTTTTCCGTGGGGCCGCTATTTTTTCCACATGGTGCACTCCCAGCACAATGACCAGGGTGTCACTGAGAGCCCCGGGTCCTGTTCTAATGATCAGGACCCAGAACTCCTGATTCCGGGTTGCCGGATCACTGTCAGGGGCGGACTGACAACAATAGGGGATCATGGGGCCCCTGTGTCCTTGCCCAAACTTAAAAAAGCCTATGAAAAATAGGGGATCATGGGGCCCCTTATTGACCCCGGGCCCTCGGGCAGTGCCTGAGTTTCCAAATGGTCAGTCCGCCCCTCATCACTGTGATAGCCTCTGATTTGGCTATCACCGTGATCAGTCACTGTGAAGCCCGCCCCCCCTTGTTTTCTCTCTCTGAATGGAGGAGAGAGATACATTGTATCTGTGTCTGTCCTTTCAGAGAGGAAAAAAAAAAGTGTGTGTAAAAAAAATAAATAAATTAATAAAAATAATAATAAAAAAATAAACAAAAATACCTAGATCAAGGTTTGGTCTAGGTCCGTGCCAGGGTTAGTGTCTTGGTCAGGGTCAAAATCAGGGTTAAGGGTCAAGGTCAGTTTTATTTTTTTTTTGAGAGGGGAGGGGGGGGTCAGGTTTTTTTTTTAATTTGTAAATTAGTATCAGTGTCAGTGGCAGAATAAACAAAAAGAAAATGGTTTCTGGGCTGTACTAACATACACATGATATCGTGACACGTGATATCGTTGCCATCATCAGGAGAAGGAGAAATTATTTTGGGTTGTTCTTTGGTAGGTTGTGGTAGTAGCAAGAAATATACAGCTAAATTTTAAAAAAGGGTTTTTTTTTATTTACTATTTTGGGCCAGTTTCCCTTTGGTAATGAAAAAAAAAAATCAGGAGATATCCATTACCATTTACCACCAAATGAAAGCCCAATTTGTCCTGAAAAAAAACAAGGTATAATTCACCTGGATGCACAAAGTAGTTGTGATGATATATACGATTTTGCGAACGTGTCAAAGTTGCAAAATTGTGCTTAGGCGTTAAGATTTGTTTTAGGCATGAAGGGGTTAAGAGGATGAAAACAAAGCCCATGGCTGGAACAGCAGCCATACACTTGTTCTAAAGTCCAGCAGATAGCTTTCCACTTTGTAGGAGAAAATTTGAATTGTTTATAGGAGTTCACACTAGTGCCCTCCCTCCCTGCTGATTCACCAGTCATTGTGACAAAAGAACCCAGAGGTGTAATGCTCTGAGCACTTTGGTTCACAGGCTTAGCATGCCAACAGTGTCTACAGTCACTGTATATAAGGGGGGATTATAACTGACTGAATAATAACCTATTAGTTTGCTAGTGATAGCAATATAATTAGGTTTTAAAAATGAATGAAAATGAAAAATATATATAATGCAACATAGAAAAGTTTTTGACAAACCTCAAACTCGCATACACTCATACACGCAGTAGAGAATATATTGTCTGTGCACTGAAATGGTAGGTTTTTATATTCCACTGCAAATTACATTTTCAGAAGAAATTGTGAAAATATTGTCTCCCATAAAGCTTTTTGTAATTTTTTTAAGTCAGTAATGTGCATTTTATCATGTGTCAGGAATGAAAAAATTTATCTGACTGCAAAATTGTTAAAACTGATCTCCTGGTATGAAGCAAATATAGTTACAACCCACCTTCCCTACCTCCCTGCAGGAGGAGCCCTAGTAGGAATTTTTACTTTACAATAGGTGTGCAGCAAGATACCGGGTTTCCTTCTGCCATGTTACATTTTCACAGCTCCATAAAGTCTTGCAGCAGTGGTGGTTTAGAGATGAGGTCTGCAGGATACCCTATGCTATTTGCTTATGAAGTAGCATGCCTTGCAGTAATACATATTCTAAGAATACCCTGTCTAGCAAAGAACTCCTCTGTCATTGCTGGGAAACTCACTGGCAGTATCCAAGCTGCTGCACCTCTCTTCCTTCCCTCTACAGAGCAATGTCCTGCACTCATAACATTCATTGTAACATATTTGCCTGCTTCTAGTTTGCCCCTGCTGTCATTGAGTGTAAAGTGTGAAAGCAATTAAGTGAAAAAAGGAATCTGTATATGGAGTTTTTTTTCTTGGGAGAGGGCATGTGATCAGCACAGGGCCAATCAGCACTGTGCAGACAGAGGGTCAGGGGTCCTGCAGCCTCATATGGGAGAATGAAAACTCCTCCTACAAGCTTTAACCAGTGCTTGGCCAGACACTGATATAAGGCACAAGACTGCTATATACTGCTGATGAGAAAAGGTATTTAACAGTTTATATTTGTTAAAATAATTGCATTTCCATGTTGTGTGTACTGTGGGAGACCAGATATAGTGAGTGTAGTAACATTTTAATAAAGGGTTACTGTTGTCTGCTTATAATGTCATGTTGCTGGGTTCTCATGATTTTTTTTTTATCATTATTTAAACTCTGAGAACATTTAAGCAGGACCTTTTCAACCATGCCCAGCAGATGTCCTAAGGGATATTAAAAGTTAGTCACAAAAGATGAAGCCACTCCTAACACCTCTGCAAACCTCAAGTGCAGCTTACAGGTGCTCACTCCCTTGGGGTCTGATCTTTCTACACACAGTTCAGCAAAGTTCTGGAGCTTCACACCACTTCCAAAGAGTAATGTCAACTTTATTGTTCCACACAAGTACTGTACACACACTCCACCCAGGATCCTCCCTCTAACAAGTTTTCCCCTACTTTTTTGCTTGAGGTGATTGTAGCCCTATTAGTGCACTTGCGACAGAAACAATTGAGTACTGATGTGATACTTTTTTTATTTGCACTAACATACAATTTTGAGGACAAGCTTTCGGGGTATGTCCCCTTCTTCAAGGTCCAAGCAGTACTATTACAAAGTTTTAGCAGAATGTTAGAGGAGATGTGGGGGATGAGGAAAAAAAAAAAGCAGAAAGAAACAAGCCTAGGGTTAGCCTAGAGATAAGACAAAGCAAAGCAAAAGCAAACACTGGGGGGGAGAACAACACTCACAGAGGTTTTTAAGTTTTTCCTACTGAGGCTTAATCATAAAGACAGTCCTTATCAGTCCACAGATCCACATGATGAACACTTGAGCAATTAATGGTAATATTTAACATTGGTTTCAGCATTGCTACAATCCAGTAGAGAGCAGTTGTGGGTATTTGTGTCAAATCAGCGCAATGTACAATTTATTATTAAACCTTGCCATGCACAGGGAGACAAATTGTCTGACCATTCTTTAAATGATCATGAAAGCCACAAGCTCTAATCCCAACAGGAACCGTTGTTCTTATTGGGGTTTTTATTCTGAAACTGTTACTAATGATATGTAACTTGTGTCGCATAACATGCTGATATTGACTGTGTATAAAAATGCTGTGTCCTATGATGAACTTTCCACATCTGGCCTATAAAAGCTGAAAAGCATGAGGCATCTGCAACTCAGTTTGGCAGGGATGTCACTAAGAAGTCCCTTATGTTCTAATATTTCATAAAGATTAACCTTACAGAATCCATATACTGTATTTTATAACACTAAGCTAATAATAGATATACCATATTCATCTGATGCCAGCTATCAAAGTAGTCTAAATATGAATATATTTTATATCTGATTGTTTTTAAAGCTAAAAATATGGACACAGAAATGTTACACACTGTTGAAGTTTGATGTGTAAAGCTGACACCCCTTTCAAGCTTGACTGCAAATGGGGAATGTTGTTATCTTACCCCACTATGGAGCATTAAAAGTCTAAAGACTCTAGATAATTGGGTAGTGGGACTCCCAAATTGGACCTGCTGAATAGATGATGATGGCTTAAGTTCTCCCCTATTTGTACAGAGGCTGCCAGAACACAAGACCACAGTCCAAAGCACACCAACACAAGAAAATAGTTTTTTATGATTTATTGCTATAACATGAACAATGGGAGAGGGTGCAAAGTTTGGGATACTCCTCCATACTGTAAAGTTCAATAAGAGGACACTCTCTTCTGTACTACACTACTCCTTATTATACAGGATTTATGTAGATCCAACAGTTTGTGCAGCGCTTTACAAAATGAAGGCAGACATTACAGTTACAATACAATTTGGTACAAGAGGAATCAGAGGGCCCTGCTCGTTAGAGCTTACAGCCTCCTTCTAGATAGATCTTCTGCTACATAGATGATGTAGCAGAATACAGTTCCTCTTGGGAGTCTAAGGGAAGGCCAGAGGTAGGGACCCCATAAAAGAACTACTTGGCTCAGATATCCCAAAAGTACACACCTGTCGGGTGAAGTCTCAGGGTGTTGAAGATAACTTTAGGTGCAGCTCCCCTCTGCCACAGCTGGGACCTCAAAGAACAGCAACTTGATTCAGTAGAACCTATTATCAGTCTCTCCACCCACCTCTTAGGGCACTCGAATATTAAGCTAGCCATTCGACTGTCCCCTTCCTATGTTCCAGAAGCCTCTAGAAAATGTGGGTATGGAGAGGGATAGTTAAGCATACAATCC
Source organism: Staurois parvus (assembly GCF_062004578.1). Taxonomy (NCBI): domain Eukaryota; kingdom Metazoa; phylum Chordata; class Amphibia; order Anura; family Ranidae; genus Staurois; species Staurois parvus. The sequence goes on from NW_028318030.1 coordinate 5,354,103, forward strand.
TGTGAATGGGGCTGATAGAGATTATATGCAGGAGACCCAGTTGGTGTTCTTGATGATTAGCTGTCAGCGTTCATTGCCCATTGAAAGCAATGAACACTGACAGCTCCTGCGGCTAATTGTGGCCACTACCATGTAATTGTTCATGCCCTGATCTGTATCCAGGGCCGATCATTTGCAGGTAATCACTACATGAGCAATTACATGTGAACAGCCACTATTAGCTGCGAGAGCTGTCAGCCTCCCATTACTCTCAATGGGGCTGCCTCTCACCGGGAACCTCTGCTGAGTCTCCATGTAATCGCTAATGTCTCCAATCACAGGTGTGAACTGGACCTAACCCTTTGTTGCTAAATGAAATATCATGTGTACAAATTGTATGTGACAAACAAGTGCAGGATACACTAGGTTTCCCATATAAAGTGCAAGTTATTTTAATGCAATGGAGATGCTGTAAGTGTAGTAATCATAGATAGTGACAAATTGTGATCTTGAAATACAATACAATGCAATGCTTCTGCCATAGAAACAGGGTTTGTTTCTTAATACAATTAGCAGCATATTATGCTAACCTGCACAATGTTTGTCAGTCATTTAGTATATTATAAAAAGTATTTTCTGCAACAGGGGCTTTGGCTTTTATGGATATATTTACAGATAGGAACCACTTAAATCCTATAGACTGAAAAGGTTGAAATATAGACAAAAATAATAGCTACCCCTTCATGGTTGCTCCTTTATGGGATGGTATTTCTTCTTGGCTGAAGTGAAGATATATAGCTTGTCTGAGCCAAAGTTCAAAGCCCTACCCATTAGGAGAACTTTGGTCTCATCTGATGAGATTAGTGTACATTTTTTCTTGCACTGTTTTTGTTTGGATTTTCATAATGGAAAGTAATACCACATGCATCACCTCATTACACAAAATAATAACTTTTGCTGATATTACATGTTTTATGGGATGGAAGAAGGTTTTTCATGAGTAATCGGTAATGTAGCAATACAGTCAGGAGCGGACTGACCATTTGGAAACTCGGACACTGCCCAAGGGCCCGGGGTCAGTAGGGGGCCCCATGAGATGCCCCTGGTACCTTTTTCATTCGCTTTTTTGAGTTTGGGCAAGGACACAGGGGTCCCATGATCCCCTATTGCCCGGGGGCCCGATGATTTGTCAGTCCGCCCCTGAATACAGTGTATCAGGCCAGCACATGCTATGTTAGGCTGGCATGATTAATTGGAAGTGTGTGTTTTAACCTCTACTTTACAAACAGACACAGCACTCAAAACAGTGTTTTCTTATTTGCAGAGCAGTGTTTCTCAACCTTTTTTTCACTTAAGGCATGCTTTTAAATTCTACACAATCTTGAGGCAGACTATTCTAAAATGTGAAAAAACTAAACTACTGTAATAGTTTACACAAGGCAGCACACACATAGGACACCCAACATTGGAGGTAATTTATTCTTCCAACGCTAACATACCTTTGCACACTGGTACTGGCTAGTATTCCAGTGTTTCTCTTCTCCCTCAGGTTCTCTCTTTCACTCCGCTAATGTGACCCCAGTGCTGATGGAGAGGGGCAGGGGAAGGGCAAGCAAGGATGTTGTGCAGGCACCCAATGTTCTCCTTGATGATGTCATTGGTTGTTAGGACACCAGTGGCTGAAAGATTGTAATGATTCACACTGAAAACCTGTGGCTTTGTGGAACTAAAAGGCAGGCTAGATCTACTGCATGGCTTGTATACAATTTTTTAGCACTTTTTAGGCATTTTGCCAAGGCACCCCTAAAAACACAAGAAAAAGCACCTTGGTTGAAAAAAGCTGTCATAAAGAATCCAGTAGAGCTATTTATCCACAGTAGTCTGTGTCTTCACCCCACCCCTATTCCCTGGTTTGGTGAATCCATCTGGCACTTGTAACACTGATTTTTTTTTTTTTTTTTGCTTTGTAATGGCAGTTGGGTAGATCTGAAGATTTTTCCCATAAAATACCGTATTTTTCGCTCAATTAGCCTCACTTTTTTCCACCAAAAAAATGGGGGAAAATGTCTGTGCGGTTTATGGAGTGGTAGGCCTGGTATTCCCCCCATCGCCACCACCGTGTTAGAATACCGGGCCAGCCACTCAGCTCTACTGTGCAGAAGAACCCGCTCCTTTGTCCTACCTGTTCCTTGGTCCAGCTGTGTCCTGCTTCCATTGGCCATCTTCTCTCACTGGCATCTTCAGTGTGTGCACCGGGTTGTGACAGCTTGCGGCTTCACAGCTGGGTGCCCACTGCGCATGCGCGAGAAGTGCTGCGCTTTGTGAATGGCCCCGTAGTCTTGTGGGACCTATCACGTGTCCCACAAGACTACGGGGAGGGAGGGGGGGAGGACAACTCCACGGAAGTGGGAGCGGGTACCTGTCAAATTTGGGTACCCCCAAAGGTCTGCACTCTCTGGTCATCTCCTGTACTATGCCGGCAGTCTCTGGCCATCTCCTGTACTGTGTCTGCAGTCTCTGGTCATTTCCTGTACTATGTCTGCAGTCTCTGGTCATCTCCTGTACGATGTCTGCAGTCTCTGGTCATCTCCTTTACTATGTCTGCAGTCTCTGGTCATCTCCTTTTCTATGTCTGCAGTCTCTGGTCATCTCCTGTACTATGTCTGCAGTCTCTGGTCATCTCCTGTACTATGTCTGCAGTCTCTGGTCATCTCCTGTAGTATGTCCGCAGTCTCTGGTCATCTCCTGTACTATGTCTGCAGTCTTTGTTCATCTCCTGTACTATGTCCGCAGTCCCTGGTCATCTCCTCTACTATGTCTGCAGTCTCTGGTCATTTCCTGTACTATGTCTGCAGTCTCTGGCCATCTCCTGTACTACAGTTGTGGCCAAAATTATTCAACCCCCACTGAAATTGAGTGTTTTGGCCAGTTTGACATTGCTTTTGATCATTCAGTCATCTTGCTTACATTTACATTAAAGAGGCACTTGTAGGTCAGACAAATATAACATAACAGTTATAATGAAATAACCACAAATGTCTTTTCTGTGCTCACAGCATTATCAGTTTTATTCAACCCCCAAGTGACATTCAATCTTAGTACTTAGTACAGCATCCTTTTACAGTTATAACAGCTTTTAAACGTGAAGCATAGCTTGACACAAGTGTCTTGCAGCGATCTACGGGTATCTTCGCCCATTCTTCATGGGCAAAGGCCTCCAGTTCAGTCACATTCTTAGGCTTGCGCACTGCAACTGCTTTCTTTAAGTCCCACCAGAGGTTCTCAATCGGATTTAAGTCTGGTGACTGCGATGGCCACTCCAAAATGTTCCAGCCTTTCCTCTGCAACCATGCTCTAGTGGACTTGGAGGTATGCTTGGGATCATTGTCCTGTTGAAAGGTCCAACGTCTCCCAAGCCTCAGGTGTGTGACGGACTGCATCACGTTTCCATCCAATATCTCCTGGTACTGAAGAGAATTCATGGTACCTTGCACACGCTGAAGCTTCCCTGTACCTGCAGAAGCAAAACAGCCCCAAAGCATGATTGACCCTCCACCATGCTTCACAGTAGGCAAGGTGTTCTTTTCATCATAGGCCTTGTTCTTCCTCCTCCAAACATAGCGTTGATCCATGGGCCCAAACAGTTCTAATTTTGTTTCATCAGTCCACAGAACACTATCCCACAACTTTTGTGGTTTGTCCACATGGCTTTTGGCATACTGCAGTCGACTCTTCTTATTCTTTGGAGACAGCAAGGGGGTACGCCTGGGAGTTCTGGCACGGAGGCCTTCATTACGCAGTGTGCGTCTTATTGTCTGGGCTGAAACTTCTGTACCCACATCTGACAAATCTTTTCTCAGTTCCTCAGCAGTCACACGGGGACTTCTCTCCACTCTACGCTTCAGGTAGCGCACAGCAGTCGAAGTCAGCATCTTCTTTCTGCCACGACCAGGTAGCGTTTCAACAGTGCCCTTTGCCTTGAATTTGCGAATGATGCTTCCTAAGGTGTCTCTTGGTATGTTTAACATCTTTGCAATCTTCTTATAGCCATTGCCCTTCCTGTGAAGAGAAATCACCTCTTCTCTTGTCTTCCTGGACCATTCTCTTGCCTTCACCATGTTTGTAACCACACCAGTAAATGTCTAGAAGGAGCTGAGTATCACAGTCATTTTAAAGCTGCCTAATTGGTGCTTATTATGCTTGATTGCTGCTCGGTGACATCCACAGGTGTTTTCAATACCTGATGGAAAGCACCTGTATGAACCTCTGTTCTTCAGAGTGGTAGTCTTTAAGGGGTTGAATAATTGTGGCAATGAAGAAACCACATAAGAACCATTTACTACTGTATTACATAAACAATTGATGTCATTTTAGTTGCATTTGGGTAGTTACAACGTCCTTGTAGGATTTGATTCTGAATACAATTCCAAATGTACACTATAGTCCCTAAACCCCTTTACAGCATTGGGGGTTGAATAATTTTGGCCACAACTGTATGTCTGCAGTTTCTGATCATCTCCTGTACTATCTCCGCAGTCTCTGGTCATCTCCTGTACTATCTCCTGTACTGTGTCCCCAGTCTCTGGTCATCTCCTGTACTGTGTCCGCAGTCTCTGGTCATCTCCTGTTGTATGTCCGCAGTCTCTGGTCTTCTCCTGTACTATGTCTGCAGTCTCTGGTCTTCTCCTGTACTATGTCTGCAGTCCATTGGTTCAGAATTTTTTTTTCTTGTTTTCCTCCTCTAAAATCTAGGTGCGTCTTATGGTCAGGTGTGTCTTATGGAGCGGAAAATACAGTAAATTTCACTGGTAACATGCCTCTGCATTGATATCCAACATGATTTATAAATATTACACTTGGGCATTAGTAGTGTTTAAGTGTATGGAAAGCATGGAAAAGAGGGATAAACCCTACTAAACCCTGACCCCTCTTTTTTAACATAAACAATGGTGGTGTCCAAATGGAAAATTTTTATATAAATGTTTATAACAGAAAAATGTGTTTGCTAAACAAGTAGTTGAAATGCATATACAGTATGTTAAAGTGTTACTAAACCCAGAACCCTGCATTCACTATATCTGGTTTCCCACAGTACACAGAACATGAAAGTGCAATTATTTTAGTAAATATAAACTGCTAAATACCTTTTTATCATCAGCAGTTAGCACAGTCTTGTGATTTCTGTCAGTGTCCAGCAGAGCACTGGTTGAAAGCTTGTAGGAGGAGTTTTCATTCTGATCTGACTGTCCTATGAGGCTGCATGAACCCTGACCCTCTGGACGGTGCTGATTGGCCCTGTGCTGAACACATGCACTCTCCCAAAGATAAAAACAAACTCTAGCCATACACACTAAACATGTGCAGAGTGACTCCTAGAGCTCTGTACTATCAGCAAATGGATTGGGGATTGTAGAATAAGGGGAGAATATGAGAAGTCAGGATCAAACATCTTTTTGCACAATGTGGAGGAATAACCCCTTAGGTTCCACAGTGACTATAACAAGCATGCTCTACTGCATATACAGATTGATTTTACTGTTGTGGGTTTAGTAACACTTTATAACCTTACAAATGAATTTTATTCTGTTCAGCCACACTTGTGGTTCACACATCTCTGCCGCACTGCTCTAGACCTATCAAGTGGAACAGGGGTCTGTAAATGTTTGAAACAAAGGGCCAGTTTACTTCCCTTCAAACTTTGGGACTGTGGCTAGTGGGAGTAGAAAATGCCCTGGCATCAGTAGAAGTAAGCAATGCCATAGGCTTGGTGGTCAGTGAGAGTAAAAATATTATGTCAGTGGGAGGAATAGTGCCCAATCATTGGTGTCAGTGGTAGGAATAGTACCCCATCATAACGTCAGTGGGAGTTATAGTGCCCAATAATGGGTGTCAGTGGGAGAATTAGTTTTCCATCTCTGGTGTCAGTGGGGCATATAATCCCAATTTTTGGTGTCAGAGGAAGGAATAGTATCCCAAGGTCCAGATAAAGACAAGCACAGGACCACATCCAGTCACATCCTGTGGGTCACAGTTTGGAGAATCCTGGAATAGAGGATGGTTAACATCCAAGTAAATGAACCTCCAACAACTTGCAGATAGGATGTTTGGTCCTAAAGACTGTATGCTTGCCTGTGTTCACTGGGTATGGTTTTGCACTGCAATGTTCAGGCCACACCAGAGTACATTGCTTATCCTGGCAGGACCTGCATTTAATATGTAAAGGAATACCGGTTGTGGTAGTATGAACGATGGATTTTGTTCCGCATATTTTGCCTATTCTTACATTTTTTTATACTATGTCTTAGTGAAGAGATATTTGAGCTGATTTACTAAACATTCAAATGCCGGTGCACAGTACCCCCTAATTTAGAAACCTGGTTTGGAATTGCACTAGAGATGTACAGCCGTGATAGATATACTGTGGCGCAGGACTTAAAAATGAGTTAGCAAGCGGATATACACTATATAGCCAAAAGTATTGGGTCACCCCTCCAAATCATTGGATTCAGGTGTTCCAATCACCTCCATGGTCAAAGGTGTATAAAATCAAGCACCTAGGCATGCAGACTGCTTCTACAAACATTTGTGAAAGAATGGGTCGCTCTCAGGAGCTCAGTGAATCCAAGCGTGGTACCGTGATGGGTTGCCAGCTATGCAATAAGTCCATTCGTGAAATTTTCTTGCTACTAAATATTCCACGGTCAACTGTTAGTGGTATTCTAACAAAGTGGAAGCAACTGGGAACAACAACTCAATATTGAACCCTACGGACTAAGACTGGGATGCCATTAAAATTCATGTGCGTGTAAAGGCAGGCATCCCAATATTTTTGCCAAAATAGTGTATGACTTTTTAACCACATTATTCATATTGCAATCAATGAAATCATGGGAAATGTACCTGGTTTCAAACACAATGTTACCAGAAAAGAAGTCTGTTGGATATGTACACACAGGTGCAGATTATGACTTGGTATTACAGCCAATTTAGTTTTTTTTTTGAGCAAGGGCTCGTTTACATGTGCTGTGCCATCTGGAGAGATCCACATTTGGATCACTGTTCAGAGAACATTTGACAGGCAGTGAGAAGGCAATATGTCATGTTCTCGCCGCCTGATGTAACCTGTTGAACAACGCACTGCCACAATCGTATGCGTTGCACGTTGTTGCATTGCGGCCCCATAGATTTACATTGGTTGCGTTTGGCTGTGGTAACGCCCACTAAATGCAACATGCTGTTTACTTTTTGCTTGGCTGGATGTCAATGTTTAGGTAGGTGACCAGGGGATGCCTAAACTGTGGCTCAGCTGCCTGGTTTTATTGCTGCCTGTAGCTGCTTGTGTGAATGAGGCCAAAATGCTCCATTCATATAGAGATGTCTACGTTCAATATCCAGGCGCAGAATTTTCCTTTTAATAAATGCTCCATGTATACCTTAGTTTGATATTCAGGCACACTGATAACACGCTCTATTCTAATCACATTGATGTGGTCTTTTTGTGCAGCATTGCTCTAAGATTTCCTAGTTCGTTTATATGCTTTACTTCTTCCATGATGTCCTTAATTTTTTAGCCTGTGCTATGCAATCTAAGTGTGTGTCACATTTGTGTGTGAAATGTTTTCATTTATATATCTCATAATTTATGCTTTATTATCGCTAAAATCGGGACATACAGACAGAGCTTTTTTTCAGCAGAATTATGGGGCAACGCAGTTCTGGCACCTCCAGCACTGAATGTATGCAATGGCAAGGGGTGCTGGGGTCTATCGTAGTTGTCTGCTGAGAGATCTGGTGTCACTGTGGGGATCTATTGTTGCTGGTGGGGACTTTTGTTGCTGGGAGGGATCTACTGTTGAAGGAAGTCTATTGTTGCTGGCTGCTGCAAGATCTTTTGTCTATTGTTGCTCGGGGGATCTATTGTTGAGGGGATTCAAATTACAATTAATACAAATTACTTAGCACCCCAAAATGAATGGTTCTGTATTCTCTAAAAACGGCAGTACTGAGAGGTGGGTAGAGGGTGGAACTAAAGGATGATGCTCAGAGGTGGGTAGAGGATGGAGACAAAGGGTGACTCAAAGGGGGGGGGGGGTACCTGCACATATTCCCTGAGGGAAAAAAAATTCTGCATACAGGTACATTGAACTTTCACTCATACACATCTATATGGCAGCTCCCCCCTCAATAAATAATAAAAAAATTATACATAATCTCCATTATGTGGCTAGAAATGACAATCTCAAACTTACATACAGTATGTTGAACATTTCTCATAAAAAAATTGTTTCAAAAAGTGTTTTACTCAGAAACAAAAAAATCTATTGAACTAATTTTCCAAATTACACTAATTTTGAGGGTGGAGGGCACACACGTTATATAAAGATCGCCACTAGTTTTCTTTTCTTTTGGCAGCACTATGCCAGTTTTTTTTTCTCTCACTGATCTATAGACGTGGTTATTTCACAATATTCCGGTAATTGTTTCAGGACTGCTCAAAACTACTTCTTTATGTCATCTATTGATTGGATCTCCAGATTATTTGAATCCTTGTGCAATTTTGGATACAAATAGGTCTTCCATGTACTGTATAATCCATTGAAACTCCTTACAGCTGAATCCATTCTTTCTTTCTTTGGGGGGTGGGGGGTAGGGTGTTGTTTCTTTTTTGACACTTACAATTTTTCCCTTCATGATTTTAATGTATTTATACACCTATAATCTTTATTTAGGAAGGATGCGGCCAATGCCTAGAGGCCTAGAGATGTAATTTTTCTTCTTCTTAATAATAAAAAAAAACATGTACTTTCAACTATACTGGGCTATGCAGGAGCTCTTTTTTTCTTGTGTGTAAAAACACAAGCAGGCCCTGTGCAGCTGGGCTTCTTCGATTAGATTTCATGACATCCTGGGGCTCTCTAACTTTTACCCAGCACTTCACTGATGATAACTGACACATTCCTACAGAAATCCAAGCACATAAGGCATCCTAAGAAATGAAATGTCATGAAGCATTTTTCTGCTGTTAAATATCAATAGGATTAATATTCTTATCGGGTTAAATGGAGGTTAACTTGAATCCAGATATGCCAAAAAGAATTGCTAATCAATTGCAAGGCCAGTCATTTGATCCTCAATTCATATGAGGACTTTAAACCAATGCCAGAACCTGTTTCGCTCAACCAATGACAGGATGTTTGGAACATTTAATGACAAAATAATATTGATTTGATCTTGAAAGAAAATTACAATGAAGCTTTCTTAAATTGTTTACAAAAGATAGAAAAAAATTAATTAATTCAAAGAAATGGAAACTTTACATTAAAGACTCTACATGGAAAATACGGTATTAATGTAATGTACCCAATAAAAACCTAAAGCCAACAAACCATGGACATGAGGTTTACATTACAATTTGTCTCTTAAAAACTATCTTCTTTCAGCTGTCAGTTTGTAAAACATTTTGGTGCCACACACATACATGTACAGCAGTAATGTTCATCTTCATCTAGCGGCCAACATGCACATTACTTAGTTCAATGTTATCCTACTAGAGCACTCGCATGAGAAACCACCAGAAACCTGCAAGGAGGCCCCAAGGTTTTGACTGTCTAGGGGCCTCCACAGAGTTTAATCTGTCACTGCTACAGATGGTCAGGGCTTCATGAGCCAGTCATAGATTGGATTCATCTCTCACAAAACTGCTTGAAATCACTGCTATAAGGCTGCTTTCACACTGATCCACCGCAAAAACACAGCAAAAATGCACAGGCGTTTTTACTGCGCTTTCTGAGCATTTTTAAAGGACACATAACTTGACTGCACCAAAAATGCTTCTCAGATGTGCTTTTCAGGCGTTTTTGTGGTGCTTTTTCAAGTGTTTTTCAAGCGTTTTCCATTGATTTCAATGGGAAGAGGCATTTTTGGGTCTTTTTTTAACTCCCCAAATATGCCCCAAAGATGCTGCAAGAAGGAGTTTTTATACACCTCAATGCCTCACTGTGAAAACATACATAGATATAGATTCACATATATAGGGAAGCGTTTTCCTTGAGCTTTACAGGCACTTTTGTTAAAGCAAAAACTCCTCAGTGTTAGGCTACGTTCACACTAGCGTTGTGTGCAGGCGGCAGAAAGGCATTTGGGAAGCGTTTTTACCGCTTCCCAAATGCCTCAGACAATTCTGCACATTGCAGCACATGGTGCTGTTCTAACGGGAGCGTTAGCTTCGCGGCGCGGCAAAACGGACACCTCTGGTCGAGTCAGGAGGCGTTGAAGCCTCCTATTCTAGTCTATGGTGCCACGCTTGCGGTGCGGTTACGGGGCGTTTTCGGAGTGGTAACACCATTCAAACTTCATTATAGGCATTTTAGTGCCTTTTTTTAATGCTCGGCAAATGCCTAGCAACCACCGCTGAACTGCACATGCAGCGTTTGCGGAGCGTTTGCCAAGCGTTAAAAAACGCTCCGCAAACGCCGGACCAATGCTTGCCAAACTCTATAGGGGCGTTTGGCAAGAGTTGGTAAAACAGTCAAGTGTGAACGAGCCCTTCAAGTAGCCTAAGGCTACATTCACTATTCACACAGGCAATTATGTGAGCAACTAAATGTGGCCGTTGAGCCCTGTACACTTCATTGACAAGTCGCGGGCGGCCACAAATATTGTCAACAAGTTTGGAAGTTTTGATGGCCAGGCCTTTTTTTTTTTTTGCAATACGGCGCTGCGTTACTTAACTGACACTTGCGCAGTCATGCAGATTAAATAATGTAATTTTTTTCCCACAAATAGAGCTTTCTTTTGGTGGTATTTGATCACCTCTGCGGTGTTTACATTTTGCATTATAAAAGAGACCGACAATTTTGAAAAAAAACCCCAATATTCTTTATTTTTTACTATAAAACATATCTAATAAAAAAAATTTAAAATTTCTTCATAAACTTAGGTCAAAATGTATTCTGCTACATATTTTTGGTAAAAAATCCCAATGAACGTATATTTATTAGTTTGCGCAAAAGTTATAGCATCTACAAACTGTGGGACATATACTGGAATTTAATTTTTTTTTTAATACTAGTAATGGCAGCAATCAGCGACTTATGGCGGGATATTGTGATGGACATTTTTACACTGACTGACACTTTGTGGGAACCAGTGACACTAATACAGCGATCAGTGCTACAAATATACACTGTTCACTGCACTAATGACACTGGTTGGGAAGGGGTTAACATCTAGGGTGATCAAAGGGATAAGTGTGTTCCTAGCTATGTGCTTGGTGTACACTAGGTGGTACTAGTACAAGGGGAAGTGATGGATCATGTTCCCATCTCTGTTCTGAAACACAATCGATCACTCCCCCTGTCAGAACAGAGATATTTACATAGGCAGAGCTCTGTTGTTCCTCCCTGCCTGATGATCTGCGGTTGCCGGGGAACATCCGTTCACCAGGACTTGCAAACCGGCTTCTGCTGTGACAGTTCACAGCAGAAGCAATCTGCTGGTGGTCCGCACTCGCCCCTGTGAGAAAGAAGTGCAAAAGACCAGCGTTCTGGTACTTGTTACAAATATTATCACCACTTGTAACATCTTGAAATAGACATTTAACATGTAGCATTTCTTACTCAATTTGCAGAAGTTCCATGTAGCACATGAAGTTGTTACAGCACAAAAGAACCATAAATTCTCTGGCCTAGCCACCTGAAAACGATGCAGCTGTGGAGCTCCATACTACACTTTTTATCACTACATCAAACAATCCTTGAGTAGTTATATGCTATTTTATTCCACTGAAATAGTGTAAATTGTTTCTCCATATTTTATAAGCTGTGGCAAATGAATAATTTCTAAAGGACGCCTGTAAACTGATCAAAGCCTACATCACTATACCTACTGAATATTCATGATGCTTCAGTACTTGGTCTGATAGAAAATGTGTGAAGATGTCTGCATGATAACTTCACATCCTCCTCCTGTTGATATCACTGTTTAATTAGAACTTCTAAACATTAACCCCCACTTGTGATAAGCTTATACCTACTTCTATGGAGATGTAGTAAAGAAATTATGGCCTTCTGTTACCATTTAATGTGCCAGCTAGTCTCCAGTACTCCATGTACAAAGCTGTGAATTGCAGGTATTTTTATATCTGTCCTCATTGTGTTTGAAGGGAGAAGGATTATTTCTGCTAAAGTAAATCTGTCATATGAAAAGCTGTTGCTCTGTGTCAAAGAGATGCAGGAACAGCACAGAATTTGCTTTACTTTTTAAACTCGCTCGCTGTTGTTAAGTCACCAAAAATCAGCAGTTTTGGCACCTTCTATTTTAATCTGACACTAGCAGAAACGTGTTTAGTGTGGAGAGTTCTGCTCCTAGAGAGATATATATTAAAAATGTTTTCTAGAGATGTGCACGACGGAAAAATTTGTTTTGGTTCAATTTTCATTCGTCTTGTTAATCAATTTATTTCATCATAATCATTGTTAGAATTTATTCATTTTCAGAACATTTCGTTATGTCCTAACAGTATGTATTTGTTTTTCCGAATCTATCTAGGTCTGTTATTCTTTTGTTATTTCGGAAGATTGGCTATATTCAATTTAACTAAAATTATTATTATGTATTCATTTGTTATGTTATTAAGTTGAATTAATTTCTCCATTACCATAATAATAGTTTGCAGCACTTAAAAATATATATAGATAAAAATATTAATGAAAATAAACCACAACACCCGTGATAATTAAGTGAATCAAAAGGAGTGAACCGTCCAAATATTATCACAACAATTCAAGGACAATCTTCTGCTCTGTGATTTATCTTCATATGTTGGCATTAGTGATGTTTTACCCCAACCTTAGTTTAAATGCGCCCTTACCAGATCCAATTGCTGTTTAAATAAATAGAACAGCAAATGTGCTTTTGTAGACAATGAAGCTGTTCTCCAAGAAAAAATACTCCAGGTGAACTAATAGCTCTTCACTCTCTTTGCCCATGGAAATCACAGAAGAACATCGACAATAGCAAAAGTCTTATAATGTAGTAGTTTATTTTAAAATTCACAACCACAAAACATAATGGACATGTGTATAAATATCCAGTACAAAAAATTTCACTTACATGTTCAGCCGCCCTTAGTTTGGCTAATTTTTTTATGTCCACATGGGAATTAGATGCCATTTATACCAACATGCATGAAAATCTACTCTTGTATAAGAGATATATAGATGATATTTTAATTTTATGGAGAGGTGATGAAATATGTCTAAAGGAATATATGTTCTATCTGAATGATAATAATCATAATATAGACCTTATGTTATGATCCGCCAGGTGGTGCCTCAGGCTGCCAACTGACAGACCTACTCAGAGCGTGGGGTCTAAGCCCGGGCTGTGCTTTCACCAGAGCCCCTGATGGTGGGGATGGACTTGAAACAGTCCCGGGCCAGGTCACGACCTCCGAGCAGGCCCGCCAGTGGCTGAGGAGACCCTTGGGGACAGGTACCGGGAGAGCCAGATATGAAGAGGATGGCGGCCCCAGCAGGGTAGTAACGGATTGTGGGCCCGTGGGGGTAAGCGGGGTACAGAATCGGTAGGCGAGAGTAGTCGGGTCACACGCAGGGTCAGCAGGGAAGTCAATCCGTAGAATGGTCAGGGCAATCCGGGTCAAACGCAGGAGCAGGCAGAATAGTCAGGACAATCCGGGTCAAAACGCAGGAGCAGGCAGAGTAGTCAGGACAATCCGGGTCAAACGCAGGAGCAGGCAGAATAGTCAGGGTCAAACAGGGTCACAGGATAGGTGCAGGAACTCAGGATCACAGAAGACCTTGCGGCAATCTGTGACAGTGCAGGGCATCTTTAAATAGTGCGCCCTGCACTGTCATTGGCCGGCTAGGACGCGCCCCGGCTGTCATTGGACGCCTGAGGCGCGCCCGCGGCTCCTACTGCGCATGCGCGGCGTCCTGTCATCTGCGGCTCGCCGGGACCTAGTGCCCGTGTCCCGGCGCGAGCCGCCGCCGCCACCGCGCATGCGCGAGGGACGGAGCCGCGATCGCGGACCCTGGAGCCGTGGTCCCTGACATTGCCCCCCCCCAATGGGCACCCTCCGGGAGCCCCACTGATCTCTCCACCGCGGGTGAGCACGAAAAAACTCCCGGATGAGCCTGGGTGCGTGGACGTTCTGGGCGGTTTCCCATGAGTTCTCCTCAGGGCCATACCCCTTCCATTTTATCAGGAACTGTGTCTGGCCCCCCCTCCTTCGGCAACTGAGGATAGTCTCCACTTCAAATTCCTCCTGGTCACCTATAGTGACTGCCTCGGGAGGTCTGGATTCACGGTCCGGGAAGGGATCTGGTCTGGAAGGTTTCAGGAGAGATACATGGAAGACAGGATGTATTTTGAAGGTCTGCGGAAGCTCGAGCTCGTAGGCCACCTCGTTAACCACTCGTTTTACCGGAAAGGGGCCGATGAACTTGGGTCCCAGCTTCCTTGAAGGACATAGCATCTTCAAGTTGGTCGTTGCCAGCCAAACCTGATCCCCTGGTTGAAGCAGTAATTCTCCTCTTCTCTTTCTGTCGAATGCCCTCTTACTGTCCTCTTGGGCTTTAGCGATGGCTTCCTGAATTGTCTTGTTATTGACAGAAAAGAAGTTCAAGATGTCTTGAGAAGCTGGTACCGGATTCTCAGGCATCAGATCAGGGAGGAATGTGGGATGATACCCATAATTGGAAAAGAACGGGGATTGACCCGTGGCTGAGTGACTCGAGTTGTTGTACGCGAATTCCGCGGAAGGCAGCAACGACAGCCAGTCGTCCTGAAGGTAGGATGTGTAGCACCGTAAGTACTGTTCCAGCGTCTGGTTTGTCCTTTCAGTTTGGCCGTTGGTCTGTGGGTGGTAGGCGGATGAAAGCGACAGCTTGATTCCCAGCGATTTACACAAGGCGTTCCAGAATCTGGAGGTGAATTGAACCCCCCGATCTGATACTATATCTTCGGGAACACCATGAAGCCTAACCACTTCCTTGATGAAGATCCGTGCCGTTTCCGGTGCTGATGGGGTCTTCTCCAGGGGCACGAAATGTGCCATCTTTGAGAAGCGGTCAACGATCACCATTATTGCAGTGTAGCCCTGGGATGGTGGAAGTTCGACCACGAAATCCATGGCTATCATTTGCCAAGCCCGCTTGGGTATGGGTAAAGGACGTAACAATCCCCATGCCCTGCTCCTGGAGGGTTTGTTCCTTTGACAGGTGGAACACGTTCGGACGTACTGCTCACAGTCCTTGATCATGTCTGGCCACCAGAACGAGCGCCGTAGCAGATCCAGCGTCTTCGTTACCCCGAAGTGGCCCGCCATAGGATGGTCGTGGCAGTGCCCTAGAACCAGGGTTCGCACTTCTTCTGGGACCATGATCCGGTCTTCCTTCCAAATTAGCCCACCGTGGCTCTGGAGGGGTGATTCTGACGGAACTGGTAGTCCTACAGAAGCATCAAGAAGTCGAGAGCGAAGTTCCGTTTGTAGAGCGAGGAAACTCCCAGAAGGTAAGATGGTGTCGGGTGGCACAGCGTCGTCGGGGTCCTCAAACATGCGGGACAGAGCGTCTGGCTTAGTGTTCTTAGTACCGGGTCGGTACGTTATATGGAATGAGAATCGAGAGAAGAAAAGCGCCCATCTCGCTTGGCGAGGTCTCAGTCGTTTTGCCGTTCTCAAATATTCGAGGTTTTTGTGATCTGTGAATATTAGGATGGGGTGTGTGGCTCCTTCCAGTAAATACCTCCATTCTTCTAGAGCAGTTTTAATGGCCAGGAGCTCCCGATCTCCAATGTCGTAGTTGCGTTCCGCTGGAGTCAACTTCCTGGAGAAGAACGCCACAGGGTGCAGAAGTTCCTTGGTACCATTCCTTTGGGACAAAACCGCCCCTACAGCATTTTCGGAGGCGTCCACTTCCAACACATATGGGAGAGAAGCATCTGGATGGCAGAGAATGGGAGCAGAGGTGAACAATTCTTTGAGCTTTTCGAAGGCTGCCTGCGCTTCGGGAGTCCACTTAAAGCGGACCCCTTGTTTCGTCAGTTGCGTGATCGGGGAGACCAGACCGGAGAAGTTCCTAATAAACTTCCTGTAAAAATTGGAAAAACCGATGAAACGCTGTACCCCCTTTTTGTCGGCGGGTATTGGCCAATCTAAGATCGCCGTGACTTTCTGGGGATCCATCGCGACCCCCGCGGAAGAGAGAACCAGTCCCAAGAATGTGGTTTCGTGCTGTTCGAAACAGCATTTCTCTGCCTTTGCGTATAGCCCGTGTTGACGCAACCGTTCTAATACCCGTATCACATGACCCCGATGAACCTCCAGTGAAGGGGAAAAAATTAAGATGTCATCCAAATAAACCACCACAAAAATGTCAAGAAGGTCACGAAAAACATCATTGATAAAGTGCTGAAAGGTCGCCGGTGCATTACAGAGCCCGAACGGCATCACCAAGTACTCGTAGTGACCGAATCTCGTACGGAACGCCGTCTTCCACTCATCCCCCTCCCTGATACGGACAAGGTTATAGGCCCCCCGCAGGTCTAACTTAGTGAATATCGTTGCCGATCTCAATCTCTGGAGGAGCTCGGGGACTAGGGGTAAAGGATAACGATTCTTTACCGTTATTTTGTTCAGGTCACGGTAGTCTATGCAGGGCCGTAATGACTTGTCCTTCTTCTCTACGAAGAATAACCCGGCCCCGGCTGGGGATGTGGATGGACGAATAAATCCCTTCCGAAGGTTCTCATCAATGTATTCCCTCAGTACTCCCGATTCTGCTTCGGACAAGGGAAAGATACGGCCGAAAGAGATTTCAGATCCGGGTAGGAGGTCTATGGGGCAGTCGTAGGAACGGTGCGGAGGGAGAACGTCAGCTCCTCGCTTACTAAAGACGTCTAAGAAGTCATGGTAGGCCGGGGGAATAACCTGGGAAAGATCGGTGTCACCATCCAAGCACAGGAGGAACCGGGGGACTACGGATCCTGTGACGTGGCAGTGACTTAAACAGTAGGGTGAGCAAAATTGAACTGTTCCCTTTTCCCAGTCAATCTGGGGGTTATGGGCCCTCAGCCAAGGGAGGCCCAGAATGACTGGAAAAAGGGGGGATGCGATGGCATCCAAACGGAGGAACTCCTGGTGATGGTCTGCCATCGTGGTGAGAATGGGTGGTGTCTCCTGGTCCACCACCCCTGATTTTATACGAGACCCATCTGCCAAGAAGATATTGAACCCCCTTTCTTTGGTCTGGAGAGGGATTTTTTGCCGGAGGGCAAAAGTCAGATCGATGAAGCAACTACAGGCTCCTGAGTCAACGATTGCGGTCACCGACAATGTTCCTCCGGGGAGCTGTAAAGACACAGGAATGGCCAGGTAACTCGACAGATCATCCCTTCCTGCGGGTAGAGAAAAAGAAACGGGCGTGGACTTACTCATTTTAGCAGGACAGGAGCGCACCTGATGACCAGCTTCCCCGCAGTACAGACATAGGTTCTGTGATAGCCTCCTTTGACGTTCCTCGACCGATAAGTGAGAACGGGCCAATCCCAGCTGCATGGGTTCCGGGTTGTCCCCTGCTTCCGTGCTTCGCGGATGGTTCCCTGGGGTTGGAGCTGTATCCCTGGAAGGAATCCATGCCACCCTTTGACCCTGACCGCTCCTTTCCAGCCGACGTTCCCTTAGTCTACGGTCGATTTGAATGGCCAACTCAATCAGTTTTTCCAGGGAGTCAGGTAGGCCTACTCGCGCTAGTTCGTCCTTGAGAGGCTCAGACAGCCCGATGCGGAACTGGTGGCATAAGGCCGCATCGTTCCATCTGGTGTCGCCCATGCAGCGCCTAAAATCGGACGCGTATTCTTCGGCTGTCCGGCGGCCCTGCCGCAGGGAGTATAGAGTCGCTTCAGCGGAAGCAGCTCGCTGAGGGTCGTCATACAAGACGGCCATGGCCCGAAAGAATTCGGTCACGGATTCAAGATGGGGGTCGTGCTTCTCCATCAGACGGTGAGCCCAATCCTGGGGCTCATCCTGAAGGAGGGAGACTATAAACCCCACCTTGACGGTCTCAGTGGTGAACGTGCGGGGTTGTAAGTCAAAGTATAGGGTGCAGGCGTTCCGGAAGGCCCGGAAGCGGCTCCGATCACCACGGAACCGTTCCGGCAGAGGAACGCGGGGTTCAGGAGCTGGGGATGTGGCAACCGCTCCGGATACCGGGTTAGCGGGAGGTCCTGCAGGTGGAGGACTCTGAGCAGGGGGAGTCAGGGGGGCTATTGACTCCATGCGGTCCTCCAGTCGGGCGCAGCGACTGTGGAAGTTCTGAAAAGCCTGGGTCAAGGTGGCCAGGTGCTGACAAATATCCTCTAGGGACGCCGGTCCACTTCCTGGCTCTGTCATGGCCGCAAGGTACTGTTATGATCCGCCAGGTGGTGCCTCAGGCTGCCAACTGACAGACCTACTCAGAGCGTGGGGTCTAAGCCCGGGCTGTGCTTTCACCAGAGCCCCTGATGGTGGGGATGGACTTGAAACAGTCCCGGGCCAGGTCACGACCTCCGAGCAGGCCCGCCAGTGGCTGAGGAGACCCTTGGGGACAGGTACCGGGAGAGCCAGATATGAAGAGGATGGCGGCCCCAGCAGGGTAGTAACGGATTGTGGGCCCGTGGGGGTAAGCGGGGTACAGAATCGGTAGGCGAGAGTAGTCGGGTCACACGCAGGGTCAGCAGGGAAGTCAATCCGTAGAATGGTCAGGGCAATCCGGGTCAAACGCAGGAGCAGGCAGAATAGTCAGGACAATCCGGGTCAAAACGCAGGAGCAGGCAGAGTAGTCAGGACAATCCGGGTCAAACGCAGGAGCAGGCAGAATAGTCAGGGTCAAACAGGGTCACAGGATAGGTGCAGGAACTCAGGATCACAGAAGACCTTGCGGCAATCTGTGACAGTGCAGGGCATCTTTAAATAGTGTGCCCTGCACTGTCATTGGCCGGCTAGGACGCGCCCCCGGCTGTCATTGGACGCCTGAGGCGCGCCCGCGGCTCCTACTGCGCATGCGCGGCGTCCTGTCATCTGCGGCTCGCCGGGACCTAGTGCCCGTGTCCCGGCGCGAGCCGCCGCCACCGCGCATGCGCGAGGGACGGAGCCGCGATCGCGGACCCTGGAGCCGTGGTCCCTGACACCTTACATATACTTATAGTAAATCAGAAGAGCCCAGTAAGTTTGAAAAGCTCCATAAGACCACTCCGCTTAACTCAAGCTGGAAAGGAAAGGGATACCCAGAGCCCCACTCCCCCGCTTTATAGACTTCTGTATTAAAGGGGCACTGAAGCAAGAAATGTTCCATAGTCTCCTCAACCCCACCACACTATACTCTTGGACAACTATGGTTCTCCGCAGAGCAATGCTTCAGGTTGCAATTCACATAGTCTGCTACAGAACGAGAGCCAGGTCATATCCTGAAACTTTAAAGGAATTCTCTAAAGATTAATCAAACGCAGACCCTCCCGCATAACCGGGCCTGGGCAATCCTTCAAGGCTAGTGGCTTGCTAAAGGTGGATTCAACAACCCTCCCTTCCAGGGCCTTCCTAGGAAGAGTGTTACATTCCTCTGCCATTACTCACCACTGCCGAAGCATTTTCAGGCACGGAACAACATGAGCCAGGAGCTTACCATGCAGAAAAGGCCTAAACCAGGACTGAAAAATACCAAACCACCCAGCCAGTTCCTCTGTCAGCATGTTACGGAAATTCTACCAAAATGTCTGCATTGGTGTAGCACCCTCTTAGGCAGGCTACTAGGTAAATTTAGTGTTTAGCTTGTTCCGTAGTTAGAGAAGCTGGAGTTGATTACTATTTTCACCTGTCCCTGTTGAGAAACTGCCAGAGTTTAGGGAGTTAAATGCAAATATCTCACCTGAATATTTGCTACTCTCTGGCCAATCCCTGGGGAGGTGTGCTCAGTAGGTCGTCAGAAGGGGGGTAAATAGTCTGGAATCTGTTCATACTTGTGCTTTCCCTGGAGGAAAAGGAACTGTGTGGTCCTTCCCCTTGAGGAAGGGGCACCATTTACTTCAGGGGGCTGCTAAGCCCTGAAGCTTTTCTGACTGGCTGCTGGACTACTCCCTTCCCCTGGATCGAGCCCAAGGACTTGCTTCTACCGGGATTCATGATTAGAGCCAAATCTTCTGAGCTACAGTTTATGGTCTTCAGCTGTGGATATTACAAACTTCTCCAGTATGCCTAGTGTGCTATCCATCTTTGTCAAGGTCCTACCTTTTCCCTGAAGTTTTGTTACTCCATGTGCTGGCATCCATCTTGGATTCTGCTGTGCATGGTGGGAATCATTTATGCCTTCAGGTCTCTGAGGTCCATCCCTCAGAGGGGTGTGGCTGATGACATATAAGCCTGTGGCCCGCACATGCTCTTTGCACTTGTGTCTTGTGTCTTGGTCTTCCTACAGCTCTGTGTATACGCTCGTGACTCTTCTGGTATTCTGACTCGGCTTGTGATTAAGACCATTCTCTGTGTTTTCCTTCGATCTGACCTTCCGTTGCTGAACCCGGCCCGTGACCTGTGATTCTCTGTCTACTGTTCTGTACCGTTTTGTCCCGTTGTTGTCGACCCAGCTTTCCTGACTACGCTATTGTCATTCTCACCAGCTACACGCCATTGGCGGCGGCCATTACCGCAGCCGGGGTGTCTCGGGGGCCGCGACCTGGTACCTGGCTGCGTCAAGTCCATCCCCACCATCAGGGCCCTGGTGAAGGGCAGCCTGGGACTTAGACTCCGCGCCCTGAGGGACTTCGGTCTGTTGGTGGTGGTTGTCGTCAGCCAGTGCGTTACCCTGCCACTAGGCCTACCTCTCCGTTCCACAGCCCTGCCCTGACATTACACAAGTGCCATGAATCCTGACGGTGCAGGTACGCCTTCGCTTCCAATGTTGGTCGCCAGATTGGATCAACAGGATCTCCTCTTGGATCAGTTTGCTCAGGCGTTGCAAACCCTGCTTGCAAGCACCGCGCACCTTACTCCTGGTGTTATTAGGCCGGTTGTCACTCCGGTGGTCGCTCCCGCTGCTGTACCGCTGCTGCAGCACCCGCGGCGCCCAGAGGTATGACTGGTTCAGCCCCTCTTCCACAGCGCTTTGGGGGTGAGCCGAGTCAGTGTCGTGGGTTCCTCAACCAGGTGGGGATTTACTTTGAATTAATACCCCACGCTTTTCCGACTGAGAGGTCAAAGGTGGGTTTCCTAATATCGCTACTCTCAGACAAGGCCTTGGCCTGGGCGAATCCCTTATGGGAGAGGAATGACCCAGTGATTCACGCGTTTTCCGGTTTTGTCGATGCCTTCCGTAGGGTATTCGACGTACCGGCTCGCTCCGCCTCGGCTGCCAAGCTGCTCATGTCTATGCATCAGGGTTCACGGACCGTTGCCGAGTACGCCATAGAGTTTCGTACCCTGGCAGCAGAGGTGGGTTGGAACAATGAGGCTCTGGTGGCTGCGTTTTCTCAGGGTCTTTCTGATGCATTGAAGGATGAGATCGCAGCCAAGGAATTGCCTGTGGAGCTGGAGGCACTAATTTCCTTCCTGATCCTGATTGATACCAGGCTCAGGGAGAGGCCTTCACTCAAGGAACGCCTGCGGAGGCCTTCCAATCGACTGGCACCTGCGTTTTCTGTCCCACCCGTTCCTCCCTCTCCTCCCACGCCTCCTGGGGATAGATTGTCTGATGGTGAGCCCATGCAGCTGGGGTTTGCTCGCCTTTCTGAGGGAGAGCGGGCCGCTCGGCGTCGGGAGGGGCGCTGCCTGTACTGTGGCCTTGGTGGGCACTTTCGGCAGTCCTGTCCGGTCCGTCCGGGAAACGCTCGCACCTGAGATCCTGTCGGGGACAGATCTTGGGTGGAGTCTCCTCGTCCCCGGCGTTCCGCAGAGATAAGCCGCTGATCACCGTTGTCCTCTCTTGGGCGGAGGGCTCGGTGGCGGCCCAGGCGTTGGTCGATTCTGGGGCCGGCGGGTTGTTTATGGACAGCTCGTTTGCTGCCCAGCACTCCATTCCCCTGCAGGCTCGAGTTACCCCATTGGTTCTCCAGGCGATAGATGGCAGGCCCCTGCAACCACCGCAGGTTACCCACGAGACTATGCCAGTTGAAGTAGCTATTGGGGCTGTTCACAGGGAGTTGGCCTGTTTCCAGGTGATTTCTTCCCCTCACTATTCGGTGGTTTTGGGGTATCCCTGGCTCCAGATGCACAATCCAACCTTCAATTGGCAAACAGCCGAGATTCTCTCGTGGTCTCCACAGTGTGGGGCCGGGTGCATCCGTGGGCCGGTTAAGGTGTTGTGTGCCTCCTCGGACTCTGCGTTGCCCACCGACTATGGGGAGTACCAGGACGTGTTTGATAAGGTACGCGCTGGTGCCTTACCTGCTCATCGTCCTTACGACTGCGCCATATCCTTGCAACCCGGTGCCACTCCTCCGCGTGGCAGGGTGTATCCTCTCTCGGTTGCGGAGAATAAGGCCATGGAGGAGTACGTTGCGGATGCGCTTTCCCGGGGGCACATTCGTAAGTCTACTTCCCCAGCAGGAGCGGGCTTTTTCTTTGTTAAGAAGAAGGGTGGTGAATTGAGGCCTTGCATCGATTATAGGGGTCTTAATCGAATCACCACTAAGAATGCCTACCCAATTCCCTTGATTACTGAGTTGTTCGACCGCCTTAAGGGGGCAACAGTCTTTACCAAACTTGACCTTAGGGCGGCGTACAACCTCGTACGGATCAAACAGAGGGATGAGTGGAAGACCGCATTTAACACCAGAACCGGTCACTACGAATACCTGGTGATGCCCTTCGGGTTGTGTAACGCACCCGCAGTTTTTCAGGAATTCATAAATGATGTCCTGCGTGACTTGTTGCAGCAGTGCGTTGTGGTTTACCTGGATGACATCCTGGTTTACTCTGCCTCCATGGAGTCCCATATCCAGGATGTCAAGCAGGTGCTGCAACGATTACGTGAGAACGAACTTTTTTGTAAACTTGAGAAGTGCGAATTCCATCGATCCCAAGTTGCCTTTTTAGGCTACATCATTTCTGCGGAGGGATTCTCCATGGACCCTCAGAAGGTTTCGGCGGTTCTGCAGTGGCCTCGTCCCAATGGTCTTCGGCCCATTCAGCGCTTTTTGGGTTTTGCCAACTACTATCGGAAGTTCATCAGGAACTTCTCCACACTGGCAAAGCCTCTCTCAGACCTAACCAAAAAGGGCAGTAATCCTCACGAGTGGCCATCCGAGGCCATCGTAGCTTTCGAGGCTCTGAAATCCGCCTTCGCTTCGGCTCCGATACTGTCTCATCCCAATCCTGGAGTGCCCTTCGTCCTTGAGGTTGATGCATCCGAGACGGGAGTAGGCGCTCTCCTGTCTCAACGTCGGTCGCCCGATGGACCCCTACTTACCTGTGGGTTCTACTCCAGGAAGCTTTCCTCTGCAGAGTGCAACTACCAGATTGGAGATAGGGAGTTGTTGGCAATCATTCTGGCTCTCAAGGAATGGAGGCACCTGCTCGAGGGCTCCGCGGTTCCAGTCCTCATTCTTACCGATCATAAGAACCTGACTTATCTTTCGGAGGCCAAAAGATTGACACCCCGTCAGGCCAGATGGGCCTTGTTCTTGTCGTGGTTCAACTATGTAGTCTCCTATTTGCCGGGTTCCAAGAATGTCAGGGCTGATGCATTATCGCGGCAATACTCTGAGTTGTCCAGGGAGGACTCTGAGCCAACCTCGGTCATACCTCCGGATCAGATCCTGGCTGCCATTCGCACCAGTCTGACTTCTCCCCATGGGGAGCAGATTTTGGCGGCTCAAACTGACGCTCCTCCCGAGAGACCGGAGGGTAGATGTTTTGTACCCGAGGGGTTGCGCACCCGTCTGCTGCGTACCTACCATAACTCCAAAACTGCCGGGCATCCGGGGAGGAACCAGTTGTCTTGGGTCGTCTCTCGGTTGTTCTGGTGGCCAACTCTCCGTGCCGACATCGCCTCTTATGTAGCAGCATGTTCGATCTGTGCCCAGAATAAATCTCCACGGCATCTTCCAATGGGTCTTCTGCAACCCATTCCCAATGGGGAGCGTCCTTGGTCACACCTAGGCATGGACTTTATTGTAGACCTCCCTGTGTCTCGGGGTCATACGGTCATCCTCATGGTCGTCGATCGTTTTTCCAAAATGTGCCATTGTATTCCACTCAGGAAATTACCAACAGCGCAAGAACTGGCCACGGTCTTTTCCAGGGAGATTCTTCACCTGCATGGGTTGCCCAAGGTGATTGTCTCGGACCGCGGGAGTCAGTTCGTGTCCAGATTCTGGCGCGCCTTCTGCTCCCAGTTGGGTATTAGTCTCTCCTTTTCTTCAGCCTACCACCCGCAGTCCAATGGGGTTCCAATCATGCCTTAGAACAATTCCTTCGGTGTTATATCTCGGACCATCAGGACGATTGGTCCGATCTCCTGCCTTGGGCAGAGTTTGCCAGGAACTCGGCAGTCAACTCCTCCTCCGGGATGTCTCCCTTCATGGCCAACTATGGGTACCAACCCGCGGTATTACCTGAGAGGTTCTCACCACAGGACATTCCGGCTGTGGAGAACCATCTTGCTGCCCTGCGTTCTTCATGGGGGCAGATCCAGAGGGCTTTGAGGGACTCGGCTCAGCGTCAGAAGTTCCAGGCTGATCGCAGACGGTTGCCCGCTCCTTCATACCAGGTCGGCGATCGGGTGTGGTTGTCTACTCGTAACCTCAATCTTCGGGTACCCACACCCAAACTAGCTCCCCGTTTTGTCGGTCCTTTTCGCATTCTCCGCAAGGTGAATCCGGTGGCCTATGCCCTTGCCCTTCCACCTGGGATGCGGATCTCCAATATCTTTCATGTATCACTGTTGAATGAAACCTCTGATCTGCAATCGCTTCACTACCTCTCTGCCTCGGCCCCGTCCCATTCGGGTTGACGGTCATGAGGAGTATGAGGTGAGCCGGATCCTGGACTCTCGATTGGTGCGCGGAGGGTTACAGTTCCTGGTTCATTGGTGCGGCTATGGTCCCGAGGAGCGTTCCTGGGTTCCCTCCGCGGATGTCCATGCTCCTGCCCTCCTCCGCGCATTTCATACCCACTTTCCTCAGAAACCTTTTGTTGAGCCGCGGAGGGGGAGGGGCCCTTGAGGAGGAGGTACTGTCAAGGTCCTACCTTTTCCCTGAAGTTTTGTTACTCCATGTGCTGGCGTCCATCTTGGATTCTGCTGTGCATGGTGGGAATCCTTTTATGCCTTCAGATCTCTGAGGTCCATCCCCCAGAGGGGTGTGGCTGATGACATATAAGCCTGTGGCGCGCACATGCTCTTTGCACTTGTGTCTTGTGTCTTGGTCTTCCTACAGCTCTGTGTATACGCTCGTGACTCTTCTGATATTCTGACTCGGCTTATGATTAAGACCATTCTCTGTGTTTTCCTTCGATCTGACCTTCCGTTGCTGAACCCGGCCCGTGACCTGTGATTCTCTGTCTACTGTTCTGTACCGTTTTGTCCCGTTGTTGTCGACCCAGCTTTCCTGACTACGCTATTGTCATTCTCACCAGCTACACGCCATTGGCGGCGGCCATTACCGCAGCCGGGGTGTCTCGGGGGCCGCGACCTGGTACCTGGCTGTGTCAAGTCCATCCCCACCATCAGGGGCCCTGGTGAAGGGCAGCCTGGGACTTAGACTCCGCACCCTGAGGGACTTCGGTCTGTTGGTGGTGGTTGTCGTCAGCCAGTGCGTTACCCTGCCACTAGGCCTACCTGTCCGTTCCACAGCCCTGCCCTGACAATCTTGTGGTCTTCAGCTGTGGGAAACGTAGACTGTTCCTGTCTTCTTACATGTCCTGTACATGCTGTAATATTCTCCTGGTCTACAGCTGGGAGTGAAACAATGGAGTTGATTTAATAAAACTGGATAGTGCAAAATCTGGAGCAGCTCTGCATAGAAACCAATCAGCTTCCAGTTTCTGTGAAATATTAATTGAACAAACTGAAGTAATGCTGGCCATACACTAATTGAAAATCAAATAGTTTGTTTTCGAATAACGAACATTCGATCAAGAGAGCAAATGATATTTCCATCTTGGAATGACCGAATTTCAAACGATAAAGTGTTCAATAGACGTAAATGAATAATTTTTTCATTCATTTTGTCACATATGCGCCGATTTTTAAAGGGCGAGAGACACATTAACCTTTACATTTTATTGTCCAACTTTTTCCATCTATTTTCTTTGCTCCAAAAAGTCAAAAACAATTTTTATTTGTGCCCATTAACTTTGTATGAAAAATGAATGCACTGTCCAAATAATTGATTTTCAGATTTTTTTTTTGTCAAGTGTGTGGCCACCACTTGAAGCTTATTGGCTTGCCATGCCCAGCTGCACCCGATTTTTCACTCTCCAGTTTTAGTAAATGAACCCCAATGAGATCTAGAGGAGCTAGTTGCAACACTAGGCAGAACCGTCAGCCTTGAAAGGGGTCTTCTGCTCTCTGAGCAGGTAGCTAATGAGATTGATGTGGAGGGGCTAGTCAGGATTATCAGGTAGGAAGATGGGTTACTGTAGCGAGTGGGAGTGTAGGGGCTCACAGAAAAGGAAGGTCAGCCCTGGGTTTGTGCACCCAAACAGATTTGCCAAGTTGGGAGAAGATATGGGGTAGCAGCCCTGGATGTTACTGCTATCCCTAACAGCTGGGAGAGCAGACCATCTGGGAGGGGTGGTGAGGGTAGTGCAGGAAGGCCTAGACAGTTGGTGGTAATAGGGGATTCTATAATCAGAAGGACTGAATAATTTGTCGCCAGGATCGCCTAAATCAAATTTTTTGCTGTCTCCCTGGTACCAGGGTTCGGTATGTGGTGGGCCGGGTTGATAAATTGCTAGGAAGAGCTTTGCATGACAAAGCTTTCTTGGTCCATGTTGGAACCAATGACAGAATACATGGAAATTCACCTTAAGAATGCTCCTTAAGAATCAATTTAAAGAACTATTCTGCAAATTGAGGGAAGGACCTCCAAGGTGATATTGTCTGAAATATTACCTGTGCCATGCGCAACTCAGTAAAGACAGGGGGATATTAGAGAACTCAATGCATGGCTAAAGACCTGGTGTAAGAGGGAAGGATTTTGGTTTCTAGAGCACTGGGCTGACTTTTCATTGGGGTGAAACCTATATGCTAGAGATGGTTGGCACCTAAATGGAAGGGGTCTGCTGTGCTAGGGAAGAGGTTTATGGGACAGCTGGAGGAGTGTTTAAACTAGGATCGAGGGGGAAGGGAGAATTGGATTATAACGGGGTAGACAGATCAGACAGGGGTCAGTACTTATTGGTGGGTGAAATGGGGAAATATGGGGGGTGGGCTATAGCAGGTGATAAGAAGCTACCCATGTTACAAACAACCATTGTAATTGGTACCATTTGTACGAAAATAAAAAATATGCAAAATACGTGTGCACAAGGTGTCAAAGACTTTACTTTGTTCACCAATGCCAGAATTCTGCCAAGCAAAATAGGTGAGTTAAAAGCTTTGGTGCATGATTTAATTGGTACTGCTGAATCTTGGCTTCATTCTTTACATGACTGGCCCATTAATATTCCTGGCTATGTTCTCTGTCGGAGAGACAGTAAAAGGTGGTGGTGTCTGTCTCTGTGAGAAGTGATCTCAGAGCGAGTGTGAAAGTAAACCTAGTTGATAGAAAGTGTGATGAGGTTGAAGCATTATGGGTGGAACTGCACATGGGGGTTCAAACTACAAAATTAATCATTGGTGTTTGTTATAGGCCACCCAGTGTTAATGAGGCGACTCCTTGCACAGACTGAAAGGGCTGTAAGGGCTGGGACAGTGATAATAATAGGAGAGTTTAACAACCTCAAAATTGACTGGTGTAACAGCACTGCAGAAACCATTAAAGGGCAAAAATGTATAAACCTACTACAGGACAATTTTATGGTACAGTTCATAGAGGCCCCAACTAAGAATGATACTCTGCTGGATCTGGTAATCTCAAACCATGCAGAGTTTATTACTAATGTCCACATAAAAGAACATCTGGGTAGCAGTGACCATAACATGATTTAATTTATTGTTAGCTGTAAACAGCAAGCACATATAGGAAAAATAAAAACACTCAACTTTAAGAGAGCTAATTTTCCATGGCTGAGAGTTGCTCTCCAAGACTTAGAATGGGAGGGAATATTGGCATCACAACACAGAAATGGGAGTTCTTCAAAAAGACTGTATGTGAACGCACTGCAAAATATATTCCCATGGGCAACAAGTTTAAAAGGCTAAAAATCAAACCTATGTGGCTTACGGCAAAAATTTTTTAAAAAGCTGTAAATAATAAGAAAAGAGCTTTTATTAAGTATAAAAATGAAGGAACGCTATTATTGTTTAAACATTACAAAGAATATAACAGAATATGTAAAAAGGAAATCAATGCCGCAAAAAATGAAAACGAATGACAGCTTGCAAAAGATAACAGGACAAACCCTCCAAAAATTCTTCAAATATATTAAATACCTTCTTCAGCTCTGTGTATGCAAAGGAGCATGGGGGAGCTCTTGTCCATAATGGGCATAGTATTGACACAGCTACAGATGATCCATATTGGCTCAGAACTGATATTATCTAGAAATATTTTGACAAAATAAAGGTGAATAAAGCACCAGGACCAGATGGCATACACCCACGGGTCCTTAAAGAATTGAGCTCTGTCATTTCAAAGCCATTGTTTCTAATTTTTAGGAATTCTTTAATGACTGGCATAGTACCACTGGATTGGCGTAAGGCCAATGTGGTGCCAATATTTAAAAAGGGGTCAAAATCTTTGCCAAGTAATTATAGACCTGTTATTTTAACTTCTATAGTTGGGAAGATACTGGAGAGTTTAATAAAAAACCACATAGATGATATCTTGCTGGAAATAAATATTTTAAGCAACAGACAGCATGGATTCATGAAAGACAGAAGCTGTCATACAAATTTGATTTCTTTTTATGAGAAGGTGAGCAAAACCTTAGACAGAGGGGTGGTGGTGGACGTGGTATACTTGGTGTGGCGGAACTGTTCCGCCTGGGATTCCTCGTGTGGAGCGATGTATCTCAGACAATGGTCCCCTTTTCCAACAAGTCTTCCAGCGCTCTGCCAAGGCGTGTATTGGAGCTCAAAGACAATCCTTCTCCAATATCCCAAATCATGAGTCAGAACTTCCTGGCAGTAATCCCTGCCCCCTTCACCCACACCCCCACCAGACAGTCTGGCACCTGGTTTTCCCTACCCACAACAAAACTCAAAAGCACAATACAACAGCACAGTATAAAATCTAGAGACGTGAAAGACTACAAATTCACATTACCCTAAACAAACAGTGTAGAATGCCTGTCTACATAACAGCTGCTAAACATATACAGCTTTAAAAAGGGGAGACCAGGAAGACCACTTAACAAGGGGATAAAACCAGAACAGAAAGGGCAAAATGTTATCACAATAGGGACGGTTCGTCACACTTGGATTTTACAAAAACATTTAACACAGTTCCCCACACACGCCTAATGTGTAAGGTTAAGTCTACAGGCTTGGAAAAATCTGTATGTAAATGGTTAGAAAACTGGCTAATCGTATTCAGAGAGTAGTTGTTAATGATTCATACTCTGAATGGTCTAGGGTTGTTAGTGGTGTACCCCAGGGTTCAGTGTTGAGACCCTTACTTTTTAATATATTTGTAAACAATATAGGGTCTGGGATTAAAAATACCATTTCAATCTTTGCAGATGACACCAAGCTGTGCAGTGGAATAACGTCCTTACAGGATGTCTTCAACTTACAAGCCGACCTCCATGCACTGTTTAATTGGGCAACTATGTGGCAAATGCGGTTTAATGTTGATAAATGTAAGGTTATGCACTTGGGGGCTAAGAATATGCATGCATCATACATACTAGGGGGAGTACAACTGGGGGAATCAATGGTGGAGAAGGATCTGGGAGTTCTGATAGATCACAAGCTGAATAATGGCATGCAATGCCAAGCTGCAGTTTCTAAAGCGAGTAAAATCTTCTCTTCTATTAAAAGAGGTATGAGAGAGAGAGAGAGAGAGAGAGAGAGAGAGAGAGAGAGATCATATTACCCCTGTACAAATTATCAGTAAGACCTCATCTGGAATATGCAGTTCAGTTTTGGGCACCAATTCTCAAAAAGAACATTGGGGAACTGGAGAAAGTACACAGAAGTGCAACCAAACTGATAAGAGGCATGGAGGAGATCAGCTATGAGGAAAGATTAGAGGAACTGAATTTATTCTCTCTTGAGAAGAGGAGATTAAGAGGGGTTATGATTTACATGTATAAATACATCAGTGGTTCATATAGTGAACTCAGTGTAGCGTTAATAACCCTGAGGTCATTACAGAGGACAAGGGGACACTCTCTACGTCTGGAGGAAAAGCAATTTAATCTCCAAATACGGAAAGGTTTCTTCACAGTAAGAGCTGTGAGAATGTGGAATACATTCCCTCAAGAGTTGGTTCTGGCCAGCTCAGTAGATTGCTTTAAAAAAGGCCTGGATTCTTTCCTAGATACACAGAATATAACTGGATACTAACATTTATAGGTAAAGTTGATCCAGGGAATAGAGAATTGGAAGGATTTTTTTCCCCTGCAGGAGCAAATTGAATCATGCTTTGCTGGGGGGGGGGGGGGGGGGGGGTTGCCTTCCTCTGCATAAACTGTAGGTATAGGATTATAACTTTTTATTTTGTTATGGTTGAACTAGATGGACTTTTGTCTTTTTTCAGCCAGAC
Source organism: Staurois parvus (assembly GCF_062004578.1). Lineage (NCBI taxonomy): Eukaryota > Metazoa > Chordata > Amphibia > Anura > Ranidae > Staurois > Staurois parvus. The sequence continues at coordinate 5,384,943 of NW_028318030.1, forward strand.
TAACTATGTAATAAACAAGCAAAAATTCCCAGCTCACTCACCACCTGGCCTGCAACGAAACAGCTCACATTAAAAACAAGGGGTGTAGTCTCACACATTTCCAAATATATATGTAAGCTGCAGTGGTTACGTCAAAGCACCGCAGTGTACTGCAGTCCTAATAATTTGGACCGTCTCCCAAATTAGAGCATATACAGTGTAGCAGTGGATAGATTAAGGGCAGGTGTGCCTGGAGGGAGCTTACCCTTTTGCCTCAAAGAGCACTTGGAAGGGCAATGCATGAAAAAAACAAACGAAAATTCCCAGCTCACTTACCAGCCAGCCTGCAACAAAGACTAATTATAGGTTGGGGTGGTTGTAATTTGTTAGTATAGTTAGTGAATTGGTGCTGGGACACACTGGATACCTTCAGCTGTCATCGTGCTCTTGTTGGGTTTCCTGTGCATCCTGAACCTTTAAGGAGGGATGGGCTGGAGAGGCACACCTGCCCTTAACCTATCCACTGCTATATGTGTCCCAATTTGGAAGACTCTCAAAATTATAAAGTTAGGACTGCAGTACACTGGGATGCCTTGATGTGGCAACTGCAGTTTACATATATTTACAAATATGTGCCACTAAACCCCTTATTTTTAATGTGAACAGTTAGACAGGGTCAATTCAGTTTTGTTTCTGACTGGTAAGTAAGCTGGAACTTTTTGTTTGTTTTTGACGTGTGTTGCCCTTCCATGAACTCCTTGCTGCAAAGGCCATTTCTAAGTTGGGGTAGTTGCCACTTGTTTGTATAGTAGGCCATTTTGTCACGTACCTGATTGGAGACTAAAATGACGAGGTCGGCCTCACTTGTGTCACTAGCCCTGACGCCACTGGAAGTGGAACAGAGGGTGTCTAGGGACCAGGGGGACAAGAGCGCTAGCAGATGTTGTTTGCAGCTCTTGCAGTTGGAGACTTTGGAAGACTGATGAACCTCTGATTCAGGCACAGTAGTAATATGCAGAGCTGGTATGGTGGGTCGCCAAGTGTACACCAGAGCAAGACAGGAAGCAGGGATGGGAGACAGCAGCGGTGTCAAAGGAATAGCCAGGGTCATCAGCGGGTGGACAGTGAGGTATCAAATCATAAGCAAGCCAAAGTCAGGAGCAGAGCTGAAGTCAGGAACCAGTATTAAGCAGGAGAGTAATCAGTGTCAGGTCAGGAACAAGCCAGGTCAGCAACAAGGAAATCACACACAGGAACGAGCAGGAAACAGCTGAAGACCAGTCAGCACTCAGCACAGGCAGAGGCACCTTTTAAATAGTCCATCTGGCACCAATCTTTGCTGTGTATGTGCACGTGTATGTGTGTGATCGTGCATTTCTGTGCACATGCACACGTCTATTTGCCAGCCGTCTCATGGGAATTCCCTTACACATTTACTGTAAGTATCTCAAGCCTGACTGGAAAACTCCTAGGACATTGTTAAGGATGATGTTAAGAGACTCCTAGTTGTTATTATTCAGCATCAAAGAAGCAAGCTTTTTCATTCATTCCAACCCCCTCAAACGCACATGCATTGGCTCTGAGCTCAGCGTTTGATAGCTCGGTCCTTTGATGGTGAAAGTTACATAGTTAGTCTGACTGAAAAAAGACATCCAGTTCAACCATTAAAAAAAAAAGGTTATAATGCTACGTACACCCACAGCTGATCCGGAGGAAGTCAAAAAACCCATCAAAGCATGATCCAATTTGCTCCTGCAGGGGAAAAAATTCCTTTCTGATGCCCCGAGAGGCAATCTGATATTACCTGGATCAACGTTACCTATAAATGTTAGATTCCAGGTATATTGTGTGTATCTAGGAAAGAATTCCAAGCCTTTTTTTAAAGCAATCCACTGAGCTGGCCAGAACCAACTCTTGAGGGAGTCTATTCCACATTTTTACAGCTCTTACTGTGAAGAAACCTTTCCGTGTTTGGAAAGTGAATAGTGAACAGCTAGGCATCTCTTAGCAACATCCTTACCACCATCCTAGGAGTTTTCAGGTTATGCTTCATGAGGTAGGTAAATGACCTACACCTATAGCAAAGGCATTATTCAACTTTGAAAGAAGAAAGTGAGCGCTATATATCAAAGCAGCTGGGACACCAAAAAGGCACCAATACAACCTCTCCAAAACTAAAATGAAAATAAAGGTGCAGCACTTGTAAAATCAACAATATATATCATACGGTAAATAAGCATATAGATTAGTTAGTGGTGCACAATCAAAAGTCCACGTAATGGTCAAGATATGAAATATGGTGTTGAGGATTTCTTCTTAACCACTTCTGGTGATAAATGAATAAATTGCGCACTCACCAGATGCACAAAGTAATTGCGCATTTGAGAAAACAATATCTCACAGGGTCAGCTGGAGTGCCTTGAAGAGGGCTTCTCCCATCTGATATGGATTCCTCCCTGAGTACCTCCTGGATGATAGCAGCTTCCCTCTCCTCTGCACAGAACTCTGCGGATGGTTAAACTCATAAAGAGTCCAAAAAAGGAGGAGGCTACATAGCGTGATACTGCTTCAAAAAATTTTTTTCCAGTCAAGGTATATAGTAGGTAACAGAAAAAAACACACTGACCATATGTAGGCAAGATGGCTGCCGGATAACAGTTAGTTTTATCTGATAAAACTTATAGATAACAGTTAGTTTTATCTGTTACCTTGCTACTAGCAAACTCGATTTTATTTGACCGACATACTTATTTATTGTCATCCTTCTACATCTTACCACACACATAACATTACTGATTTTACATCAATTTCATATTGGTTTTATGTTATTCTATTCTATATAATAATTTTAGTATTTTTATAAAAATACTTTGGAGTTAATTGATTAAATATGACCTTGATCTTTTACTACACATATATTGAATTTAGATTAATTTTATATCGGGTTTTGAGCTATTTTACTCTATATGATTCCGATATTTTTAGTATTTCGGTGGAAATACTCATACCAATTTTATTTATTATGTTTTATATCGATTTGATCTATTCTATTCTATATGACCTTGACTGATTTTTTTTATAGCGTGTTATTATTGCTTTTATACATGTTATATGATTTTAGAGAAGTTTATATATATTTACATTGGATGTTCACTGACCATGTTTTATTTAGACATTTTATAATGATAATTTATCACGATTTTAAGTGATGAATTAGTTTTATTATCAAATGTACAATGATCAGTTCAGCTAACCATTTTATGTTCTTTCACAAACATCTATATACATTGGGTTTATATGCCATACTAACTGCTCGTGACAACAGAGCAATTTACAGAGATTGATTTCTTATACACCTTGGATACATAGTTATTTGATAACCAGTAGAATTTTGCTTAAATAACATCAGGTGACTACTGCAAATGACTTTGGAAAGTAGCTCTTACATTCCCTCCCTAAAATAGTGATCATTGTCCTTTGTTTCTAAAACTCACCAGAGCAATGGCGCGCATCGTCTTGTATGACGTTTCAGCAATCCACAACAAAATGGCGCCTAGATACTGCACATGCACACTGACAATGCGCATATGCGGACGCACATGTTTCGTGCATGCGCATAGTCGCCGGGAAAATGGTGGGCGCGATCATCCACGCGCCATTTTTCACTATTTAAAGCACAAGTACAGACGTCAGGCGTTGATAGCATACCCCATATGAGTATGTGCGTAGCACGAAACACGTCAGGGAGGAGCTAGAACGCTGTGACGTCACGCTGCTGAGACCCTGTGGTGGTCCGGCAGCCATCATGCCTACATATGGTCAGTGTGTTTTTTTTTCTGTTACCTACTATATACCTTGACTGGAAAATAAAATTTTGAAGCAGTATCACGCTATGTGGCCTCCTCCTTTTTTGGACTCTTTGAGTTCTGCAGAGTTCTGTGCAGAGGAGAGGGAAGCTGCTATCATCCAGGAGGTACCCAGGGAGGAATCCATATCAGATGGGAGAAGCCCTCTTCAAGGCGCTCCAGCTGACCCAGTGAAATATTGTTTTCTCAAATGCACAATTACTTTGTGCGTCTGGTGAGTGCGTAATTTATTCATTTATCACCAGAAGTGGTTGGGAAGAAATCCTCAACACCATATTTCCTATCTTGACCATCACATGGACTTTTGATTGTGCACCACATACTAATTTATATGCTTATTTACCATATGATATACATTGTTGATTTTACAAGTGCTGCACGTTTATTTTCATTATTCAACTTTGGCCAAGGATGCAGTTTGTTTTTATCTACAGATGCCTCTTATCTGTACTTGGTAAAGCTGAACTAACCAATGGTGGCATCTGTAGGCGCTTGCATATCAGCTGCCTTTTCTTTAGTGGCTCAAGATGCCATGCAATTGTTGACCTGATACCCAGTAATTTTACAGTTTACAGTTCAGTTGTGTCACAATAGTGATGCTTAGCAGTGGAGTCAGGCTCTCAACTAGGAATTCTTGCCATTAATTGCATATCAGTGAGCTTTGGCGTTCAAGGCCCCCGGGGCACTAAGTAAAAAAAGGGGAAATGCAGGTTTCTGGGGTACCTGCTATGAGCCACAATCTGAGTTTCAGGCTTTTATTTTACATACAAATAACAATGAAAACTCTGTGCCACAGGCAAAATCAAAAGAAACCAAAAATAAACACAGATGAGTGTGATTATGGCTGATGCAGTCTTCAAAATGTGTCTAACTTCCACATTCGTGAGCCCTATATATAGTATATAGACTGTGCTGCCAAAAACGTGAACCAAAATTACTCAACAATTTGCCACATATGAAAATGCAAAAAAATTGAAAAAAATTATATAAACGGACAACACAAGAAAATACAAATAATGTTCAATGTATCAGTAAGTCCCATTCAAATAATAGTTGCTTGAAAGCCAAAAGATAGGTGAACAGGTGCTGGTGCCATTAGTAACAGAAAAAACAGGTGACCACTTCCAGGTGCATCAGGTGACCCCACATGGATTTACGCTCACCACAATTGATGGACCTTCTATTACTAGACAGGTCTTACTGTGCTATTTTTGTTTGGACCCACTGTGTGTCTTGTCACCAACTTGACCATTCACATTTACCAGGAATGCGATTTCTTTCCGTGCAATACACCGCCACTCAAAAAACAGTACCAGGGAAAAGGTTATTTGTGCAAAACAGCCGACTTTATTAAATAATATAAATCTAACAATTACACCACACTCACATATATGTGTGCCTAGGGACTGGCACTGGGTACATACAGCGCTTGTTGTTAAGATGCCTGCCATCGCCCTGAAATCATCGCTTGTGCTCCAGGGATGGGATGTGATGTATCGGCTGGGGAACAATGCTTCAGCTAGTTTCTACTGTAATTGGACAACTTCAGGAAGCTTTTATTTTACATAATGGTCTTTATTATTAATACATTGTATTTAATAAATAAGGCTGAATATACTGTAACGCTGACTATAATGGAGTTTAGGAAACTATTAAGATTGAATATGGAGGATCAGCAACGTGATCATTGTTGCCAAAGAACTTTAGTGCAATTGAGGGTTGAGACACATTATTACGGGAAGGAGTGGGTCGCCAGATTAGGTCTGTGAAGAAACTGACTATTCTGGGAGCATCAATCCTTTGTGTCCCCAGGCAGCATTCATGGATTCCTCCAGTGTCCTGCACTGATATAGGGTTCAGTTGGTAGAACCACTGAGCTCTGCAGAAGACTCAGGAGATCACATTTTCAAAAGTGTCGATTTCAGAAGAAACTTCACCTGACTTCCTATTGATCGGAGCATTCTGAAGAGCAAGTGAAAGGAGTATTTACCTCCCTTTCTTTACAGATTAATTTGAGTTTAAAAATCACTGACAGAATCATTTTAACATGAGGTTATACTCAACTGAATTGAAGGATTTGGTTTATTTTAAAAAAAATTTAATTTGTAAAGGGTTATTATATGGGGTTGTCACATTTTTTTAGGTTTAGTAATACAAATATGCCCATCCAAGCCTGTGCTTTTACACTAAGAACTGCTATAATTAAATCTATCAAATAAAAATAAAAAATAATATAGCATATATACTGTAACTGTGACACAAGACATATTGTAATTTATTATTATTAAAAATTATCTTTCCTTTTCAAACTGCAGCACTGTGATTCTCTGTAAAATCTAATCTAATGGCAACCTGGAGATATTCTGTACACAGCTGGCGTATAGCACATTTCCAGAAATGAGCTGTGAGGGCGCTGGTGAGCCGTCTCGTAGTTCATTGATTCTTTCTGTCATTCAGTAACTGCTTGCCCATATGGGAGGTACAGGCAGACAGTGTACTGAGATTCTGCAGGATTCTGACATTGCACCTGCGATCTACTGATCGCAATACTTTACAGGCTGCGGAGTAAAAAAAATAATAAAAGCACATTTTTTACCTGCAAAAAGATGGGCATATAATACTTTTTTCTTTTTTATACAAAAGGTGTACTTAACCTTTTACTCCTCCCCAGAATGCCCCTCATGTGCACCCCACAGGCCACACTGCAGCGTGATCTGCCTCCCGTTATGTCTGGATAATAGATCAATGTGCCAGCCTGCTGCCGTACCATGTGATTGCTGTGACTAATCACAGCAGATCACATGACAATTGTATACAATGGATGGCATTCATTAATGTCATTCATTGTGTACTATCGTGTTGATCTCCGGGATTAGTCACAGCAATCACATGGTACAGGGCCAGGGCCAATCATAGCCCATCCATGCCATGTGATTAGCTGTGGCTAATCCCCAAATCCACAATCTCAGAAAATTAGAATATTACATGCAATCAATAAAACAATGATTGTACATAAAACAATATCGGACCTCTGAAAAGTATAAGCATGCATATGTACTCAGTACTTGGTTTGGGCCCCTTTTGCAGCAATTAATGAAGCACAGTTGGTACACTGTGCTTCATTAAGACCCTGGACTTAATGAAGCACAGTGGACCAACACCAGCAGATGACATGGCTCCCCAAATCAACACAGACTGTGGAAACTTCACACTGGACTTCAAGCATCTTGCAGTGTGTGCCTCTCCATTCTTCCTCCATACTCTGGGTCCTTGGTTTCCAAATGAGATGCAAAAGTTGCTCTCATCAGAAAAGAGGACTTTGGACCACTGAGCAACAGACCAGGTCTGTTTTTCTTTAGCCCAGGTAAGACACTTCTGACATTGTTTTTTGTTCAGGAGTGGCTTGACAAGAGGAATACGACATTTGAAGCCCATGTCCAGGATCCGTCTGTGTGTGGTGGCTCTTGATGCACTGACTCCAGCCTCAGTCTACTCTTGTGAAAGTCCCCAACACTTTTGAATGGCCTTTTCCTGACAATCCTGTCCAGGCTGCGGTAATTCCTGCTGCTTGTGCACCTTTTTCTTCCACACTTTTCCCTTCCACATAACTTTCTATTAATGTGCTTTGATACAGAACTTTGGGAACATCCAACTTCTTTTGCAATTACCTTTTGAGGCTTTCCCTCCTTATGGAGGGTGTCAATGATGGTTTTCTGCACAACTGTCAGGTCAGCAGTCTTTTCCATGATTGTGATTCCTACTGAACCAGACTGAGAGACCATTTAAAGACTCATGAACTCTTTGCATGTGTTATGGCTTAATTAGCTGATTAGAGTGGGACACTTTGAGCCTAGAATATTGCACCTTTTCACAATATTCGAATTTTCTGAGATTGTGATTTTGGGGTTTTCATGAGCTGTAAGCCATAATCATCACAATTATGACAAATCACGGCTTGAACTATCTTGCTTTGCATTTAATGAGTCTATCTCATATATTAGTTTCACCTTATAAGTTGCATTACTGAAATTAATGAACTTTTGCACGATATTCTAATTTTTCGAGTTTCACCTGTATGTACCATAGTTTGCGGACTCTAAACCTTCCTATAGACTAAATAGTAAACACTGCTTTGGGCTATTTTATCAAAGAAATGTATCGGAATACATGCTGGCCTAAATTTATGAAGAAATTATTTAGTTGTAATTTTTTATAACAGAAATGAAGAAAAAGGCATTTTTCCCCCCTAAATGTTTGGTCTTTTTTCCTTTATTTAGCAAGGGATAAAAATTCACTGGTGATTAAATACCACCAAATGAAAGCTCTATTTGTGTGAAAAAAATGATAAATTTCATATGGGTACAGTGTTGCATGACCGCGCACTTGTCACTGAAAGTGTGACAGCGCAGAAAACTGAAAATTGGCCTGGGCAGGAAGGGGGTGAAAGTGCCCGGTAATAATTAGTGTTAATAACATTCAAAGGAACAAAAAAATCCACAATGTCTATAATCCTGAAAAAAAAATAAAAGGTGTTATATTTCTGGCAAATAATATGTATCTGAGAGATTATATTAGTGCAGGGGGAGGGGAGCAATGTCACGCTCCATGTATATCACGGTAGACAGCGGCTTCCTCAGGATTTGGAGGCTGCCTCTCAGAACAGATTACTTTATGGGTCCTTTCACATGGAGCTGACCTGTCTGGTGGATCTGCTTGCCCAGCGTGGGATCTGTTCGCTGATCCCCGCTGAGCAAGTGGATGACAGCTCTGTGTGTGCTCCACTGCTGCAGAGCAGACACAGAGCTACTCGCTCTTCTCAATAAGCGGTCGGATGAAAATGGACTGCCTGTCTGTTTTCATCCGACCCGATCCGATGGATGAAAGGGGAATTGGATCCCCATCTGTCCCTTTTTGGCTGCTCGGATGTCGGTGGATGTAAACAGGCATGTCCGTTTACAACCGCCGCTCAATAGAGAAGAATGGAGGTTCCAATCAGGTCCGTCTGAAAAAGGAGCAGGTGGACCCCATCGGAACGTTCGTGTGAAAGAGTCACATCACTACCTGATTTTCTGACTACCGTAAAATAATAACATATTACATTTAATTGCGGTGTGGCTTTGTCCTTGTTTGGATTCTTTTGCTTTTAGTGTTCTGTTTCAGTGAAGTTTGGGATCCAGCAAGCACACTGAGTAGTGCATAATACATCACAATGTTTAAAATGCCCATAAAGTGAAACTTAACTCAAAACCAAAAATGTAATATTTTGCAGCTGACCAGTCCATAGATGTGGTGGCTGCAATAGCTTTCTTTTTTTAATTTTCCCATGTAAATAACACACTTCTTGTCTCATTGTGACTGCCGTCATTTCTCCACTGTAATTATGGAGTGAGATATGGTTGTCACACAGGCTGCACTTCAAACATTTCTACCTTTTGTTCATTTCCATTACATGGTGGAATAATGGAGCCAAGAAAGATAAAGATTTGTGTACTTCCTTTTCAGCTCACAAGACCTGACAAGCACACTGCTCTTCTGGCAAAATCAACAGGTATGTTCTGCTCTGAAAATGTTTTTAGTCCCAAAAATGAAAACTAATGCAGTCATCTCATCTAAGGACTGGTAAGCTGCAATATATCAAATTTTTATTTTTTAGGACATAACTATTATATTTGCACCTTCCCTTGTAAGCTTGTATATCATTTCAATTAACTATTTCAGTAAGCACTTTTGTATATATAGTTAGGTCCATATATATTTGGACACAGGCACAATGTTAGTTTTTTCAGGTATTTACCAAAAGGGACCAAAAGTAATTGGACAATTGAATCAAAAGTTGTTTTATGGCCAGGTGTGGGCTACTCTTTTGTTATTTCTTCATCAGTTAAGCAGGTAAAAGGTCTGGAGTTGATTCTAAGTGTGGTATTTGAATTCAGAATCTATTGCTGGGAACCTACATTATGCGTTCAAAGGAGCGGTCCATGCAAGTGAAACAGGCCATTGTAAGGCTTCAAAATTGAAACAAATCCATCAGAGAGATAGCAGCAATATTAGGAGTGGCCAAATCAGCAGTTTGGTACTTTCTGAGGAAAGAACGATGCACTGATGAGCTCAGCAACATAAAAAGGCATGGACGTCCATGGAAGAGAACAGTGATGGATGATCGCAGAATCCTCTCTATGGTAAAGAAAAACCCATTCACAACATGAAAATATAGCCGTGTATTGACAAATTCCTACAGCTGAAATAATACAGTTTATCTGTTTCTAAAGAACCATTTACTGGTAATATTTTTGGTTTATCTTTCTGTGTAGTTTGGACAAAGATATTGGGTATATTTATCAGTTTTCTCTACATGTGGCCAAGTCTAAAGGTTTCTATTCTGATATCTGTATATTGATTGTTTTAAGCTCTGCTATACTTAGTTGATCATTACAAACAATAGAATAGTACAACAGACTGTACAGTATATGCCATATTCACTAAATGTTATTATATTACACTAGACTGGTTAAAGTAAATTAAAACTCAAACACAAAACTGTAATATATTACAGCTTACTAGTCCTTGGAGAGATTTAATGGCTGCATCCGATTTCTTTGTCTGGCTATTTTCTCCTCTAATCCCCTTGGTGATCCTGCCAATAACACACTTCCTTCCCATTAATGACATTGGGGGTTATTTACCAAAACTGGAGAGTGCAAAATCTGGTGCAGCTCTGCACAGAAACCAATCAGCTTCCAGGTTTTATTGTCAAAGTTTAATTAAACAAGCTGAAGTTAGAAGCTGATTGGCTACCATGCACCACTGCACCAGTCTGAGTCTGAGTTTTAGTAAATACCCGCCCCTTTAATTGTATCCAGGGACAGGACAAGGGTTGGCTGCCCTGGGCACGGTGGTATCATGTGAGGTGGGGGATGGGGGCACTGCATGGAGAGTTGCTAACTACAAGCTGACAAGAGTAGTGATGACAGCTTCATTACTCCTGTCAGCTTAGTGCTGGAGGAGACACGCCAGATCTGGAGGGGAGGAGAGAGCCAGGAGGAGGGGCGGGTTGTGCTCTCTCACCCCTCCAGCTCATTCTGCTACCACTGCAGCTCTCTTGGATTGGGACTGAAGGGTCACCACTGTGCAGGGTTGTTTAATTTTACCCCCATCTCCTTCCAGCAAAGAACATGGGTAGGGGGCGGGTAAGCAAACACTGCACAGTTTTATCTCTAGGGCAGGGCCCAATCCCTGTGATCCTGTAACCCTCTATACCCCCCTTACAGTGCTTGAATTTTTTTTGGGGGGGGTGTTGCTGACACACAATGCTTATACATAGAGGGGGAGGGGCGCCGTTTGGCATCTTTGCCCTGGGCACTAGATGACCTTGTTCCGACACTGATTGTATCAGTGAAGGAGTAGTGTTACAACCCTAGGTGGCTCTCCTGATTTCCTCTTTTTAAACCCCTCCTCATCTCCTCATTTCTATACCATAGGGAAAGGTGTTTTGAAATTCACGAAAGATAACTTGAAATCTAATAACTGTTTGAGATGTTAGTTCAGTACACATGGATTTACAAGGACATAAGACTTTAAGCAGGATCAGCACAATTGTTTCTAGTTTTGCAAAAATGTACTTGGCCTGAGATAAAACTAATGCAGCCACCACATCTAAGGATTAGAAAGATGCAATATGTAACATTTTTGTTCTGGGGTTTAGATACACTTTAACAGTATTATACAGTGTCAGCAGACACAAAATGGAACTTTTCTGATTTTCCAAAAACAGAGATCATCAAATCCCATATTCTGCTCACTCCCAGGATATGACATGTGCCCCCCAATGAATTTCATGCTTTAAGGGTATGTAAACCCTAACAATTTGGACCATTAAATATACAACTGGGAGCATTTGTTTGATAAGTGCAAATAATACTGATTGATCTTGCCAGCTGAAACTTCCTATGCTGCATTCCTATTAGCTATATTATTCCAGATATCTCAGAAGACTTCAAAAGCCCACCCCCAGGGGCCGACTGACCATTTGGAGACTCGGGCACTGCCCGAGGGCCCGGGGTCAGTAGGGGGCCCCATGAGATGCCCCTGGTACCTTTTTTCATAGGCTTTTTTGAGTTTGGGCAAGGATACAGGGGCCCCATGATCCCCTATTGCCCGGGGGCCCCATGAGTTGTCAGTCCGCCCCTGCCCACCCCTCTATGTTATGGACAGCAAAGGGGGGGGGGGGGAAATCGAACATTGTCACACCGTAGGACTGGAAGTGTGTTCTTGGCAGGATCACCAGATGAAAATAACAAATGTTTGTAAAAAGAAAATTAAAACAACCATCACATCTAAGTGCTCCCTGGATCTTTAGATATCCTGATGATTTTGACTGAATGCACACGTAGCAAGTCATGGGTTTAGAAGGTATGAAGCTTCTGCCACTGGAATGGCTTACATGTGAACCTGGCAGTGCTGCAGTGCGCAATTGTTCAAGTGCCTGGTTTACTCCCATATTGCTGCACAGGGAAGATACAAAAAGCTGAGGCACTCAGGAAATATTCAAGAGACAAGTCAATCAATATTAAACGTCAGATAAGCTGAATAATTAATTATTAAACATAGCCAGTATAGTTAAGAGTTAATGACATATTTTTGTCAAGTAAAATCAATGGGAAAAAAGTGTAGAAAACTTGACAATGGGAGATTTCTTGTGCTAATTGTGGTACCTAACACTTCAATTTCAGGTGTTGGGACATAAGTGCTCTATGAGTTTGCTACTGCATATACTCAAGTGGAATCTAAGCCAATAACAGGGAGCATGTGAACCAAAATGCTAGTGCCAGAAGTGCCCTGCAGTGGTGTATCCAGTATATCTGTCACCTGGGGGGCGATAACTTTTTTTTTTGTTTTTGTTTTAACAGCCCTCCTTCAAAAGGAGCATGATTGAATAACATCGGAGTCTACTCGCCCAATACACTGTACATATATGCCACAGTACTTTTAACCACAAAATATGCTATAATGTCTGTGCCACAAGTAACACTAACAGGCACATACAAACCTCAGCAAACTCATTTAAAAAAAAAATAAACTCTTCCATTACATATACTTTTCTGCACACAGCCTACTTTAAAGAACGTTAGGAGTAATGTACTACAGTGGTCAGGAGTATGCCGAATATAGCCCATGTACAGAGTAGCCGGAAGTATCAAATGTTCACATCTGCACATTCCGAGAACACATGAAAAATGCGCAGGACCCCGCATTCAATACATCTGGTCTCCCACAGTACACACAACATGGAAATGCAATTATTTTAGTAAATATAACCTGCTAAATAAAAAAGGCTGCCATGGAGGTATTCTAAGAGTTCTTTCCTAGGGTGACAATGTTGCTCCTCAATAAATATAGCATGATGAGTTTGCATTGTTACTTTAGAATATAAAGTGTCTTCCTGACAGGGTCACCAGGTAAAAATATAGGAAAAAGGAAAAAATACCCAAACAAGAAAACAAATGAAACCATCACATGTAAGGACTGGTAAGCTGCAGTATACAATATATTATAACATTTTTTTTTTTTTTTGAGATACACTTCAACCAAAATCTGACAAAATTGCCAGCGCTGGGACCCAATCATGGAACAGGACTGAAATGCCCTCAGTATAGGCAAGTATACAGATTTTTCCTTTCACAGGGTAGACAGAATAGGCTTAGCATGGGGGTGTTAGTATATTTAAAGTGTTACTAAACCCACAACAGTAAAATCAGTCTGTATACAGTGAAGGAAATAAGTATTTGATCCCCTGCTTATTTTGAATGTTTGCCCACTTACAAAGAAATGATCAGTCTAAAAATCGAATGGTAGGTGTATTGTAACACTAATGCAGGCCATAGATGGGTCGAAAATCGGCCGATTTTTCAGCCGAAAATAAAATCGGCCAATTTTCGGATCGTTAGTGGGTTAATAGGTCAGCCGTTTTTCGGTATTTTGGCAGATTTTTTTTATCAGTAAAGTTTGAAAAAAATCGGCCGATTTTGCCGATAGGCACAATGATGGGCAAATCGGCCGATCTTTTTACCGATAAAAAATCTGCGCATGAGCAGTGACCTGCAAGAGGAAGAGAAAAAGAAGAAGAAGAGGAAGAAGAGGAAGAGGAAGAAGAAGAGGACGAAGAAGAGGAAGAGGAAGAAGAGGATGAAGAAGAGGAAGAGGAAAAAGAAGAAGGGGATGATGAAGAAGAAGAAGAGGAAGAAGAAGAAGAGGATGAAGAAGAGGAAGAATAAGAAGATGATGAAGAAGAAGAGGATGAAGAAGAGAAGAAGAAGAGGAAGAAGAGGATGAAGAAGAAGAGGATGAAGAAGAAGAGGATGATGAAGAAGAAGAAGATGATGAAGAAGAAGAGGATGAAGAAGAAGAAGAGGAAGAAGAAGAGGATGAAGAAGAGGAAGAATAAGAAGATGATGAAGAAGAAGAGGATGAAGAAGAGAAGAAGAAGAGGAAGAAGAGGATGAAGAAGAAGAGGATGAAGAAGAAGAGGATGAAGAAGAAGAGGATGATGAAGAAGAAGATGATGAAGAAGAAGAGGATGAAGAAGAAGAAGAGGAAGAGGAAGAATAAGAAGATGATGAAGAAGAAGATGAAGAAGAGAAGAAGAAGAGGAAGAAGAGGATGAAGAAGAAGAGGATGATGAAGAAGAAGAGGATGAAGAAGAAGAAGAGGTTGAAGAGGATGAAGAAGAAGAAGAAGAAGAAGATGAAGTAGAAGAAGAAGATGAAGTAGAAGTAGAAGAGGATGAAGAAGTAGAAGAGGATGAAGAAGTAGAAGATGATGAAGAAGTAGAAGATGATGAAGAAGAAGATGAAGAAGAGGATGAAGATGATGAAGAGGATGAAGAAGAAGAAGATGATGAAGAAGAAGAGGATAAAGAAGAAGATGATGATGATGAAGAAGAGGATGAAGATGATGAAGAAGAGGATGAAGATGATGATGAAGAGGATGAAGAAGAAGAAGAATAGGATGATGAAGAAGCAGAAGAAGAAGATGAAGAGGATGAAGAAGAAGAAGATGAAGAAGAGGAGGATGAAGAAGAAGAAGAAGAGGATGATGAAGAAGAAGAGGATGAAGAAGAAGAGGATGATGAAGAAGAAGAGGATGAAGATGATGAAGAAGAAGAGGATGAAGAAGAAGAAGAGGAAGAAGAAGAAGAGGATGAAGAAGAAAAAGAAGAAGAGGATGAAGAAGAGGAAGAAGAAGAAGAAGAAGATGAAGAGGAAGAAGAAGAAGAGGAAGAAGAAGAAGAGGAAGAAGAAGAAGATGAAGAGGATGAAGAAGAGGAAGAAGAAGAAGAGGATGAAGAAGAAGATGAAGAGGATGAAGAAGAGGATGAAGAAGAAGAGGAATTCCAGTCCGGCAAAAAGTGTCCCTGCAGAGAGCTCCACTATTTCTTTGACAGTTCTTTGACATTTATAGCGGCTGCAACAATGTTGTATCTGTTTGTTTCCGGACAAAAACATCTGTATCCGAAATGGATACAAATAGATACAATGTTGCAGCCGCTATAAATGTCAAAGAACTGTGAAAGAAATAGCGGAGCTCTCTACAGAGACACTTTTTGCAGGCTGTAGACGGGATGAAAATCGGCCGATTTTTTTTTTTTTTTTTTTTACTGTTCCTGGTAACGTCGGCCAATTGAACGACTGATTTTTCGTTTTTTTAAAGAAAAATCAGCCGGTTTTCTCCCCATCTATGGCCTGCATAAGAGACAAAATAGCAACAAAAAATTCAAAAGAAATGCATGTCTAACAAATTATGCACCGATTTGCATGTTCATGAGGGAAATAAGTACTTGATCCTCTATCATTCAGCAGGATTTCTGGCTACCAGGTGTCTTTCATGCAGGTAACAAGCTGAGATTAGAAGTAGATTCTTAAAGGGAGTGCTGCTAATCTCATTTTGTTACCTGTGTAAAAGTCACCTGTCCACAGGAGCAATCAAGCAATCAGATTCCAAACTTTTCACCATGGCAAACACCAAAGAACTGTCCAAGGATGTCAGGGACAAGATTGTAGACCTACACAAGGCTGGACTGGGCTACCAAACTATCACCAAGCATCTTGATAAGAAGATGACAACAGTTGGTGCAATCATTCACAAATAGAAGAAACACAAAACAACTGTCAGTCTCCCTAGGTCTGGTGCAAGATCTCACCTTGTGGAGTGTCAATGATCATGAGAACAGTGAGGAATCATTCCAGAACTACACATGAGGATATTGTCAATGATCTCCAGGCAGCTGGGACCACAGTCACCAAGAAAACAATTGGTAACACACTTCGCCGACAAGGATTGAAATCCTGCAGTGCCCGCAAGGTCCCTCTGCTGAAGAAAGCACATGTCCAGGCCCGTCTGAAGTTTGCCACTGAACATCTGAATGATGCAGAGGAGGGCTGGTTGAAAGTGTTGCAGTCAGATGAGACCAAAATCGAGCTCTTTGGCATCACCTCAACTTGCCGTGTTTGGAGGAGGAGGCCTATGACCCCAAGAACACCATCCCAACTGTCAAACATGGTGCTGGAAACATTCTGCTTTGGGGGTGTTTTTCTGCTAAAGGGACAGGACAACTGCACTGCATCAAAGGGACAATGGACAGGGCAATGCACCATCAAATCTTGGGTGAGAAACTTCTTCCCTCAGTTAGGGCATTGAAAATAGGCCGTGGATGGGTGTTCCAGCATGATAATGACCCAAAACACATGGACAAGGCAACAAAGGAGTGGCTCAAGAAGAAGCACATTAAGGTCCTGGAGTGGCCTAGCCAGTCTCCAGACCTTAATCCGATTGCAAATCTGTGGAGGGTTCAGCCACCAAACCTTATAGACTTGGAGAGGATCTGTCAAGAGGAGTGGTCAAAATCCCTCCTGAAATGTGTGCAAACCTGGTGGCCAACTACAGGAAACGTCTGACCTGTGATTGCTAACAAGGGATTTTCCACCAAGTACTAAGTCATGTTTTGTGAAGGGGATCAAATACTTATTTCCCTCATGAACATGCAAATCGGTGCATAATTTGTTATACATGCATTTCTTTTGAATTTTTTGTTGCTTTTCTGTCTCTCAGTGTTATAATACACCTACCATTCGATTTTTAGACTGATCATTTCTTTGTGAGTGGGCAAACATTCAAAATCAGTAAGGGATCAAATACTTATTTCCTTCACTGTATGCAGTAAAGCATGCTTTAAATACCAATATTGTACCGCACTCCAATATGTTCAACCTTATGTGATATTATAAATTACTAAATGTACCACCAATAATTTAATAATTATATAAATCAATTATACTTAAATATATAATTAATGTAAATATATAAATTAATTATTTAATAAATGTGAAAGAATGAATTAATTAACGATTATTTATTAAGCCCTAGGGGAGGGGCGGTGACGTCATCACGCATCCACAGAGGAACGGCGAGTATATTCATTGAAGGCAAACACACCTGCAAGGCTGTTTGTAGTACGACCTGGATACATTTTATACAAAGCGCTACTTATATTTACACCATGTGAGTGGGAGATCAAAGCTTAATAAATAATCGTTATCCCGGATAAGACACTATGTTTTGTTTCCCTTCTCTGTATGTTCCGTATATGGAGGAATAAGCCAAGCAGCCAGCGGAGAAAGTCCTATTGAGAAGGCTGTGCTGAGGAGAGAGGAGAGGAGAAAGGAGAGAGAGGTGCACGCTGTGAACACAGACTCATCACACAGATTAGATTGAACTACAACACCATCTTATTCCCAAAGAACTGAACTGTTATTCCCAATTCAATTCAATTTTTTTCTCATATATATTTTTCACTTATATATTTTATAAAATTAATTAATTCTTTCACATTTATTAAATAATTAATTTATATATTTACATTAATTATATATTTAAGTATAATTGATTTATATAATTATTAGATTATTGGTGGTACATTTAGTAATTTATAATATCACATAAGGTTGAACATATTGGAGCGCGGTACAATATTGGTATTTATAGTTAACATTCATACACCTGGAGAGGGTGTAATAAGTACCTGGCGATCTAATATTTTATTAAATTTATTAAAGCACGCAATGAACTAATTAGTAATATTTTAGGAGTTCACATATATATTTTTTATATATATTTTTTTATGCACGCAATTAATTGATCATAGAGTAAGAAAACTTCTAGTGGCTCACAAGTAATTATTTAATTCTAACAGTAAAGCATGCTTGTTATACTCACTGTGGAACCTAAGGGGTTAATCCTCTGCATTGTGTAAAAACTGTGTTTGATCCTGTCTTTTCTGATCCTCCCCTTCTTCCAGTGCCCCCTCTCCTGATGAGACATATCATGTGCAGTCACTCTGCACATGCTCAGTTAGGTGTATATTGCTAGAGAGGTTTTTTTTTTCCATGAGAGAATGCATGTGATAAGCACAGGGCAAATCAGCACTGTCCAGACAGAGGTCAGGGATTCTGCATCCTCCTAAAGCAGAATGAAAACTCCTCCTACAATATTTAACCAGTGCTCTGCTAGAAATCACAAGTCTGCTCTAACTGCTGATGAGAAAAGAAATTTAGCAGTTTATATTTACCAAAATAATTGCACTTCCATGTTGTGTGTACTGTGGGGGACCAGATATAGTGAATGCAGGGTCCTGGGTTTAGTAACACTTTAACAATAGTGCTACCCTTGTTAACCTGTTTTGCAGTTACAAAATGGCCATCTCCCAGGTATTTCAAGGTATTTGGACTCATTTAAGCTCTTGTGTTTTAGGGTCTTCACAGAATATTTAAAAGCTTGCAGTTGACCAGAAGTGATGAAAAACTTTTCTGTTAAAACGATCTGGTCAGGTCATTTGTGGATTATTTTAGTAGGATTATTTTACTAATGGCAATGTTTTATTTTAGTCTCAATAGTTTTTATTGATTTTTCACAAAATATATAGCAGATATATACATTGCAGATACAGGATCAGGAAACAAATTATTTAGGCAATGGCTGCGGGTCAACTGGTTTAGTCATACAAACGTCCTACGCATCCTGTGATCCTAAATTGGAGGAAGAAAAAACACTGTGTGAAGAATTTTGTCCATAATGAAAAGATATGGAAACTAGACAAAACAAATAGTGAAGAATGATACATTATATAGTACGTTCCAGTTTTAGTTAGAAAAAAATGGGTATTGTGGTTAAAGATCCCAGGAGTTATCAAAGCTGGTAAGATAACTGAACATAAAACCATGAGGCAAAGGACAAAAGATTGAGTATGTAAGGAGTTAAGTAAACTGGAGGAATGGCAGGGGACTATAATATAAACCCTGTCCCATCAAAGCAGTTACTACAGAAGTGTCAAACTTTTAAATTTGTGTACTTCATAAAAATATCTGTTTTGATGGGTTCCTCTTCCATTTTACAGGCAGACATAATCTAAAACAGTTTGTTCTCAGCAAATGTGCCAGATATAGGGTAAAGTTGTAAAAATAAGCCACAAAGGGCAACAAAGAAAAGATAAGGACCTTATGTCACCCTTGTTTTATCAGGAACAGTTATTCCAGTGTATGATATTTCAAATTACTTTTTCTCAATGTGTTTAACTCCAAAGGCTTTCTGCATAGACATGTTAACAGAAAGCTGAAAAGGGGGAGTCTGGCTCATATTTGCATAGTGAGGAACTTTTGGCATTTTAACCACTTGTCACCCAATGATGTACCTACGGCACAATGGCTGTGGCTGAATCTTTCTTTTTCAGCCGGTGATACTGAATAAAGTAAAAGTGATTCAAGCAGCTCTCCATCGGGGAGCCTGAGACTGAAGCTGGTTTGTGACAAACATTTTCTCACTCCCGGTTTCGGTCTAATGTAAACAGGCTGTTACTGGCCTGTGAAAGCATCCAGTCAAACAGATCTGGGTTTGATCTGATGCTTTAAAGGGCAGAGTAGAGGTCTAAGTTCTAATAGAGCCTATATCTCTCCATAAAGAGGACCTGTCATTGCTCCTGCTATTCATCCCTTGTGATATCTATAAGTAATCAAAGCAATAAGTGATTAAAAGAAAGAAAATAAAAAAAGAAGACTGTGTACAAATAAAAATGTAAATAAATAATAAAAAAAATAAGCTGTTCCATCCCCACCGTGCTTGCACACAAAGGCGAACACATACGTAGGTCATGCACTCATATGTAAATTATATTTGCACCACTCGTGAGGTATTGCTGTAAATGTTATAGTGAGAGCAATAATTCTAGCACCAGACCTGTGTAACTCTTAGCTGGTAACCTGTAAGGCCTTTAAGTGTCTAAGTACCTTAGTTTGTCACCATTCCATGAGTGTGTGCAATTTTAAAGCGTGACATGTTCTGTATCTACAGTGCCTTGAAAAAGTATTCATGCCCCTTGAGATTTTCCACATTTTGTCATGTTGCAACAGGTTTATGTGATAGACCAACACAAAGTGGCACATCATTGTGAAGTGGAAGGAAAATAATAGATGGTTTCAAAATTTTTTACAAATAAATATCTGAAAAGTGTGGCGTGCATTTGTATTCAGCCCCCTTTACTCTGATACCCCTATTTAAAATATAGTGGAACCAATTGCCTCCAGAAGTCACTTAATTAGTAAATAGAGTCCACCTGTGTGGAATTTAATCTCAGTATAAATACGGCTGTTCTGTGAAGCCCTCAGAGGTTTGTTGGAGAACATTAGTGAACAAACAGCATCATGAAGGCCAAATAACACACCAGACAAGTCAGGGATAAAGTTGTGGAGAAGTATAAAGCTGGGTTAGGTTATAAACAAAATATCCCAAGCTTTGACCATCTCATGGAGCACTGTTTAATCCACCATCCGAAAAAGGAAAGAGTACAGCACAACTGCAAACCTACCAAGAGATGGCCGTCCATCTAAACTGACAGGCTGGGCAAGGAGAGCATTAAACAGAAAAGCAGCCAAGGGACCCATGGTAACTCTGGAGGAGCTGCAGAGATCCACAGCTCAGGTGGGAGAATCTGTCCACAGGACAACTATTAGTTATGCACTCTACAAATCTGGCCTTTATGGAAGAGTGGCAAGAAGAAAGCCATTGTTGAAAGAAAGCTATAAGAAGTCCTGTTTGCAGTTTGCAAGAAGCCATGTGGGGGACACAGCAAACATGTGGAAGAAGGTGCTCTGATCAGATGAGTCCAAAATTGAAGTTTTTGGCCTAAAAGCAAAACGCTATGTGTGGCGGAAAACAAACACTGCACAGCACCCTGAACACACCATCCCCACTGTGAAACATGGTGGTGGCAGCATCATGTTGTGGGGATGCTTTTCTTCAGCAGAGACAGGAAAGCTGGTCAGAGTTGATGGGAAGATGGATGGAACCAAATACAGGGCAATCTTAGAAGAAAACCTATTAGAGTCTGTAAAAGACTTAAGACTGGGACAGAGGTTCACCGTCCATCAGGGCAATGACTCTAAACATACAGACAGAGTTTCAATAGAATGGTTTAGATCAAAGCATATTCATGTGTTAGAATGGGCCAGTCAAAGTCCAGACCTAAATCCAATTGAGAATCTGTGGCAAAATTGCTGTTCACAGACACTCTCCATCCAATCTGAGAGAGCTTGAGCTATTTTGAAAAGAAGAATGGGCAGCAATTTCACTCTAGATATGCAATGCTGGTAGAGACATCCTCAAAAAGACTTGGAGCTGTAATTGCAGCAAAAGGTGGTTCTACAAAGTATTGGCTCAGTGGGGCGAATACAAATGCACACCACACTTTTCAGATATTTGTAAGAAATTATGAAAACCATTTATCATTTTCCTTCTACTTCACAATTAGCTTAGCCTCTAAGCATTGGGGTGTCTGCTTTCCAAAATGTGGTTATTTTGTGGATATTTTTACTGTCCTGGCATGTCAGGTGATGGGGAGTCAGGAAATCATATGCTTAATTCATGCCCTTAAAAGCCTGAAGGTGCTTGGATTTTGAGCCCTCTTTGCACTTTGGCTGTGAAAAACGTCTCACATATGTGGCATCTCCATACTCCAGAGGATTAGCAGAGAATGTGTTATGGAGTATAATTCTCAGTATGCCTATGCTGTTGATCTAATACCTGGAAAACACTGTTGTTATGATGTTACCTTTTTGTATTTTGTGTGTCCTAATTTACTGATTGTATTGTTTATGAGCTACAGTATTATAAAGTGTGCAAAATGAAGTGGATCCTGAGGAAGCTCTCTCTGGGCGAAACTTATCTGCTCTTTGTTTTTCTTGATTTGAAGAACATATATCTACTGATTGTACTGTAGTTGGTATTGCATGCTTTTTTTACACATAGGTTTACAAATAAACCTTTTTTAATCTGTATAATAAAAAATATTTTAATATTTACATTGCTGTTTTGCTATGTTTTAGAGCACCTTTTAAAATCCTAATTTTTTCATGGTCTCCTCCATGAAGGGGGGGGGGGGTTATTCTGGAAATGATCCTTTACACTTAGTTATTTTTGGGATGGTACCATTATATTATAAATGACAAGGCCTCCCGCCAAGTCTTTGCAAAAAAAGAAATCTTGCCTCTACGCTAATAAATTGGGGTGTCTACTGACATTTTTCAGCTGTTTTTACTGTTCTAGCAACCTCAGATCCTTCAAAAATGTGATTAATAGTCAGGAAATCAGATGAGTAAATTATGCCCTTTACAGCCTGAAGGTACTGCTTGGAGTTTGGGCCCTCTATGCGGATGGGCAGTGAAAAAGTCTCACACTTGTCGTGGTATCTCCATAGGATAGGTAGCAGAATGTGTTTTGGGTTGCAATTGTAAATTTCCCTGATGATGTAATTTGTGATGAAATGGGTAGGGCGGAGCCACGTGCACACCATTTTGGATGCTGGAAAGAATTGATCTTTTTGTTTGTACATGCATGTTTATGTCTACTACCATGTGAGTGCAATTTTATTTGAATAATGGATCTTTTATTAAGGATTTTACACTATGTGGAACAATTTATTTTGTATGTTTAGCGCCACAAGTCTTGACAATATACCTATCTGGAGTGGAAAAAGTCACCCCAATAGGGGATTGCTGTAGGAGGACCTTCTACTTATCTCTCTCGAAGGATTCAGAGGAAGATTGCGCCTGCTAGCCTTCCTGGTTGTTCTACAAAAAAAGCTAGATTGACCGCTCTTCACAGGGGGTCATGTCTTTCTGATAAGTCTTGCATGCGAGTGGTTAGTGAAACGTCAGCAATGCTTGGAAATTTCCCTGTTTCATCACAGCCTTTGGGGACTATAATCTTCTGATTCGTTTTCCATTTTGGACATTTTTTTGTATTACCACTATTTATGTATTTCAGAATTTATATAAGCGCTGCCCTTTATACACCGTGTCTATGGGAATGTTTGACCAGTGATAAGAAGGCCTGGCGCGCAGTCTCTGCTCTAATTCATCCCAAAGGTGTTCTATCGGGCTGAGGTCAGGACTCTGTGCACCCCAGTCAAGTTACTCCACCCCTAACACCCCATGTCTTTATGGACCTTGCTTTGTGCACTGGTGCACAGTCATGTTGGAACAGGAAGGGGCCATCCCCAAACTGTTTCCACAAAGTTGGGAGCATGAAATTGTTCAAAATGTCTTGGTATGCAGATGCCTTAAGAGTTCTCTTCACTGGAATTAGGGGGCAGAGCCCAAACCCTGAAAAACAACCCCACACCATAATTGAGGGGGAAACCAAGCCTTACACTTAGAACAATGCATTAAGGCAAGTATTGTTGTCCTGGCAACCGCCAAACCCAGACAAGTCCATCAGATTGCCAGACTTAGAAGTGTGATTTGTCACTCAAGAGATAACATCTTCACTGCTGTAGAGTCCAGTGGTGTTGTGCTTTAAACCACTGCATCCAATGCTTTGCATTGCTTGGTGATGTAAAGCTTGGATGCAGCTGCTCGGCCTTAGAAACCCATTCCATGAAGCTTTATGCACTGTTGTGTTAATCTGAAGGCCAAACGAAGTTTGGAGGTCTTTAGCTACTGACTCTGCAGACAGTTGGTGACTTCTGCGCACTGTGCGCTGACCCCGCTCTGTAATTTTACTTGGCCTACCATTTCGTGGCTGAGTTGCTGTTTGCATTTGCGTCCACTTTGTTATAATACCACTAACAGTTGAATATTTAGTAGCAAGGAAATTTCATGGATGGACATATTGCACAGGTGGCAACCTATCACGGGACCACACTTGGAGTCACTGAGCTTCTGAGAACGACCCATTCTTTCACAAATGTTTGTAGAAGCAGTCAGCATGCCTAGGTGCTTGATTTTATACACCTGTGCCCATGGAGGCAATTGGAATATCTGAATCTAATTTTTTTTTGGGGGTTGGGGTCCCAATACTTGTGGCAATATACTGTATATTTTCGTGAGTAGGAAAAAGTATACATCAAAATTAGCTGCTGTCAAGACTTAAATTAACAAAAATTAACTGTCAGATTGACAGGTATCTAAACCGAAGAACAAGACTGTAATGTACAATGAGCTGCCATACGCAGGAGTGACCTTTATCCCAAAAGAAAATAAACTGTTTCTGTAACTACTTAAAAGGTGTTCGCTAGAGTTTGACTTTAATTTGTTAGTCATCTAAATCTACTATTCCATCTAAGGGCTCAAGTACACTGCAGCTGATAAACTCACGTTTAGGAGATGTTCAGCGTTTTTTTCAGCAGCCCCTGAACTCACCCTAATGTTTTCCTATGTGTCCATGTATACATCTTTGTTTACAGTCGTTTACAGGCAGTTGAGTTTACAGTCATTTTTTTAAACACAACAAACTTGCGTGCAGACGTCGATTTTTATCAGTGTTTCAAACGCAAAACGCTTCTAAACGCGGCAAATCGCGTTTATAAGCGTTTGCGGTTTAAATTTTTTTTTAACTCTTCCAGTTCCCAATGCTCTCCAGAGCCTTTTTTCATCATGAAATATGCATGCAAAGAGTTTTCAAGATGCTGAGATGGACAAAACACTTAACACAGGATGTTACACCAAGCTTGTCACAAATTGGAATGACCAATTCACACCCAGGCCTCTCCCACCCTTGGAAACAAAAGATATGTTAATGACCATTCACACTTCAAATTCCTCATGAAGACCCCTGCCAGGTGACCTTAATGACTCACTCCAGCAGACACCTTCCCACCCTTGGAAACAAAAGAAATGTTAATGAACAACTCACACCTAATTATCTCAACACATACTGCTGTCTGTGCTTCTACTGTGTGTATTTTTCTGAAACAGTCTGAAATAGTTAATAATTTACCACTTTTCAGTGCATTCTGGGCAGTTGGGAGGTTCTCCTGTGCTTATCTTTAAAAAAAACGCTTCTAAACGCAAACGCGCATAAACACATTATGCAAACGCGGCTTAGCAGACTTTTTTTAACCTACGTTTTCCAGCAGTCAATTTCCATCGTTCAGAAATGTCCCGTGTACATGGGGCCTAACACTCGCCTCTCCTTTAGGTTGACAATGCTACTGCCTAAGGGTGGCTGCATTGCCCCTCCATAGATACAGCAGAGGAGTGAGTGTAGCCACCCTAATAAAGAAGTATGGTGAAAAAAAGGGAAAATTGAAAATTAATGCATCTACCATATCTAAGGACTCAAAACTGCAATAAATGTACATCTTTGTTTTGGATTTAAATACAATTTGAACTTCATAGAGGTGTCCTTTTTAATAGATATCCTTAACAAAGGGTAAGCATACATAATTTGTTAAGAATACATTACACTTCAGCTTAAAGCTGATCTCTGGAGAAAGGAAAGATCCTCCCTTTCAGTGGGTCTGCTCCTGCACCACAAGGGTTGCATGCTCATTTAGGTCTAGGATGTGGGGAAAAAAAATTTTACTTCCCCAATCCTCCTTTCCATGGACCCTAGATAGGAGATTTACTAAAACTGGTTGACTCAGAATCTTGGGCACCTGTGCATGGTAGCCAATCAGCTTCTAACCTCAGCATGTTCAGTTAAGCTTCAGCAATAAAACGTGGAAGCTGATTGGTTTTTATGCAGAAGTGGACAAGATTCTGAGTCAACCAGGTTTAGTAAATAAACCCCTAGGTGTCCTCACATCCAGTGCAGGAATATGGGCTTGCCGTTGGACTTGATGTTATCAGGGAACTGGAGCAAAGGGGAGAAAAGGCTGGGGCTGGTCTTACAGCATGGAGGGAGCCTGCGGGAGCAGAGGTTGGGGTAAATAAAAGTGCTTTTCATGGCCCCCAGTCCAAAACAAGCATTTAACCTTGAAGTGCAGGAGCAGCCCCACTACAAGGGAGAACTTTTCCTTTCCCTGTAGTGCAGCCTTAAAGGCCCATTCACACTTACCCACACAATAAACTGGATTATGTTTTGGGCTGCAGTGATTTGCGGCGGGGGGAGGGGCTGGGGTGTTATGCATATTTTACTGCATCACACAGCTCCTTTTTCTTTTGGGGGGGGGGGAACTTTGTACACTTCAATAAAGTAACCACTTCTTACATGTCATTCCACAGGAGTAGTGTGCGTTGTGCTTGCTGTGTGGTGACATGTGGTACCATCCAATGAGGTGCAATATTATGCAGCATGTCTGCATTTTATCGCACCTAACTGCACCGTACCCCTGGGTTACATTGTAGCGAGAATGAGCCATATAAAAAATATAAAAAATAGTTTTCTATGTGTCCTAGTGATGAATGGCACTCTTCCAGTGCAGAAAACCACCAGTCACTGCTCTTGTGTAAATTGGTCTTAATGCTATGAATTTGTATTTTTTTTTACACTCAAATTGCATTAAAATACAAGGAAAACAAGCAACTGAAAAAGGGGTCCTAAATGTAATGCTGAAGTTCCTTTTTAAAGTGGTATTAAACCCAAAAGCAAACATTTATTATATTGCAGCTTACCAATTCTTAGATGTGATGGCTGCATTAGTTTTCTTTTTAGGCTTTCATTCTCCCTGGTGATCCAGCCAGTAAGTCTGTTGTTTTAAAAAAGAACAAGCTCTCCTGCAAATGCATAATTTACAAGGGTGAGACAAAACCATTCAACACTGGCACGGATGCTTACAATGATCAGATTTATTTATGTCAAATCTTTATCCCAAAGGGTAAAATACTGTTTGCTATAACTGCTTACAAAGCGAGCTGGAGTTTGGCTACAATTTGTTAGTGTGCTTAAATCTGCTAGTACATCCAACACTCCCCCTCTCCCCAGACTGACAATGTTGCTTTTCAAAGGTGCCTCCTGTGTTCCTTCATCCAGAGTGGGGGCACACTAATATAGGAGGTGTGTGACTGGCCAGATCACCAGGTGAAAACAGGGAAAAAAACCTAAAAAAAACAAAAACCTAATACAGCCACCGCATCTAATGATCGGTAAGACACAATATATTGCATTTCTGGTTTTACATTTAATACCACTTAAAGCTTGTGGCCTTGTGTATTCATTTTCCCACTCAATTACTTAGTGAATCCTTATATCTTTATCATTTTACAGCAATTATGTATTATTATTGTACCTGTTTATTATTGTATTGTACCTGTTTTCTCTTAAATGTGTGTTATTATGCTTGCTTATGATTGTATTGTACCTGTTTTCTCTTATGTATTATTATTATGTATTATTGCTGTTATTAGCTCTGCTTCTATAACAGGATATCTTGTAATGTTTTTTCTTTTGCACTATTTGCAGCCTACTTTAGATTATCCGTGATTTTGCTCCAGTGATATTCTTGCAGGCTTTGCTGTCTTTGTCAGGCTTATTGAAACTGCTTTCCCTAAGCCCACCTTTTGGGAGACAGTCTGAGAAAACGTCACCTTGGCAACCGGGCTCCATCAGATTCCTTCCGAAGAGAGAGACGCACACATACACAGACATATATACATACATCCTAACAGGAGCATCCTACACATCCGCTCTCTAGGCATCCCCGGGTGAGAGGTAATTCGGGGGGCTGGGTGGAACACATTGACCCTTTGTTGATGGCATTCATTTCTAACCATTTACTATGCCGTGTAATGTGTTTTTTTTTTTTTTTCTGCATGAAAGGAGTTTGCATT
Organism: Staurois parvus; assembly: GCF_062004578.1. Lineage (NCBI taxonomy): Eukaryota > Metazoa > Chordata > Amphibia > Anura > Ranidae > Staurois > Staurois parvus. The sequence continues at coordinate 5,412,880 of NW_028318030.1, forward strand.
TCATTTTTATCAATCGCTGCATTTTTGGTTTTGTCAGTTTGCCTCTCTATATCCCTTTTACGTGCTCTAGCCATGAAAGCCCTTGCTGATCATTATACATTGCTATGAACGGGGACAAAGCCAGTGTGAATCATCCATTCATGTTCATGACACCCTTGTGCTCGTAGTTGTAATGGTTGCTTTTTACTTTGCTGTTGAGATGGTGGAAAATGGATTCAGGTGAATTTTAATTTTGCATTTGTATCAGAAAATGTTTTTGGCATGGCATCAGCCCTCTTGTAGACCAAAAGCAGAGCATTATGTAACGTGCCTGAACTGGTTTGCATTTTGACAGTTGACAGTATACCGACTTGCTTAATGGATGATTTCTTTCTATGTGCATGAATATTTGGCAGAATTTTTCACTGCATTTGATGTTATTCCACAACTGCAGTATTTAAAGAGGTCTATGTCATATGATGTCATCCTAAACCCTGTGTGGAACATCGCAGATCCATTACATTGGCTGATTCCCTGTTCCAGTGAAATGTGATTGCTTTTTGAATTTACCCTTGAATTGTCATAGATATATAAAATGCATAATGTCTGCTTGATAATTTCGTAATCGACTTTGTATGCTGATTACAGCCAGGCTTAGATAATTCTGTCTACTCCATTCTTTTTTTTTTTTTTTTTTTTTGTGCTTATGTTCTACCAATAAACCTCAATAGTCTGGCCACTTTTAAGGCCATAGTAACCTTATTTCATCATTAAACATTCTCTAAAATCTCTACAGAGGCAGCAGCTCATATCAGGCCCTGATTTGCATTTTTAGAAGCAATCTATAAAGCAACAAATTCCAAACCTGTCTTAGGGATTTTGAAGCAGTCAGTGCTTTGTGATTCAGTTGCCAGGAGCGAAGGCCAATGTACAACACTGGATTGAATTGCCTAAAACCACAATACAGTCAATTCTGATCCTTTGGGAGAAATGAATAAGGAAGTGTTTGGCACTTTGTAGAACAGATGTGAAACATCCTAATGTAGTTCAGTGTTTAAGTCTGAAATACTGTGAGTGAATTTTGCTAGAGCGATCATCATCCATGATCACCCAGCCATTAGGGCAGAACTGGATTTGGGCCAAACGCAGTTCGGCAGAACATTGTCACAAGATTCCATCTCTGCTGGCTCAGTCAGCTGCAGCTGGGGCATTCCCTACCCCACAGCTGAATATGCAAAAGAGCCGGGTATGCTCCTGACCTCATTGATCTAATATGGAGAGATGGCCATAGAGATAGGTCGTTGACCTGGTATAGCCATATGGCTATAGTAGGACAATGACATCACAAGCATCTCCGCCCCTTTGCATACATGCAGCTGCAGGGTGGGGAAAACCTCAGTCACAGCTGTCCAGGTCTGCAAGGATGCAATCATATGACAGCTTCCCACAGGTTTGACCAAACTGAGATTCAACTGAGTTTGGACTGAATCCAGCTCATCCCTGCTAGCAATCGCTAATTATAGGGAAGGAGTGTAGCGTGTAGAGGCAATTAAACACTAATAGTAGCACAATACTCCAGATTTGTGTAATCCAACTTTTTTTTTTTTGCAACTACATGCAACTGCATGCCCAAATATGATGACATTTTGCTAGAAAAACAATGTAATATATAAATCAGTGTCCTTTTAAAGGTGATATTCCCACTCAACCAGACACAGGACTGTGTGCTTCAAACACTGGACAGAAAGTGTTCCACAGAAGACCTGGTCTACATAGATTTCATACCAAACTCACTAGAGGACTTTGACTCCTTGTGTGAGCTTTCATGTGCTCTACAGCTCTCCCCTTTTTATCCCAGTCTAAGTAGTTGTCCTGACTTAAATTAAGACGGATGCTCCATATCCAACAGTGGGGAAGAAGGAAAGAGATCCAGCACATAGCGAACATAAAAGAAATGAACCTACATAATACAAGCAGTGTTTACCTTAGAAAACATATTAAGGATGACCACCAGGTATTTTCTGTGTTGGAAGTTACTATCCAACGCGTTTCATCATAGGAAATGATGTCATCAGGAGCCATCTTGCTCACACAAGGAATCCAAATCCTCTGGTGAGTATGGTGTGAAATCTGTGTAGATCTTCTGGAGAGAACACACTGTAGAGCACTCCCTGTCTTTGTTTGTGTTTGGAGCACTGTGTCTGAGGAGTGGGACAAATCACCTTTTAATTAGACACTGATTTACATATTGCATTCGTTTATAGCAAATGTCATCATATTTGGACATTCATTAGCAGAATGATTTATGGTGTTGCACAGGGGATATAAATGCACATCCATGGTTCTGATTATATGTTTTAGGTAGTGCTGTTGGGGGTCAATTTTGAGTATTTCAAGTGTTTTTACTCAGTATAACAGCAACAACCTGTTTTAGTTTTAAGTTATTTGTTGCATGGGTATACGGTATCCATAGCGCGGGTAAATTATTTTTCCAATATCTATGAAACTACATGTGTAGCAATTGCTAGTGAATAAACTGGCAATTGCAAGCAATTTTACAGTCTGTGAAAAATAAGTATACTACATGGAAATGTCAACTTTTAGGCATTTTATATATTTGAACAGGTAAACATTAGCTCTTCTTTTTAAACTGTGCCTCATAAGCAAGGAAATATTTTTGAACAAATGCACATAAAATTAGCATTGTGTAATCATTTCTATTATTTACTGAATGAAAATGAAGATTTGTCACATGGAAAAAGTAAATACATTTACTATCACTTAAAATCCGTGAAATTAGAATTGGCTGTTCCATATTAGGTGCCAATGATTGCAACTTCCTTAGAAAGTATGCAGGTGGAACTGTTCTTATTTAAACCTCAGATAATTAGGGGCTGGTGCTCTTTGCTATTGATGTGTATAGTGTTATAATGCCAAGATCAATAGAACCCTCTAAGGCCTGCAGAAAGAAGACTATGAGTCTGGCAAGGGATTTAAAAAGATTCCCAAACTATATGAAATCAATCATTCATTGTGAGAAAAATAATCAACAAATGGCATAGATTTCAAATGACTGCTGTTTTGTCCAGGACGGTCCGGCCCAGCAAGTTCAGCCCAAGAGCTGAATATTTGATTTTAAAAGAAGTCTCCAGGAACCTGAAAATTGAATTGTGGGATCTTCAGATAACACTTGCAACAGTTGATGTTATAGTGCATGCTGCTATAATCCAGACGATATTGCACGAATTTAACATGCACGGGGGAGGGGGGCGATATAGCAGTTGATGTGTTTGAGCTTATTCTCTTGCCATGCTGTCATTGGGTTGCATCATACGACTTGTAAAGAATGACAGTGGAAATGTTTTGGGTTGCTTTGCTGCTCCATGACATGGGCAGTTTGCAGTCATCAAGCCAACTATGAATATGAATTCTGCATCATATTGACATGTGCGAAGAGAATGCAAAGACATCTGTCTTACAGTTGAAGATGGGCCTGAAACAGGGGCGGACTGACAACTCATGGGGGCCCCTGGGCAGTAAGAGATAATGGGGCCCCCTGTGCCCCTGCCTACACTCAAGCACACCCACACAACACCCTACCTACATATTGCAGCGCAGCTGCATAGAAGGGGCATTTAAATATTTACTGCAGCAAAGACTGCATGAATGTTCCCGGCTGCATGAATGTTCCCGGCTTCTTTCCGTAGAAGCCACTGGGCACTTTCAGGTTTAAAGATGGCTGCCACGTGGGGGAAGTGAAAGAGAGAGGGGAGTGAGAGGGTGAAAAAGAGGAGGGGTTTGAGAGAGAGAGAGGAGAAGGAGAGAGAGAGGAAGGGATGAGAGAGGAGAGGTGTGTTTTTAAATTGTGCTAAAAATTGGGCATGGCTTAAAAGGTGTTAAATAGTGTCTGAGATGACTTCTATAGTGCAGAATGAGGTAATGTTAAATAAGGAATGTACAGTGTGGAGTGTATGACAGTGGGTAATATGTACAGGGAGAGGAGTGCGGAGTGTATGGCGGTGGGTAGTATGTGTAGGATGGTGTCAGTAGGTGGTATCAGTAGTTCTTCATTTTTATTAGTATTATTTTATTTTTTTGTACAATTTTATGATTTTTTTTTTTTACAAATTTAAGTTTTATTATTTTTATAATTTTTTTTCAAAATGCTTTTGGGTGGTCAGTGGGTGGTATCAGTAGAGCAATGACGTGGGTGTCAGAATATTTTAATTTTTATTATCTAATTTTTAAATTATTTTTTACAATTTATTTGTATTATTTTTTCACAATGTTTTTGTGGGGGGGGTGGACAGTGTCAGTAGGGAGTGAACAAGGAGCACTAGTATATGTTGGGCTATCATTAGATTGGGATGAATAAACAGAACCTGTACCCCCTTATATCAGAAGGAAGGGAATTGATAGAGGGAAGGAAGAAAGAAAAGGAAAGGAGGGAGAGAGGGAATGAATGAGGGAAGGAAGGAGGGGTGGGAGGAAAGAATGAAGGGAGGGGATGGAGGGAGGGAAGGAAAGAAAATGGATGGAGGAAGGAATGAAGGAAAAGGAGGGAAGGGAGGAAGTTAGGAAGGGAGGGAGGGAATGGATGGAGGAAGAAAGGGGAGGTGAGGAAGGAAGGAAGAAAAGGGAGGGAATAGATGGAAGAAGGAAAAAAGGGGAGGGAAGGAAGGAATGGATGGAGGAAGGAAGGGAGGGGTGCGAAGAAGGAAGGGAAGGAAGAAAAAGGGGGGAGGGAGGGAATGGACGGAGGAAGGAAGGAAATGAAAGGAGGGGAGGGAGGAAAGAATGAAGGAAAGAAGTAAGGAAGTAGGGTTGTACCCATACAACACCAGTATCTTTGCTGATACCGAGTGCATGCATGAGTACTTGTAGTCATGCAAATTCTCCTGAATCCAGTACCTTTGTGGTGCGATTTTAGCCCATACAAAATGAATGAGCTCAAATCGCACTGCAAAGAATTGCTTTCAATTTGAAGAGGAATGCGGTTTCCCCCACTGTTCCTGTGTGATCCCAGAATACAAAGACAGGGAAGCGCCATCTAAGAAGTGCAGCAATGGGCAAACAAACAGTTTATGAATGTTATAACAACCCACATGTCAAAAGTACATAATATATCTTGCATGTCAAATCCAAAACCAAGGCTGCTTGCGGTGCTCACAGTTCTGGAGATGTATAGGCAGTCCTCCCTCAAGCTGACATCACTTCCGCCCTATACCAACAGGGGTCTCGGAACGTCCTGCATCTCCTCCAGCCCTGAGCGGCCGTGGTTCAGGATTTGACTTGCAAGATACATTATGCATGTGAGTTTGTAAACACTATTTAATTCATTTTAAAATTTAAAGCAAACTCTTCCATGCATGCATGTCTCCATGCTTTATTTTGCTGAGAAATAACTTCTTCCCAAGCATTTCTGGCCATGGCCATCTTAAAGTGGAACTACACTGTATCTGAGCACCCCAAACCAAAAACGCTGTTTAATTAATTTTTAATAGTCAACGCCAACTCCCTCATTCATCCATGTCTCCATGTTTTATTTTGCTGAGAAATTACATTGAAAAACACCCTCAAGCATTTCCAGTCATGGCCATCTTGTGTAAGGGCAGATGATTCATGTAGAATTTATTTCCCAGAATCCATCTGCCCTTAGCTCAGGCATACAGACAGGAGGGTGTGCTTAGCTAAGAAATTCCCTCCTCCCCTCCTGAAGACTCCTGGAATGTATGACATTTGCCTGGCATGGAAACCAGGAAGAAACTGAAGAAATGTAAAAAAAAAAAAAGTATAAAACAAGTAAATCTGATATATTTCTTATCTACTATTTACTCATGCTAGCAGCATAAGGATTAAAAATAGTCAGTGTTGACTGAGAGGGTGATGTTCCACTTGAAGTAAGGGCAAGGCTGATTCATGTAGCATTTACTTCCTGGAATCCATCTGCCTTTTAACTCAGGCATGCAGATAGCAAGGTGTGTTTAGCTGAGAAAACCCCTCCTCCCTTCCTGAAGACTCCTGGGAAGTATGACATCATTTTGCCTAGGCAATTCCTAGGCATGAAAACCAGGAAGTCACAGAAGAAATATAAATAAAAATGTTTAAAATAAGTAAATATGATATAGATATACTTAACTATTTACTAATGTTAGTAGCATAAGGATTAAAAATAGTCAATGTTGATTGAGAGAGTGAATGTCCACTTTAAAGTAGAGCTGAACTCAAAATGTGAAGGTTTACCATCTTTTAAAAAATATATATGAATGTTAAAGGGAGAATGAGCTCTGGAAGCTGTGCCAAAAATTTAGACATTTAATTTAGAGGGCAAAAGGACTGGTCATGGGTTTTGCTTAAAGGCTTCCTGCAGTTGATCTGAACTGACCTAGTACTGACTTACTATTCCATTTTTGCACTGTCTCTGTATGGATGTGGCCATCTTGGTAGAGGCAGGGTTTTGCTATCTATCAGAGCAAAACAGTGGTGACATGACCAAATTTCATTCCAGATCTCACAAGACTAGTAGTTAGAGGCCTTAGATCTCACACTGCAGATATAATATCATTTTCAGAATGAATTCAAGACAAAATGTGCATTTTATCATTTTCTAAAATTCCCTGATAACATAGCAAATCTTTACGTTCAAGTTCAGGTCCACTTTGTGTCCAAGCAGTACCTTTACAAATCTACTTTTGCCTGGAATTCCTCCTGAAAAATATCAGTGTACTTCCTGTGCCTAGGCACTCTTGTACTGTAGACTGGTAGCTGTATATCTGTAATGTGAGATTATCTACAGTAAGGCACCTGTGCCTCTGAGTACTACTCCAAGGGATTTGGAGTGATATTTGGTGATGTCACTACTGTGTTGCTCACCATTCTCCTTGCTGAAGAGGAAGCTGTACCTGAGGAACTGCAATGCAAGATCTCATTGTTTTTGCTGCATCCATTTTGTGGATCTGTGCTCCCTTTTAACTGTACTTCTGCACGTGCTGCTGATTCTTGAATATTTCCCTACGAATCATTTAGGAAGCCAAACTGACACGAGGAAGCAAAGCGCTGCTCACAATACTCCGAGATTGTTGAAGGGACCTTAGTGAGCTCCTGTACAGTTCAGGCATGTATATTGCTATTCACATTTATTGTTATCCTGTGGCTCCTAATTCTTTGGATGCTCCAGTTCTGCACAGATTTGCTGTATGCCAATTTAGCTGAGCTACGCTATATAGTGCTACTCAAAAACTGAGGGCATTTTTACTAATTTCTGTTGTGAATTATGCATATGTTGTACTTCTAGAGCTGCATCCTTCTGTACATACACCTTTCAGAGTTGGTCAGCTTTGTTCGATGCAATACAGCCTGGCATGGGAAATTAAATTATTTTCAGAATATTTAGATTTGAGACATGATTGATCTCCTGGGCTAGTTGTGTCACTTTTTTTTTTTTGGTGGTAGCCTCAGATCTGCTTTGTAGTTTTAAAATTGCCAGTTAGCAGGGGTTACAAGCAGGAAGACCTCTAATGACTAATAGTTTCTTGGTGGAGGGTGTCTTTTCTACCTACAAGAGAACTTTCAATATGTATTTTCCCTTCTAGGATTAGATTTTATATTTCCAAAGAGTGTGAAAACAGAAACTGACCATTTTTATCATGGTGGACCTTTAGTGTAGTTGAAGATTGCCTGGCATGGCTAGCTGTAAGCAGAATTTATATTTTTGTGCATAATCTGCCTATTTTTGGACAAATGGAGACACAAGTCCTTGAAAACCATGTTTGTAACTCTTATTAGCTTTAGCAAATTTCTCCTAAACTACTCCAAAATCTCATTTAATCGTGTTGCATTATAGTACTAGCTGTGTGTCAGAATAAACTCATATCTGAATTGGCTGAGACCCCTGATTGATTGAATTACCTGACCTATGTTCCTCTTTCAATGATACAAGAACAAAAAAAAAGAAAAATAATTGGGACTTTTTAGGTGCCATTCAACAAGCATACAAAACGATACAATAAAAGCCACTCTTTATTACATACTGTAGATCTTGAAACAGAAATTATATACAAATTAAAAAATAGTGATAATGGACACTTGAACCATAATGCACTTGATTAATTTGTATGTACTGTCTGTTTGGTTTGTTTGCATCCTTTTGTATATGTTTAATGGCACCTAAAAAATTTTTAGGTGCCAGTTTTGTTTGTAACCTTGATATTAATAGGGGACCTGGTACCACAACTTGGCTTTCCCCCGTTTGTCCTAAATTGTAATGAATGCCTCTTTCTATGATAATGTCCTTGAGGTTCTCCTAACTTACTTGATTATTTTAATTATATGCTTTTGAAAATACAGTATGTCAAGGCAAAATTATGTACATGCAATTTGTCAAATAACACTGTATTTAATATTATAGTTTGGATAAGAGCAAAAAATTGAATCTTAGGTTGTGAATTACTTAACCTCTTTAGAAGTGTTTTAGTTGAATGTTGCCCCTTTCTGGTTATGCTTGTTTTATATATGGTCCAAGTAACTTCTTTGAGCAACTGCAAAAACTAGTTTGATAGCTATGTAGCTAAATAGGCATGCAATAACGGTTATTTTCTACATTAGTTATCCTAAGTGAATGGCACTGAACTATAAACTCCCATGAGCACAACGCCTAAGCGTGGAAACCAACACATCACCTGACTACAAGGAAATATAACTTGTCTCAAAGGTGCTAATGAGTTGTTCATGCAAAGATACGGTAGAATGTGATCTATAGAGTGTAATTTGCACGTTATCATTTGTGCAGAATATATGACAAGCATATCTGTTTTGGTTTTAGAGTTACATTAAGGCAACCCTTACAACATAAATGTATATACCGTGCCTCATACATTCTTTCTTTGCGCTCACCTGAAGTCACGAAAGTCAAGATTGTACAATATGCTATAGAGACTGAGTTTCATGTCAAATGCTAGGACATGCTAGGCTTCCTTTGGTGTATTGAAAAATACAACCTTTATGTGCATACACTTGTTAGGTTGTTTTCATACCCTTAACTATAATCCTGCGTGTAACTTTGGCAGATTATGTGGATTAGTGGTTCTGGAGGGCCATTCTTACTATTGGGTTAAATGAGAACATTGTATAGGGCAGTTCCTTTCTAAGGGACAGCAGAGATTATGCCATCAATTTTGCTTACAGCAGCATTACACCCTAAAACAAAACCTAAATATATTGCTGTTTACCAATATTTAAATGTCGTGGCTACATTTGTTTTCTCTTTTTAGGCTTCCCCCCTTAATTTTCATGTAGCACTACCCCCTTTGGAGTCACTAAAAGATTTGGTTCCCCCTATAGTCCTGCACAGCCAGGCATCACACATCTTCACACAGACTTGCATCCAGAGTCAGAGATCAGTCCTTGAGCTTTGGTTTTGTTATTTTATTTAGGGTATTTGAACTGAGATAGGGTTAGGGGTGTACAGGATGCCTAAGGGAACTGATAAACTGAGGACAACTTCCTAGAACATTTTACAAGTCTTCTCTGAAGCATAGTCTTTGTTGGAGAGCTAGCCAGTGTCTCTTTAATGTGCCACTCCAAACCCTAGATGAACTCCTTCTTCACCCAGCAATCTGGAGGTATCCCTGAACAGGGGATCTGGTGCCTGTTACTTTAAAAGTGGACAGTCCCAAATAGGCAGCAAATATGGTTTCCAACCAGAGTGCTCCTTCCCCTATCTGCCCAGGGGTACTCACTCAGATTCTCCCCTGTACCACTGGTGGGTTGGTGGTTGCTACAAGGCCTTTCCAGATGGGCTGCCCCTTCCCTGCCATACAGGTGGTCCTCACTCTGGGGCCCAGTGAAAGTCTGAGCTTCTTCCTTTCCAGCTCCAGGCCTGCAGGTAGGCCCCATCCCATTGACCCTCCTTGCAGCCTCCTGCCTTCAGCCTCACATCTTTCACCCAAACTCCCCTGTAGCTAAGCAGGCTCCAACACTTTTAAGGGTGTCCTGGCCCCTTTCCAGCCTCCTGTTGGGGATTAGCCAGGGTCACTCAAGAGTGCAAGCCATTCACTCCTCAAATCCACCCACTGCCTCTAGGGCCTTCCTCCAAAGCCCTAGAGCAGGGGGAAATACCAGAGGGGCCAGCCAGACCACAATTTGACCTTCTGGCTATTACACCCAGGCTGCTACTCAGCCTTCTTCACTGATAATCAGGACTCTAGCTCTCCCTAGCTAAACTATGAGGGTGCTATATTCAATTCACTAGTAACACACTTCCTGTATTAGGGTGACTCCACTTTACTGGAAGAGCAACAGAGCCACCCTGGAACAGCAGTATTGTCATTCTGGGTAGGCAGACAGGGTAAGATGCATTAGCAGATTTATATAAACTTGACTAACAAATCATAGCAAACTTCCTCTAATCACATAGTTACATATAGCTACATAGTTAGTCTGGCTGAAAAAAGACAAAAGTCCATCCAGTTCAACCATTAAAAAAAAAGTTATAATCCTACACCCACAGTTGATCCAGAGGAAGGCAAAAACCCCCAGGAAAGCATGATTAAAGTTGCTCCTACAGGGGAAAAAAATCCTTCCTCATCCCCCGAGAGGCAATCGGATATTCCCTGGATCAAGATCAACCTTACCTATAAATGTTAGTATCCAGTTATATTCTGTGTATCCAAGAAAGAATCCAGACCTTTTTTTAAAGCAATCGACTGAGCTGGCCAGAACCAACTCTTTAGAGAGTCTATTTCATATTTTCATAGCTCTTACTGTGAAGAATCCTTTCCGTGTTTGGAAATTACATTTATTTTCCTCCAAATGTAAAGAGTGCCCCCTTGTCCTCTGTAATGACCTCAGGGTGAATAACTCCACACCAAGTTCACATTTATACATCTTGATCATATCCCCCTCTTCTCAAGAGAGAATAAATTCAGTTCCTCTAATCTTTCCTCATAGCTGAGCTCCTCCATGCCTCTTATCAGTTTGGTTGCCACTCTCTGTACTTTCTCCAGTTCCCCAATGTTCTTTTTGTGAATTGGTGCCCAACTGAACTGCATATTCCAGATGAGGTGTAACTAATGATTTGTACAGGGGTAATATGATATCTTTCTCTGGAGTCTATACCTCTTTTAATACATGAGAGGATTTTCCTCACTTTAGAAACTGCAGCTTGGCATTGCATGCCATTATTAAGCTAATGATTTACTAGAACCCCCAGATCCTTCTCCACCATTGATTCCCCCAGGTGTACTCCCCCTAGTATGTATGATGCATGCATATTCTTAGCCCCCAAGAGCATAACCTTACATTTATCAACATTAAACCTCATTTGCCACATAGTTGCCCAATTAAACAGTGCATTGAGGTCGGCTTGTAAATTGAAGACATCCTGTAAGGACGTTCTTCCACTGCACAGCTTGGTGTCATCTGCAAAGACTGAAATGGGATTTTTAATCCCAGACCCTATATAGTTTATAAATATATTAAAAAGTTAGGGTCCCAACACTGAACCTTGGGGTACACTACTGACAACCCTAGACCATTCAGAGTATGAATCATTACCCAGTACTCTCTGAATACGATATTTTAGCCAGTTTTCTATCCATTTACATACAGATTTTTCCAAGCCCGTAGACTTTACCTTACACATTAGCTGTGTGTGGGGACTGTGTCAAACGCTTTTGCGAAATCCAAGTATACCACGTCCACTGCCTCCCCTCTGTCCAAGGTTTTGCTCACCTCCTCATAAAAAGAAATCGGATTTGTTTGACAACTTCTGTCTTTCATGAATCCATGCTGTCTGTTGCTTAAAATATTTTTTTCCACAAGAACTCATCTATGTGATCTTTTATTAAACTCTCCAGTATCTTCTCAACTATAGAAGTTAAACTAACAGGTCTATAATTACTGTTACAATTGTGAGTCAATGTGGATCATCTGGAGCTGTGTCAATACCATGTTCATTATGGACAAGAGCTCCCATGCTCCTTTGTATACACAGAGCTGAAGAAGGTATTTAATAAATTTGCCGTCTCTTTGTTCCCAGTCACCCACTCTAGATTATTTTGTAAAGGTCCTACATGCTCGGACCAAACCTTTTTACTATTAATATATTTGAAGAATTTTTGGGGGTTGCTCCTGCTATCTTTTGCAATCTGTTGTTCGTTTTCAATTTTTGTGGCCTTTATTTCCTTTTTGCATATTCTGTTATATTCTTTGTAATGTTTAAACAATGATAGCGTTTCTTCATTTTTATATTTAATAAAAGCTCTTTTCTTATCTATAGCTTTTTTTTAACTTTGGCCGTAAGCCACATAGGTTTGATTTTTAGCCTTTTAAACTTGTTGCACATGGGAATATATTTTACAGTGTACACATAGTCTTTTTCAAGAAGTCCCATTTCTGTGTTGTGTTCATTGATGCCAATATTCCCTCCCAGTCTAAGTTTTGGAGAGCAGCTCTCAGCCTTGGAAAATTAGCTCCCTTAAACTGAGCGTTTTTATTTTTCCCGTGTGTGCTTGCTGTTTACAGCTAACAATAAATGAAATCATGTTATGGCCACTGCTACCCAGATGTTCTTTTATATAAACATTCGTAATAAGCTGTGCATGGTTTGAGATTACCAGGTACCAGGGGCCGAGTGATGCCGTTGAGAAGTTATACTTTTTTCAGAGGGATTTCCACATAGAGCCCGACTGTAGTTGATACATATCCATTTCGACCACGGAGGGGTTATATCTTTTGGAAGAGTTGCTGTACAAAAAGCTCATTTGCTTTTTGCTTCTGATGAGTACATTAGGATGAAGGATTGTCATGGATATACTTTTCACTAGATGTCACTCCATCTCATTCGTTATAATTTAACACTTTTGGACACTTCATTTTTGGACTTTTTGTTATTTATAATTTTATTCATTTATGCACTTAAAAAAATCATCAATATAAATGATATATTATTCTAATGTTTTACTAGTTGCTTTACTTTAATTTATGATTTACACATTAGCGCTGCACCTTTTTGTATATGTTTTTTGTGGATGAAGTGGGCTTTCCATTTCGTGCCAGTTGCTTGTAGATTAGCTTTTTTCCTTTTGAGCTCACTACACACTTTTTAGAGCATCATTCCTAGTTGGGGCCTCTATGATCTGAACCATAAAATTGTCCTGTAGTAGGTTTAAAAATTTTTGCCTTTTACCTGTTCCTGCAGTACCATTACTCCAGTCAATTTCCTGGTAGTTAAAATCCCCCATTATTATCACTGTCCCAGGCCTTGCAGCCCTTTTGATCTGTGCAAAGAACTGAGTCTCCACCTCCTCATTAACACTGGGTGGCCTATAACAAACTCCAATGATTACCTTTGTAGTACGCATCCCCATGTGCAGTTCCATAATACTTCAGCCTCATCACACTCTCCATCAACTAGGTCCTCTTTCACACTCGCTCTGAGATCACTTCTCACATAGAGAAAGACACCACCACCTTTCCTATTTACCCTGTCTCTCCAAAAGAGAACATAGCCAGGAATATTAATGGCCCAGTCATGTGAAGAATGAAGCCAAGATTCAGCAATACCAATTAAATCATAGTTCTGTTCATGCACCAAATCTTCCAACTCACCTATTTTGCTTGGCAGATTTCTGGCATGGGTGAACAAACACTTTAATCCATTGACACCTTGTGCACACATATTTTGCATATTTTTTATTTTCATACAAATGGTACCAATTCCAATAGTTGTTTGTAATATGGGCAGCTTCTTATCACCTGCCATAGCCCTCCCCCCATCTTTCCCCATTCCACCCACCAATAAGTAATGACCTCTGTCTGATTTGTCTACCCCGTTATCTAATTCTCCCTCCCCCCTTGATCCTAGTTTAAATACCCCTCTGGCCTTCCCATAAACCTCTCCCCCAGCACAGCAGACCCCCTTCCATTTAGGTGCAAACTATCTCTAGCATATAGGTTGCACCCCAATGAAAAGTCAGCCCAGTGCTCTAGAAACCAAAATCCTTCCCTCTTACACCAGGTCTTTAGCTATGCATTGAGTTCTCTAATCTCCCCGTCTTTCCTGAGTTGCGCATGGCACAGGTATTATTTCAGAGAAAATCACCATGGAGGTCCTTCCGTTCAACTTGCAGCTTAGTTCTTTAAATTGATTCCAGCTTCCATGCATTCTGTCATTGGTTCCAACATTCTGTCATTGGTTCCCTCCCAGTAATGTATCATGCTTTTTAAGCAGTTAAAGCAACAGTTTCTTTTAAAAAGTTTAATAAATTAATAAAAACTGATTTACCTGTCAGTTGTAAATGAGGGTCTTAACCCTCTAATTGGCACTTTTCATGGACAGCTTGGGTTGTTAACTAAAGTTGAAAAATAAGAGACTTACTGGTAAATTCAACAGGTGAAATTATAGAAAAAAAAACCCCTAAATGCGAAAATGAATGCACCCATCTAAAAATAGGTAAACTGCAATATTATGCATTTTTGGTTTGGGGTTACCACCACTTTAACCACTTCCCAGGGAGCGCGCACAAGCAGGATGCGGGGAGGCCACTTATAAACGGCCACCCGACCCTGCACTGCCACCGCCCGGCCGTTTATATACAACGGCCGGGCAGTGGCAGTGCAGGGTCGGGTGGCCGTTTATAAGTGGCCTCCCCGCATCCTGCTTGTGCGCGCTCCCTGGGAGCGCGCAGCACCGCGATCCAGTGCCCGCTGTGTCCTCCGGACACAGTGAAACACCGATCGTCGGACGGGACATCTGTACGAGGTCCCGATCATGTGATCACTGATTGGCCAATCAGTCATCACATGCAAAGTAGTAAGCAAGATGTCACTTGTGACATCATTGCTTACTACGTGTGAAATCTGTGAATGATCACAGAGGTCACATGGTACAAGGCTATTCACAACAGCCTTGTACCATGTGACAAGCTGTGACCAATCACAGCTCACTCAGCACTTCTCAATGACTGCAAGAATGCAGACAGAGAGAAAGAGAAATGATTGCTTTTACATCCTACATGGGTGTAAAAAAAAAAATCTTCATCACCCCCCACAAGTAGTACAGTGTCACCATGGTGACACTGTACTGCTAGGGTGACTGTATGTAAAAAAAAAAAATAAAAATAAAAAAATAATAATATAAAAATGTAAAAAAAATGTTTAAAAATTATAATTTTTTGTTATAAACTAATTTGGATTTTTTTTTTTTTACTAAAAAGATAACGGAATAAATTTTGGCCAAGATTTATGATGAAATATTATTTATTTACAAAATTGTATAAAAAAAATACTTTTTTTTCAAAATTGTTGGACTTTTTCATTTACATAGCAAAAAAAATTAAAATCCCAGCGGTGAATAAATACCACCAAAATAAAGCTTTATCTGTCTCAAAAAATGGTAAAAAATTCATTTGGGTACAGTGTTGCATGACCGCGCAATTGTCATTCAAAGTGTGATAGCGCTGAAAGCTGAAAATTGCCCTGGTCAGGAAGGGGGTAATAGTGTCCGGTCTGGAAGTGGTTAAGTGAGCATACCTTTCCTCATGCTTACTTCCCTGAGCTCCCCTGAAGCCACAACAGCTGTTTAGTATGCATACAGACTTTGAGCTTTGAGTCAGGACATACACATGTTCAGGAGAATAATTTAGAAACACAGTATATGTGTATACAATTAGGCTTGTTAGATTGTTTTTTGTTATAAGTCAGAGAGAGTTTACCTATAGAAGTCTATAGACTATATGGTTTAGCGACTTTGGAGGGCCATTCTTACCATTGGGTTAAGTGAGAATGTTATTTAGGGAAGTACCTTTCTAGGGGGTAGCAGAGATGGAAATCATACTTTACCATAAATTTTCCTGTTTTGCCTTTTTTTTTTTTTTAGTTTACATTGTTTTTACATTTTTCTTACTACAGCCGCTCCCTCCTAAGCTAGAATAGTATGTCCCTTCTCCTGGAGCCTTCTGGCATAGCCCCATCACATATCCCAGGAGGCTGCAGGAGCAGGGACATATAGCAGGCAGTGGGCAGGCCTGGTGCATACAATCAAAGACTGGCTATCAGAACCATGAAGAGGCTGTTGGCTACCAGTAATGTCAGAGGGGAAGATAGCGGTGACACCTGGGCAGCAGATCACAGCAGGGCAACGCTGGATTTGCTGAGCAGGTGAGTATGTGAGCAAAGGTTAACTCTGCATAACAGATGAGAAGGCAGCAAAAAAGGGTGTGTGTGAAGTTTCTCATTAAAAAAAACCATACAATTAAACAGTTTAAAATAAGTAAGTGAACTGCTTTACTTACTAAAGGACTTGCAATTTTGTATGTAACAGTGTTGCCATGTATCCAGAACATAGATTGGCATTTGGGTTATATTTGGGTCACCCTTGGTGTCAAATCTCTTTATTCATTAATATCATGTCATTTGGCCTTAATAACACTTAAACATTATTTTGAGAGATATAGGAGTTGATTTACTAAAACTAGTAAGTGAAAGATCTGGTGCAGCTGTGCATGGTAGCCAACCAGGTTCAACTTCAATTAAGCTTTAGCAAGCTGGAAGCTGATTGGTTTGTATGCAGAGCTGCACCAGATTTTGCTCTCTCCAGTTTTAGTAAATGAACCCCATAGTCTCTACACAAGTGAACAACAGATTTTGCTGTCATCCATTGAGTTTCTTTTGAAACTTAACTTTTTTCTTTTTGATGGGACATTCTATATGCAGAAATGAGGAGCATTGATGGGAGGTAAATTCACCCCTTCCCAGGCTAATCTTTACATGGGATGGTGGCAAAACTATTTATTTTGACAGACCGTTTAGAGAGTATATTTTTTTGTATGGCAAATGTTTATGATGATCTATTGTTATTATGGGATGGTGACAGCAAACTCTTGGCTGTCGTTGTACAGTGTCTCAATAGTAATGACTTCAAATTGGGTTTTACATAAGAGTCACATAATACTGTAGAACCGTAGTAGAAACACTTCCACAGATGAAGCCTTTCTTTTAGAATGTGGTGTCATACAAGAGTGTCAAGAATGGTCTTATCTCTGGTAGTGCTGGGGCTTACCTGCCTTGTGGGCTGCAGTACCAGTGCTGGCCAGAGGGTGCTCTCAGCAGCCAGTGTCTCACTCCTGCAATCAGGCCATCACCTGAGGCTGATTGCAGGAGGTGTATTAAAGCAGGACCAGGCCTGCAGTCAGTGTCTTGGTGTATTGTTTCCCATGAGCCCCTGTACCCTGTGTTCCTGTTCATCTGCCTATCTGATTTGTTGCCGACCCTGCCTGATCCTGACCTCTGCTGACTTCTGCTCTGATCCCTGGCTCGTTTGACTACTCTCCTGGACATCCCTAATCTGATCTGAACTCCTGTTACCGACCCCGGGGAGTGACCCGACTACTCTTCTGCCTGCTGCCTAGTACCACGCTGACCCCACTGTTACCGACCTGGCCCGTTTGACCACGCTCGGTACTCTGCCATCCATCCATCCATCCTGCACGGATCCAGCCATCCCTGCTCACACCTTCTGCCTCTTCACGTCAGGCTCTCTACCTGCATATACCTCTGGCGGAGTCCTCTACCACAGGCAGGTGTACTCAGGGGCCGCGACCTGGTTCCTGTCTGCTCCAAGTCCATCCCCACCATCAGGGGCCCTGGTGAACAAGCAGACTGGGACTTAGACTCCGCACTCTGGGGAATCCTATCCTGTGGACTGCTAGAGGTACCACCGGGCGGTTGTTAACAGAACCATAAGGCCAGTCCTGACCATTCCACCTCTCCAGCCCTGACTACACCTGTGTTCCCACACATTTATGGTCATACCCGGATCCCTGACAGAGAGACTTAGTGAAAGAGGTTACTCAGATAGTTTAAAACAAAAAGGGATGAATATTGCTGCTGCCAGGATGAGGTATACGTACCTCAGTACGTACCCTCATGCAATATGGTAGCTGCAGCAGAAGCATGCTGATTGAAGGGCTTCCAATGAGCAAAATAAGGCAGACTCGACTTCCAAAAAAGCCATGATAACATCTAGGAGAAGGTGGTTGATGACATCTTAAAGAGTGTTACTCAGGCTTGGAAGAAATTCGCTGGAGCGTGGTACATATTTCCGCAGCATTATTAAGGTGTTTTTTGGTTGTTTTTTTGGTAACGGTATTTATGCCTTACACTATAGAAGTGTACACTGAATGGTCACTTGGATTCATTTATTCAGAATGACGCACTATCACGGTTATTACACTGTGTTCACTTTTTCACTTTAAATGTCCCTTTCTTTGAAGTTGCACAGTGCATATTGTTTATGGGTATTTAATTTTTATTTTATTTTATAAAGTTAATGCACTATATGAGTTTTTTCTTTTTTTGAGGTTCACATTTTCCTTTGGGAGACAATAGGAGGGCTCGCTACTAAAGGATCCAGATATTTTCATTACTGGAATCAAAGATTGGAATGACTTATATTTTTTTTGGACACGAGTGACTTATAAAAATTTTTATTATATATATATTTCTTGGACATATCATTTTATTTGGGTTTACTTACTGCATTAATTTTTTTGGGGTTTTTCTCATTGTATGAAAATTTGTTTCACATTTTTAGGGTTATTTAATACATCATATTGGGGTTATATTGAGACAGGATTTGGTATAGTCACCTGAGACACAATAGGAGCAACACACAGGAGTGGAAAATCAGAAAAGATGAATGGGGTATTCTGTTGAATACTAAGCTATAGTACATATTATAGATCCCCTTTTTGTTTTTAAACAGAAACTTGTATATTGTAAAGGTGTCACGGTGTGAGGTCAGGTCCAGAGACCAGTAGCTATAGCAGCAGACCAACCAACAGGATAGGTAAACAAGCAGGTCACCCTGGAAGATGACGCAGGCTCACCTGAGGTGCGGGGTCTAAGCACTAAATGGTATTCACCAGAGCTCCTGATGGTGGAGATGGATTTTGCTGCGTGTTAGTACCAGGTTGCAGTTCTTAGGATCGCCCCACCAGGAAGTGAGCAAGCCAGGATCCAGTAACTGATATGGCAGGTAGGGATCTAGCAGGAGCGTAGTCAGTAAACAAGCCAAGGGTCGGTAACAAACGGTAGCAGGTTGGGATGAGGCAGAATCGTAGTCAAGGAACAAGCTAAAGGTCGGTAGCGAAGGTATGGACAGCAGCAGGAGAGACAAAAGTGAGATACTGGCTGGAGAAGACACAATAATCTGGCAAACAGGTAATTCAGAGACATGGCTTAAATCAAGAAGTTCATGAGAGAAGCAAGGAGTTCAAGGTTCAGCAGAAAACAAGGCACAAGGCAGGATTGTCCAATAGATCAGGCAGAGTATTGTCCAGCGTCCCAGGTAGCCCAGATGAAGAGTTACTGCCAGACGCAGTAGAGGTCCCAGGTTCAAGTCCAGGCCGTGACAAAAGGATGGTTTTCGTTCTAGTATAAGGGCTCCAAATTTAGGTTCTTTGCTCTCTACAAGTTACTACAGTTCAGACCATAAAAAGCATCGGATGTGACTGTCCGTCATGGGGTCTTATCATTGTGGCATTGGTACTTACAGACATTGCAGGGTTCAAACTGTTAAAAATAGGGTGATGTTTTTCTTTCTTTCCACAGAAAAGTTTCCTATTCAACATTGTAAGAATTGCAAAACGAATAATGTAGTGTCTATGATAGTGTTGTGCATGTTCCCTTCAGTGCATTGGATGTACCATTCGACCTCTTAGGGTCCATATACAGTCATGGCCAAAAATATTGGCACCCCTGCATTTCTGTCAGATAATACACAACTTCGCCCAGAAAATTGTTGCAATTACCAATGTTTAGGCATTCTCGTGTTTATTTCTTTTGTTTGTATTGCTGTGACACAAACGTGGAGAAATAAAAAGCCAAATCTGACACATTCCACACAAAACCTCCAAAAATGGACTGGACAAAATTATTGGCGCCTTCTGAAAATTGTAAGAAATAATTGCATTCTATGTTTGTGATGCTCCTATAATTTGTAATTAAATTCACCTGTATCAAGTAACAGATCTTAATGTTCCTGTGTCCACTGTGTGTAGCATTGTCATAAATAAACATGGGAATGTGGGGGTGCCAATACTTTTGGCCATGACTGTAGGCGAACACTTTTGTAATGCTATGAATATGAATGCCAAGCAAATTTTTAGTTTCCAGACATTTATGGAAACTTATGGGAACAATATGTCCACATTTTGCAGAGTTGAGAACATTTTCCCGTGATAGATATGGTGACTTATATAGCAAATTGCTTGAAAAAGAAGTATGTTCAGTTTTTAAATTAGGCACCAGAACACTTCATGGTCTAAATCAGGAGTCTCCAAACTATGGCGTTTCAGGTGTTGAGGAACTGCAAATCCCATGAGGCCTTGCAAGACTCTGAGAGCCACAGGCAAGACTCCCAGAGGGAGAGGCATGATGGGACTTGTAGTACTTCAACAGCTGGAGGGCATAGTTTGGAGACCCCTGGTCTAAATTGTGGTTGGGATGTTAATTTGTATCCCCAGCCAGTCTTCACAGGACTGAGATTAAGCATTGCAGTCACTTTTGCAGCAGTTGTTGTCTGTTTTTTTTTTTTTTTTCGGTCAGTTGACCATGTTGACCGCACTTATGCTTATTAGATGATGTTTTCCCGGAAACTGAATCTGCCTTCATAACCTTTGATACTGGTCTTTTGCGACATGGCAAATAAATTGGCAACTTCAGTCACAGAAGCATCGGCTAAGCTAGCACCAACAATTTATCCTCTTTGAAGCTCAGTAAACTCTGACATGACTCCATAATAATAGGAGAGCACACAATGAATGAGGAAAGTAAGGCTTCCCACCTGTTAGCTAGGTGTCTTATCGCACAGAGGAAGCAAAAGAACGCAGTGAATGAGGAATGTAAGGCTACCCACCTGTTAGCTAGGTGTCTTATCGCACAGCGGAAGCAAAAGAATGTTACATCACTTCTAATTTCAATGTGAAATATGCCCTCACTTTAACACCTGCAAATTATTATTATTATTATACAGGATCTATATAGCGCCAACAGTTTGCACAGCGCTTTACAATATGAAGGTAGACATTACAGTTCCAATACAATTTGGTAGAAGAGGAAACAGAGGACCCTGCTCGTTAGAGCTTAATATCTAGGAGGAAGGGTTGAGTGATACAAAAGGTAATAGCTGTGGGGGGATGAGCTGATGGAGGGAATAAATGGTGGTTTACTAGGTAGAAGCAGGATAGGAAGTCATGTAGTGTTTCCATTTTTTTTTGTCTATCCCCTGTAAAATGTCCTGATCCTTGCAACTGGCAGTTTGACAAGGGTTGTGCCATTTGCTTGCATACTTTGTGCTAACTGTTGTCCTTCTTGCCCATCTCAGACTATTGAGAGGTATATTGGAACCCCCCCCTTTAATATTCATTACATTTCACATCCATTTCTTTTAAAAATCAGAACTCTATGTACGTTTTGTCATTTCTGTTGGTTGTTATGGAATAGTGATACGTAAATCAAGAACATTACACTGTTATGAAAGGTATTCATCAGCATTCTTTTTGGATACTGAAAAGTTGATAATAAACGATTGTAGATCAGTGTAAATCAGTTTTAAAATGATTACGTTGAACAGAATTTCTCAACACCACTCCCCAAGTAAACCCAACAGGTCATGTTTTTAGGATTTCTTTCATCTTGCAGAGGTAATTTAGTCTGTGTTAGTAAATCTATAGTTAATGCATTTGTTGTCATTAAGGAAAATCTTGAAAGCCTAGGGAGTGGATAAGGGGGAGATAGGTGGGTGCAAATACCTCTCCCAGGGTATTTGTTGTCAGCACAGGTACAGCAGCTATAGAAAGCCCAGCCGGCAGATCTGCTTGGAAGAAGGCTCAATTGAGTACCTATCCAAAGCTTAGCATGTTCAATATTACCACAATGAGCCTTGGATAGGTACATAATTTTAGTGGCCATGTTCCTGTGTATGGCAGGTAGGCATTATGAATGGAATTATGTGCTGTGCAATGTGAAGCCACAGTCTGATGGGGTAGAGAGGGACGTTGGACCTAGTAGGTGACAGTGACCCTCTGACTGTATGGGGACCACAGTGCAGGGCGATAGCATAGTGCACTGGATGTGTTTTGTTTTTAGTTAATATTTGTACATATTTGATGAGACAATATTTGTATGATCTCATGTACATTGTTATTGCTCTATATCTAGTGAATTATATTATTGGTATGGTTCTATTAGGATACTGTAACTGCACTCTGTACACTGGGCTGTATATGACATGCTACTGACCACTGCACTCCCTATGCTGGGCTGTATATGACCTGCTGCTGACCACTGCACCCTGTATGCTGGGCTAATTGCATAGCATGTTTCTAACCACTGCCCTCTGTATGGTAGGCTGTATTTGACATGTTCCTGCCCACTACACTGTGCACGCTGGGCTGTATATGATATGTTCTAGACTACTGCACTGTGTACACTGGACTGTATATGATATGTTCCTGACCACTGCACTGTGCACACTGGGCTGTATATGATATGTTCCTGACCACTGCATTGTGTACACTGGGCTGTATATGACATGCTCCTGACAACTGCACACTGTATGCTGGGTTGAATGACATGCTCCTGACCCCTGCACTCTGTGACCACTGTAATCTGGGCTGTTCATGTCACATTCCTGACCACTGCACTCTATGCGCTGGGTTGTACTTTCCGATCACTGCACTCTGTGTGCTGAGCTGTATATGACATAAACATGACAACTTCAGGAGCCGCTGGCAGTATTGGGTCCTCTGCTTAGTTTCTGGCCCTAATTGGAGCCCCACTCTTTCTGACACTATCAGAATACCTTGCCTGGGAGCTCCCAGCAGTCACACAAGAATGGCACACACTGAACATTGGAAAAAAAGAAGATTGTATTGGAAGACCAAAATGAAAAAATAACACAGTGAATTGGTAATTCAGTGTCAAGAGATGAGCAAACCGTGCAACACAAATACAGTGCAGTTACCCAGGTATGATTAAGAATGGACCTAATGTGTACTGCAATACCAAGAGCATAAACAGTAGCTTTTTGACTGAGCGTTTACGCCCCACTTGACTGTGGATGGCTAAACAATAAATATGGCAGGCTCGTTCACTTGAGGGCTCTCAGTCCAGAGTGGTTAGGCTAAGGCCTGAAAGTTTATGCTACTCCCAGCAAACCAGTGCTGCCACCAAGCAAGCCACAAGATTTGAACAGTTCCTTAATGTTAACTTCTGCCAGCTCAACTGGGGCCCTGTAACATTGGTGTATAAACAGGGTGATGTTCCTAGGATGTGAAGTTCAGAAAAGGTTAAGTGAAAAGTTAGACTCAGTTAGTGGGTGTATCCCTTTAAATCAGCTAAGTAGGGATGTGGGGCAGACATATTTAAAGGAAAGGGAGTGCAGTGCAGGGAGAAGGTTGGAGTTAAGGTTGAGCTCTTATGCAACAACTTGTGATGCAGTTGTAAGCCGTGTACCGGGGTGGGCTCCCCAGGATACAGTGAAGTCACGAACGAGGAAAGCAACCCCAACACCAGCTTTTGTCACAACAGAATTTTACTTAGATGTGGCAAATAAACAAAACCACAAATGCTGGAATATACAATTAATTTGCATACACCCAGCCCAAAGGCTGAGACCCCTGTGCTGCACAGCATGGCGCCTTCTGATGGATGAAGGTAGAAAGTGAAGTAATTTACCTACTGGCGGGCACAACTAAGCTGCCACACCTTACCTGTTATTACCCTAAACGAACAAGAATCAGTGTATGGGTGTATGGTATGAGCTAGCCTGCGGTGCAGCACAACAGCTTACAATCTTACACAAATCTACAGTACTTCCCCTCCCATAACTGGTCCTGTAGCACGTGCCTGAGTATTCCTTCTGAGCAAAACGCCAGTCTGGCTTGAATTTGTAGGATTTTATCACCTCTCCAATGTGAAATGTCACTTTAAGTTGTGGAGTCCTTCCAATGATCAGTAACAACACTTGTGGCCTGACACAAACAGAGACCCTAACTAACTAACTATAGGCCTGTCTCAGTCCTATAGGCGCCAACACTGAAATAAGGTGCGTGCATGATCTAACCGACCCGTGTCTGCTTTGCATCCGCTGGTGACTCTGGACAGAACAAATGTCTCTCCAACAGGCCTGCGATATTGTAGTGTATGCTGCGTTGTTCCTCGGCTCTCATCAGCTTCCTGGCAGCAATCTCATCAGCTTCACCCAGCTGCAACTCACACGGCCCCTTCATTCAGCATTCTCCAGAACATGGCTCCTGCATTCAGCATCGTCCAAAAACATGGCTGCAGTCTCCTCTTCTTTTCCTGTTCACTCTCCAAGTGTAAAACCCCACCCCTTCATGAATATAGAAATCTCTATGCAGTCTGAGGCTGTGTTAGAAAAAACAGTGACATCTTGTGGCTAAATTGCAGAATGTCAGTCAGAACGTTTTTAATTTACTTCAGTCAGTGTTCAAACAATGAAAGCTGTTTCCCCATCTCACACACATGGGCAATCAAGATGAGTAGTCTAGGTTTGGGACAGCTTAAGTGGCAGATTTAGGTATTTATAGCTGCAGCTTTCAGTAGTAAATGACAGCAGATGTGTTTGGCTCCTATTGGGGAACAGTGTCAATGTAGGGTAATGGTCTAGCTGGGCCTGCAGAGTGAACTTGAACTAGCTGTTGATTATAGCAACTGTGTAGGTCAGAGACCCTCTCACTCAACCCTTATGTGGCACTCCTTAGGAAATGAGTTGTTTGTGCAATGGGAGGCCCCCTTAAGTGGTGATGCAGCAGCGGCAGTTTGGATGCACCCAACTCAGGCAGCTACTCTGGATGAGTAGCAATTCCCCCTGGGTTATCTGCATGGCTCGGTGTTCAGCACAGCACCCTGCTACTTGTCCCTGACAAAGCCTTTATGCATGCAGTCTGACCCGGCCTGATCATGAACCGTATGACAGAGCACACTCACTCATACACTTTTCCTATCTCTCTTCAACTCCCCCAGTTCCTTTCCGGGCTTTTTCTTTTATATGGTTCTTCCATTGGCTAGTACATGCGGGCCTTGTCATTTGGACTTCAGCTTCAATACTACATTTTCCAGATCCATCTGGGCGCTTGTATTGGAACTATCACAAAGTAGTCAGAGCTGCCATTTTGTTGGCAAATGGAGTTCTGCTTCTTCAGTAACAATGCTCAGTGTTACATATGAAATAGACAACTTT